>NW_019416216.1:492329-842600 GCF_000390285.2 Anoplophora glabripennis | reverse complement strand
ATATAATATATAATATACAGATTGGGCCAAAAGAATGGCAGGATATCTGAGAATATTCAAGGGTAGGGCAAAAATAAAGCACTAGGGATTAGGATTTAAGTTGGACCGTGACCTTCAAGGTCATATCAAGGTCACGAGAATGTTTTTAAATAGGACCCCATAATTTTGACCCCTGAAATGAAGAGAGCGGAAAATTTTACGTTCGAATATGGCCTTCAAATGACCATGAAGGTCAAGATCAAGGACAAATATAAAGAAAGTCCCAAGGTGGCCAAACAGTATCGGAATGGCAGAATAACGCGCCACAAAATATGTTCTCCACATTAGTTCTAGGATTCTTAATGGGCACTAAACCGGTGATCTTGGATTTGACCCCCGCCCTGACCTCAAATTCCTTATCTTGCGGTCATTTCAAGGTCAAGTACGACAACGGTCGGTTATTAGAGGTCACTAAAGACGGCAGTTGGTCACTGTTGCTCATTATTATTATTAGTGGTCACCAAAGGTAAAAGCCGATCAAGTAGTCACCGAAGGTAATAGAAGGTCTTGGTTGGTCTTCGAGGGTAACAGAATAATCAACTTGACCTTGAAATGACCGGAGGCTAAGGAAATTGAGGTCGGAGATCAAATCAAAGGTCACTGGTTTAGTGCCCATAAAGAATCCTAGAACTGTTGTGGAGAACATTTTTGTCCTGGCGGGTTTTTCTGCCAGTTCGGTACTGTTGGACACTTTGGGACTTATTGATATTTGACCTTGATCTTGACCTTCATGGTTATATCAAGATCATATCCGGGGTCAAAATTATGGGGTCCCATTTAAAAAATTTCTCGTGACCTTGATACGATCTTGAAGGTCATGGTTCAGATCAAATTCAAGGTCACCATCGGATAGCCAGGGAAAAGTCCAAAACCCCTAGTGCTTTACTTTTACCTTACCCCTTGAATATTCTCTGATATCCTGCCATTCCGGTACTTTTGGCCCACCGTGTTTAAAATATTTAAGATATATAACATATAGTATATTATATATAATTCTAATAATTGCAAACGGCTTATAGGTACTTTACATTCTAAAAAATATGTAATGTTTTTGATAAAACGGTTTACCAGAAATTTAACCAAAGATACATATGTATATGAATTCGTCTAAGGATTACAAGCAAGATACACCTACATCGCGTTGCTTCTCGAAATCGTTGTTCCCGGACAAGCAACGCCGGTAAATTTAATATCAATTTCAGCCCTGTCTGTTTAACAAAGTCACGTTCGTCCTTTTAAAGTAGAAGCTCAACTCTAGACGTAAACGTAGGTATCTTCCGCTATATTTGCCTCTAGCCAGGTTGCTTGTACTTCATATACACAAATTCAACGGTCGTCTGGGGAACGGATGCGCTTTATCAGTATAAATCTGCCCTTTGCATATTGTGCCGCTGCCTCATTTTGTAATGAAATCCTCGTCTGCCAAGAGGCGAAATGTAACATGCTAATTTGCTTACCAAATAATTCCCGCGGATATACGTTTAGTAAAATTGTAAATAGGAACAAGGCTTAGATGGTACCAGTAAAAATAACAAGATTGCGATTCATTTGAATGGGATTATAATTAAAGTAAAGTGAAAGAGCTACAAATAAATGTATAAATTTTAAAAAGTTGCGATGTCGGTACAAGCTCTAAGAAGTTCCTACAGGTGAAATAAGAAACAGGTAGTAACATTTTTCCCAAAGCGCTCTCTAAGGACTGTAAATTCTTTAAAGCTGTAGTTAGTAGTTTTTAGTCAAAAATATTAGAAGGTATAGGCCACAAAGTTAGGAGTTATTTACAAAGCTTTACGACTCGAGAAAACTTTCTGGTACTGGGAAAATCTTTCCTATATTTAAAATACTATTTCCAGCCAAAAACTTCATATTTCGTGAGCATTCTTTTAAGTTAAAAAACCATCGCAGTGTCACCAATGAACCGAGATTTGTCTGATTTGTGCATAACCTTAAATTACTGTCGATGTTGATAATTAATTAATTTAACTAAAAATTTCCAGATGCATTTAGTCGTTTGACCTTGAAAATGTAAAAAATGTTGCCTGTGGCGCTTTTTTATTTGTTGCCTACCTAGTAAGAAACCACGGGCTTCGACCTATTATAATTCTATCGGTCACCGCAAAACTCCAAAATATTATATACAGAAATATCCGCAGTTGCTTTTGAGTTTGCTCACGCGAGACGTACTTGTCTCTGGATTATCTCCAAGCTGTCGATAGAACTCATAGCATACAGCGTTTACGTAATAGCTCCACGTAATCTCAAAACAGATACGTGATAGCGCATCGAAATCCGTACGGATTTTTATTTGGGTGAGCTGATCAACGTCTGAAAGGCGATATCTAAACAGATATTCCATCGAGTCTGTGAGGACAACGATGGTTGTTTCCGAAGGATCGCATTTTCAGCTTGTGTTTCTTTATCTAATTGCGGATTCAATACAGGAAAGCGGAAACGTACGCAAATACGATATCACCACTTAAAAAAGTCTAGTACAGAATTTGTTTCAGTTTGTAAATTAAACGAAGAAGTAGTGAAACTATTGAAATATTAAAAATGATTGCTCTATTTAATAAATTCTAACAACAATAACTTTATTACTAACACTAGTCAAATTTTCGCATTGATAAACTTCAATTTGCAGCATTACAAAGGAATCTATTGAACATATATTATCTCAGATTAGACCAAACGCTGTTATTTAAAGTACGATGTTTTTCTGGTTCCTTAACTTTATCTAGGAATCTTTGATCTACCATTCTTGTTGTCAGGCTAGGCTCTGTGCAAGTGGACTATAGTAAAGTTCTTGATACATTAGATCATAAGATTCTTTTGAAACTTAAATCCTTTGGACTAGATCACTTCCTTAGATATTCACAAACAGAGGGTTACTTTCGGTAATCCATTTTTTATACTGAGCAAAGTGTAACCTGAGGGATTATTTCTTTATTTATCTATATGTCGTTATGACCAGTATCATAACGAGTCTGGATTTCAAAAGAGTTTACTATTCAATTCTCGAAAGGGAGTTTATAATTATCATTATACTTTAATTAATACTGGCTGGCTATACAGGGTGGCACTGAAGTTGAGAGAAACAAAAACTGCTGAACACCTGAATTCGACACCTCGCTTCGACACGCCCATTTCTTGGGTCCAGAAGTTTCTGTTCTTATCTTATTGGCGGGAACCCTGAATGTCGGGACGCTTTGACATAACTATGCCATGTTAATAATTACCTAATTGACTGGACTTACATTTATATAAATAATTCTGTGACTAACTGAACTTACAAGTAACCATAGCCTTCCTCTAGTGACTCCGCGTAGCAATACGGGACGCATTAGGCAACCTTATTTACTCTATCCTTATAGCTTGGAAAATCTGCCTAAAAACGAGCTATTTGATCTATTACTTTCTTTTCCTCACAACATTCTAACAACTTATTCTTGGAATTCCTACGTTTTTTGGAATGCATTTCGCGCGTTATTTGAAATATCGATTTTTTCTCTTTATTAACTGCTCAACACGTGGCCCCGACAGTCTAAGTGGACTTGTTAAAAAATATTACTAAATTTCGTGAAGCCTTCCCCGAAGGACGGTCTTGGCGGCGTTAAACCTACTTGAAAACCATTAACTTTCCGATAAATTAGTGTTGACTGAAATATTTTACTTTTTGGCCCATCCGTTCCGAGAACTAACAAATAAATTACCACGCGTCCCGGCTTTTGTTACAAAAGGTGTACCTCAAGGAAGTATTTTGGGGCCAAAGTATTGAAATCAAAAAATAAAAACGCGTTTATTCAAACATCTCCTAAGATGTTTAATATAGATTGATTAAACTTGAGTTAACTACTTATATAATTATGGACAAAAATGCTCACTCTGTTAACCAGTGAAAGACTGTCCTAAGAATTATAGTTTTGAGAAGTTATTTTTTAATTATAGGTGAGATATAACTTACCATGTATATGTCATACTTAAAATGGCTTTGCTTAATGTGCTTCTTGATGGAAAGCGTTACTTTTCACCTGCTATCAAAGAGCGATGTATTAATCTGTGGATGCTACGACAGCACGACTTAGTTCGCACTTTGCGAAATTAACTTTTATCTAATGATATTGTGTGAAATAACTACATGTGAGCTACATTCTCCTTTCAACATCTATTGGGCTCACTTAGAATATACATATTTATTGATTAATATTCTTTTTCCCGAAATTGATTCTTATTTGAACATTATTTCTTAGAATGAAGTTTGACCACTAAAACTTGGCTCACCTTGTATACAGTCAACACTTGTTTGAGTGACCGCGAAAAAAAGTTTGTTGATCTTCAATGGTACATCGTAAACAATAAAAATAAATTAATTCCTGTAGATTTTAATATTAACACACTGATGATGAAGTATCTAAAATGCCGTCGGAGACTTTCTGGACTCACTCGGGGCCTATTTCAACAACTACGCTCTAGCGAACGAAGGCACAAAGCCATCAATTAGTGATCTATAAGATTTATTGCCGAAGGCAACGCATTTATTTCTTCCACCTCTTGGGAAAATTTAATAAAAAAAGAGAAATAGAATAAACGTGACAGCGAAAGTCTCAGATCGTTACATCATCTTGGAGCATTGCGCGATATTGCCTTTTAACCTACTTTCGTGACAGTATGGTCTAATATCCAAAGAAAGGTGCTCGTGCACTCTCCCTCCAAAGGTTCAGATATTGCTAGACCCTAGAGAGATTAATGTATCTAGTGAACAAGGACTGTCTCCTCAAACGTTGTCACAAAAGACAGGATTTGCTTTCGTAAGTGTTGTAGGAAGCACTGTGAGACAATGTTAAGTATACTGTAGTGTTACGTATATTTAATTCAATTTAGAAGTTATTGTTTTTCATTAATATTGAAACATACAGGTTCGGAAAGTCCCCATGGTTCATTGGCCGTTACGTGAGAGCGATAAAGTAAGTCATAGAAATCCGTGCGATAGAGAAGGATGGCTATAATGAAGGCGTCTCATAGTCACCGCCCGTTTCGCCCTTCTACAAATAAGATCCACTTCCACTTGTAATTCAGCGACCGGTGGTCATCTTTGTTTTCGTCGTTTGACTTTTCTGTAATAGATGTCACTACTTATACAATTCCGACTTCGGTATTCCAGATGGCAGCACATCGTGTAACAAAGAAAACTTTTTACAGTAGTTAGTAGATACCTCTGTTTGTAAATCTAGTGACCTTGTTTCCCCTACTGAGAAGTTATTCAAATGGAGTATAGTGCTCAGCTGCATTTAAAGTTCATTTAGTTGTTATTTTAGTATTATACTTTTTAAAATGACTTAAAAATCCCAAGAAATAAAGCAAAATTCCCTATTTCCCCAATTCCAAAAAAATCTCACCTTAGAGAAATTGTGCTGCCCTCTGTAAACGGATTGTATTAACATATCGGAATACGGTAGTCGGAATTGTATAAGTAGTGACATCTATTAAAGAAAAGGCAAACGACGAAAACAAAGATGACCACCGGTCGCCTGAATTACAAGTGGAAGTGAATCTTATTTGTGGAAGGGCGAAACGGGCGGTGACTATGAGACGCCTTCATGATAGCCATCCTTCTCTATCGCACGGATTTCTATGACTTACTTTATCGCTCTCACGTAACGGCCGATGAACCATGGGGACTTTCCGAACCTGTAGTTTACTGGAAAACTCATAAGACCTAAAACAAACATGTTTCATCAAATGTTTTCAGTCCCCTATGTATCAAAGTTTAAAAAATCATTTATGCCTTTTCCGCTAACGAACATAAGGAACAATCAATGTTGTATGTCCAAAAAAAACTTGATCTCAATCACACGCCTTCAGCTCTACAACCCAGTCATAAATTGTTTCACTAACAATAGTTAACTATACTACAAATTGTTTAATAAACCAACTTTTTCTTCCACACCTTTCGCCATTGTTTACTGTCAAAATATTCAGTGCTAACTCTGCAAAAGCTTCGTCGCGACTGGAACAGCTTGAGACCTCGCCAAATGTCTTATAGCATCGGTGTCACTGCGTGTGAATCTAGGCCTGCGCAGTATAGTGGTAACCGCAAGGTGGTATGACGTCAGTACCGCCGCGCGTTCTTCTGGTCATGTAGAGTGGGGTGAAGGGCGTGGCTTCGGATACGTCTACCCTATCGCGCCTGCGTAGAGGAATGGTGGGGTAGATGGGCTAGCAATGTTGTAATTGGGAGGCAACGGAATAACAATTGTTAAACTATCCCACTTTAAATATACATTAAAATATATTACCAATAAGAAAAATGTGTCAGTGAAGTATCCAAAAATTTGTAGAATTTGTTCCGAAATCGCTTAATTTTTTTAAATATTTAACAAGAAAAACAGATTTTTTATTACTTCTACATATTCCAAAAGCGCAGTAGGTAGCTTGAGTGAGTGGAATGATCACTTAAAAGAGGTCATGGATCGAAATTTGTGGATATACAGGATTGTCCATGAATTGTCATGAAAATTATTTTGGGTGTAACCTTCGAACAGTTGTGGAAATTTATTTCTTTCATTCACATCAGGTAGATTTTAATATTCCAGGACGGTTTTCGGAATATTTTCTTGACATTGATAGTATTTGAACGGTAACGAAAGACTTTCCTGCCACATTTTCCTCGAATTTTGAATTAACAATTACGTTCTCGTAATGCATTTTTTAATCAGCCTTTTATTTCCTTTTAGCAGTGAGTACGACGTTTTGGAATTATTACTTTAAGGATCTTGATCTTTAGTGGTACCTATACGGTAATTCTCATCATTCTCAAATTAGTTCCCATCATTATTTGTTGTTCAAGTTATAAAAATGGAATAAGATATATTTACTCCAGTCTTTTACCGAGATACCAAATGAATACTATTTTTGAAGTTCTCATGCAAAATAATATAACTGTTCAACCATACTTATAATATATTAGAATTTCATATAGATCGTATCAACGTACCTACTATGTTTTGCAGAGAATAACGAAGGCAAACTGGAGCCGTTTTAGAGCTTGTTTGTTTTAATAAAGTGATAAGTTCAAACCGATTTCATTAGAACGGTTCCAATTACTTCCAAACAAATGCAAACTCGTTGCTTTGTAAACACAAAGACGCCTTTCTGTAAACTAAATTCCTTAAGCTATCAAATCACCGATTCTGTGATAAAAATTACCAATTCAAATGGGACTCTAATACAAATGGGTTATAGATTTTTCAGTCTATTTGGTGACGGCAATTTTATTCTTTCAGGAATTACAATAATCAGAAGCAATCAGGATTCTAGTTATTTGACGTAATTAAGAGTGAGGAAAGATAATTTTTAATGATTTTTCTCAATCCGTTGATAGTAACAAAGTAAATAGTTCTATTTTATATAAAATGAATCGTATTGTATTGAAGCACGCTTTAAAATCTCATTAGTATGGACATTAAATAGGATTTTTTGGAGTTTATAATAAATTTATTTTTCATGCTATTTTTGCAAAGTGGATGCAGAACCACATTACTTGTGTAGATAAATATTTCGAAATTTTGGTTGTTTTAATAAAAACTGTGATTCCTGAAAATTGTGCCAAGTTCTATGCCATCCCTAAGGGTTCTGAAATAATAAAAAGTAATTTATAGCTTTGCAGTTATATTACAAAAGTTTTGGAAACAATAAGTTCCCTTGTCTTGTTGAAGTTTCATGAGGGAATTTGTAGGTCTGACCATACAAAACTTGGTGAGCAGAAGTTATTTTATTCAAACTTCTAGAGGCTTCATTTTACAGACATTTTAGTAAATATTATGTCGGATAGTTCTACGAATTTAGTTGTCATTGTCAAAATTTTGGTAGCAATGGTTAGAGATTGTTCGAAATTATTTACTATTACTATTACTTCAAGTTAATATTAAATATTTTGAAAAATTCTCATTGACTGAAGTCGTGTATGCCTTGATCTCAAATATCTAATTATGTTATAAAAATATCAACATAAATGAGGTAGACCTATAAATAATACATTATTTAGTGGTTATAATGGCACCTAACTCATCATGTGTGATATACAATTCGTCCAACAACACTGGCGCTGCCTCTACTATCGCTTATTTTGCGGTTACTGCTGACGCTACGTCTCTTCTTCTGCTTGTTCTACGTTTACAGTAGCAAATATTAATAGAATGATATCTGACAAGAAGAAAATAATCCGTCTTATGTTAGTTTCCCCATCTTTCCACCTCAATCTGGGTCTACCTTGCATCCACTGTCGCTAAATCGAGTAACAAGGAAGGATTCCTCTTGAAGATAATACTTATTTTTCTGAGTTTATAAACATGCCAACGGCAGTTCAAGAAAAAGATTAAATGACTCTCGGAGATAATGGAAAAAAAAGTGATAATAATATTTCGAAGTAATAATGCTCTTAAACTGAGATATTTTTGTTTGAAATTCTCTACTTTACATTAATAACAACTCAAGATATTTTTAATTGAATTAGCGCAAAATTTAACCGAACACTTTTCTTCCCATTAAAATTTGCACAAACAAATTTGCTGGTAATTAATTGAGCCATTTTAGCTGTGACAAAGTTGGGCAAACTTCATAATGAGCAGTATATAAAGGAGCTGCATAATTGTATTACAGTCGCTTTCCACGTGGAAATTTCATTTATTCAAACTGTTCTATTATTACTCCAATTACACCACTGCATTCGCTTCAGTAGGAAATCAACGAATGTCTCCTAGAAAAAAAGGATCGTCTGATTAACTAGATTATTCCTAGTTAAGGTACTAAGGCTCGATCTATTAAGGGTTGTATTAATCAGCATATTGTTAAAGAGTTTAGAGAATAGAGAATGTAAATATAGTATCGGAAAATTAAATTATTGATACGCAGGATAGGTTGTTGTCTGCTTTAGTTGTTTCGTCCAGTTCTATTAATTTTATTGGATATTGAATTTGGTTTGCAAGTTATTGAAAATGTTGGTTTCTTGGTGGTGCTTCTACTTCAACAGTTACAATTTCATATTTATTATTGTTTCGATATTATTTTGCTTCTAGTTTTCCTTCCCTTTTCCATCTTATCATATTCTTCTTGATTCTGTTTTCTTGTAACTATTGCCTTTTTCGGTTTGAGTTTCTGTCTTAATACCATTTTCTTCTTTCCAGTTCTTTTGGTACATTTTCCTATTATAATTTTCATTTTTGTTCTGTAACTATTTCCATTTTTTTGCTTTTTATATTTTTCTTAATTTCCTTGATTCGATAGTCTGAGGCGATATTCTCTCCAGTGCGCTTTCCATCATTCCCTATTATTCCTAAGGAATCTAGCTTTCTGTACTAGTTTTACCTGATCTACCATTTTCATGTATTGCGATAGTCGTTGTGCTTGGTTTATTTCTTAGATAACAATTGATTCCATCAGTGAATCGTCTCGCAATGTGTTTTATTATGTCAGTTTCTATTATTGGTGATCCAGATATGTCGCTATACAAATTTTTTATCTCCTTCGATTGTCCCAAGTCTCCCCAGAAATAATTTATAAACATCTCTTCAAATCCATTGTACATATTGAATTGATCCTCAATGATATCGTGCCACGTTCAGGGTTTCCCTTCGTCTGAATAAATTCTCTCCTGTTTAGTGCTCATTCGATTTATCTTTTCTTTCAATCGTTTGATGTCATTTCTTCCCCAGTTTTTTGCATTTAATTCCACAACAGTTGGTAGATTATCTCTTCTTATCTTCAATTCCAAATCGCTTTGGTTTTCATGTCATTTTACTCCAACCGCTGTTCCATATTCGATGCCGCATCTCTTATTTGTTTTCTTGATTCTTTTTATCTTATTACCTATCGACTTTTGATACTCCTTTCTCAATTTTTTTCTAGTTTTGTTGTTTAATTCTTCTAATCCTGTTTGTTTTCTTGATTCTTTCTATCTTATCAACTTCTTTTGATACTTCTCTCTTAATTTTTTCTAGTTTTGTTGTTTGATTCTTCTAATCCTATTCTTATTTCTACTAGTTTCTATTACTTGTATCTGTAAATGTTGTATTTCCTTTTGTATATTATTCTGTACGTCTTCTTTCAACTCTAATAGTCGTTGTAACAATTTTTCATCGGTTTCCTTGTCCTATCAACTTGAATGGTGTATCTCTGCGAGAACTTCTTTCTTATTTTGAGGAGATGACATATGATATGATGAAAATTCAATGTTATTTTTTGGCCACTCTTCGAAAGTTGTGTTAACGCCTATGTTATGAAAAATGATGGTATACAGTGGGCTCTGATCTTTTATGTTGACAGTTCGCAGAATTGTTCGAACAAATAAACTATTGTTCTAGAAATAAAGAGTCTGTATTTAGACACATACCGTCGCTTAATCTGGGTAAAATTTTGCAGTTTATATGTCTCTTTCTTTGCCTACATTATATCTCTACCATTTTCATATCTAGGTTTGATAATGCCCAGTACATTTAACTTTACAGAATTTAAGATTGTAATAAACGAAGATGGAATGATTATGTACAACTCCGACGCCAGCTGAGATGTTGTTTGTTCATATTAAGTTATGCATACTCTCCGCTGAACTTCTTGAAATTACATCTGCGATGTTTTTATTATGACTAAAAGTAAAGTTTCAGAGAGACTCGGGAACCTTTGCAAAACAAACATATACATTCGTGTTTAAAAGAAAATCTCATTCCCGAATCTCTGTCTGAGCTACAAGGAATAAGGGACCCTTTTTACCTTCTAAAACGGGGTGCCTAATGCTGTTGAAGTATAAAGCTGTAGGCGCAAGCTGGCTCGACAGAAAATGGTTAAGGATCGACTAAAGTGTAAGCGAATGCATAAAATCGAAATTTGAGAAGGCTCAGTTCTTCACATTTATTTTAGCATAAATGTCTTGATAGAAAAATCTAACCATTAAAAATTTGACTCAAGTTTTTTAAATCTTTTGTCTTTTCGACACCCTGAAGCTCTTGATGGTTTGTCGAATCTTTGTAGTATTTTTTTAGAGAACATCTGAAAAAGGTTTAAAAAAACGGGCAGTTTCGGTAGAAGAGACAGTCCATTTTGTAAATGTAAGCGCGAAAGATAGAAACGTCAATGTGACGACAAATATTTGACAGTTATCAGTGAAGTTTGTAGAACTAATTGATTTTGTATCAAGTGACAATAAAGCTCGTTTTTTTTCGCTGAAGTCGAACTTTTAAGGGTTAATATACTGTCAACATTGCATTATAATATTTGTGTAATCGAAATTTTTTTGTGGGAGAGGGTTTTAGTGACATTGCTGTCGCTTTCTTTAAAAGTTATCTGTTGGACAGACGCCAGAGGGTTACTTTCAACGCTGACGTATTCAGATTTAATCTTATCTCTGCTGAAGTTCCCCAGGGTAGTGTTCTGGGTCCTCTTCTCTTTTCTATTTATACTGCTGATTTTTGTAGTTATCTCCGTAATTGTTAGTCCCATCAGTATGCACATGACACTTAATTATTATTTTTCTTTTTGTTCTTCTGACATCTCTTCAGCTATGGCCCTGATCAATACTGATCTAAACTCTATCTCTGAGGTATCTTTGGCTCATAATCTTATTTTAAATGAATCTAAAACTCAATCATGTTAATTTTTGGAAATAAAAGGAACGTCATTGTAGATAGCCCAGATTTTACTATTATTTTGAATTGTTCCAACGGATAACTGCAAAAATCTTGGGTTGTGGGTAGACAATTCTCTTAGATTTGCCAAGAATGTCATCTATCTTACTCAAAAATCTTTTGGCAAGCTGAAAGTCCTTTACTTGCATAAAGATCTTCTAGTACTGAAATTAAATTAAAAATCTGTGATTCTTTGATATTATTCACTATTGCATATTGCATGGCCGTATATTGGCCTGCTTTGGTCCTCAGAGATAGAGAGTGTCTCCAAAAAGTTCAAAATGCTTGTATAGGTTTAGTTATGGTCTTCCTAAGTTTGATAATATTTCTCCTTGTTTTAAAAATTCGAAGTGGTTTAACCTCAGTGCTAGATTTCGGATCCAGTTGTCCTGTTTGACTTTTAAGTTATTATTATATCATAAACCTGAATATTTAACCTCAAAGCTCATTACGAATTTTGATGTGCATCAATTGTCCACGCGTAACCGTTGTAACTTTTGTGTTCCACTGCTTTGTTTCACCGGTCATTTTCTTACAATGCTATAAAAAAATATAATTCTTTGCCTAATGATGTCAATCCCCGCAAGTCTATTCACACTTTTAAAAAAAGTCTTAAAATCTTTATTAGTTAATTATTGTAACAGTTGGCTGTATTATTTTTATTATTACTGGATTTAATTTTTGTCGTGATATGAGTATGCATTTGGGTGTGTTATTTGTTTAAATAATTGTTTTTGTTTCTCTTTAATGTTTGCTCCTTTATTTGCTATGGCGTATGTTTGTAATGCTTCCTCATTTTCCTGGATGGTTATATGGAAGAGCACCGTATGGTGAATATCGCGATCCTTTAAATACATCTTTGTATAAAAAAAAATTGCGATATAAATAAAGGCATTATTATTATCATTAAATGGGAATAGTTATTGTGTTATCAAATACCAGAAACGGATCCATAGGATGCAGGTACATTTAAATTGACTAATATATTTAATAATTTCCTACCCTCAGCATTTCAGAAATGTTTCAAAATTAAGATATTTTCTATCCAAGTAAACAAAAGTTTTTGAAAGGTGTTTGAAAGTGGAAAGATTTGGTTGTTTCCTTCTTAGCAGCCAGCGCCATCTGCATGTAAATTATCGTTAATTTAGCGCACTCTCTGCTCTAAGAAAATTAATTCATAAAAACATTCCAAAGTAGTTATAAAAATATTTTCATTAAAAAACTTTAAGTGGACGAAAAAGCCCTGTTACAATTCAAGCTGTAGGAGCGGGCCACATTTCTCGTTTCTGAGAAAAAGTGAACAAGAAAATACTTTTACCATTTCTCTTTCAATTAATTGCATTGTATTTATTTCGGGGTTCTTTTGAAACCGAAATTAGAGAGGCAAGCCCAATCAACAATACAGGCGCAAGCTCCAGGAAATAATTTTCTGCTGAAGTGTTTTGAGTGGGTACATCTTCCAGCTTCTAAGACTTTATATTAATTGGATGGGAGATTTGCATAAATAAGCGATTTACTTATCCCTAGAAAGTTCGAGGTTTAAATGTTGGAAGATTTCAAAGTTTCGTTCAGCCGTGGATTAAGGTAACACAAGTTTTTTTTATCAGGTCTTGTGAGAATAACACCTGATAAAAAAACATTAATACCTACGAAGAAAGTTCATGTATTGGTAATCGTATGCATGAAGAATCCGGCTCAAAGGACCAAAAATGCTTTGAAATGGACTATATTTTTATTACTGTTGTCGTTAATGAAATAACTGAAAATATATATTAAGACAAAACGGTCGGTGGTTTTCTTACATTTAAAATGGAGTCTTACACAATCACACTTAGTACGGGAGAGTACTTCCAAAGGCTGATACCAACCCGTTTCAAAACGTCAGTGTTTAATAGAGGAATAAAAGCGATAAAAATAGCATGACAGAGAACGTATGGTTTCAATGAGAGTTACAATTGAAGTTCATCTTGCGGATAGTCGCCAGTAGAGGCATTGAAAATCATAGATTTTGCGCATTAATAAGAAAAAGAAAACAAAATGATATAAACGTAGTAAAAATATTTAGAAATAGAATTAAAAAACTAAATAAACAAACTAACTAAAATAGCTGAAGCAAAAGCGAAACAATTAGTTGCCTGAAAAACTATTCTAATGTTAAATTTATCATCTATTCTCTTTAAGTTTTCCGATAATAGAAGAATACATAGAACTTTTGCTGTGGATGTAATTGTCCTCTGTTGTAAAATGATGTAAACGTTATTACAAAAAAGGAATATCTGTAAAAAAAATTGAATTTTACTAGTAATTTTTCCATTGTTAATTCTGTATTTGGTCGAATAATTTTGTTTCGATATTAAAATATATTCATTTATTCCGCGAATATGCAAAGTAACTTCCACGAAATTCGACATAAATTTACAATACGTTGCATAAAACAGAACTTTTATTGAAAATATAAATTGTGTGCTTAATTAAAAGCCGAACAATTTGTGTTATTCAATTAGGGAGCTCCGGAGAGCATTCATTGTTTAAAAATTACATTTGATGAAATTCTTTCATCTGTACAAAATTTATTTGTACAAACTTCTGACTTGCCCCTGTTAGCTATTGTACCTACTGCAATTACTTATAAGTTGGATATGAATAAATATGACATAATAAAGAATATATCGATTTTAAGGCCTACTGATAACATCTAGCACCCTAAAAAGTTTTAAAAATTCGCGAATGAAAAGAGATACAACCTCGGCTAAATTATAGTGTAAAGTTCTGAAAATATTATTTATTTTTAAGACAAAATGAAATTAATATGATTTTTCTGTATTTAAAATCTAACGTTTTGATTGTGTTTATCTCCAAATATTTTAAGTTTTATAGCTACTAGCAGTTTTATCTCGGAAATATAAATTTGATATAAATCTTACACTTGAAAAAAGTGCTGGTATTAAATTTGAAGCAAAATATATGCTAAATACAGTTGATGCTGTACAATAGATGTAGAAACCAAACATATAGGAACATGTTTAATACAAAGAAGAATACTGATCGATGAAGAAAATAAGATACAAATATATTTTATTTCTCATAAACAATGAGGTTCAGTTGTTTGAACAACATTCCCTTATTTTACTTTCCATTGTATTCGCCCTATATAAAAGTATAATTATCTTATACTCATACCTATACCTTCAAAATAAAACATAAAACAATAGAATACCACTCGAAAAAGACGTGATTTTTGCAAAATTGGTGAATATCTCAAATTATATTTTAGAATTGAATATAATCTAAGCACATAATTGTTACAGCAGTCCAAAAAACATAACAATACATGGTATTACACATTAGTTATTATTATTTTTATAATTGGCCTAAGATGTAAAAAGTATTTCTAACATATGGTGGACAGTTATTTGACTTGTATGTAAAGAAATCTTTAATTTTCCAATGTGTAATATTCATTAATGTGAAATAACAACCTGTTTCTCAAAGAAATGATCAAAATCCATAATTCCCAATGCCAAGTTTTCTTAAACATATGTGAAGTCATTTTGCAGTTCTTTAAAAACGTGAAAGTTTTTTTACCAAGCATTTTCAGACCCGTGCTCTTTTGAAGTTCTTTGCTTCGATTACATTTGCTTTGTCCTGTATCACTTTGGTACCAAATTTTAAGAACCACTCTGTATATGTCTTTATTTGTTGTGTGTCTCTGTTATGTGACATTCCAAAAATAAATGTTTTCAAACATATAAACGTCATAAGAATATTTTTTCCATATTTCTCAGTTATTGTTACGATGAATAATATAGTCACAATAAGTTGTCAATGCACAATTTCTAAAAAAAAATTACTTATATTCATCATCGATTTTTACTTGTTCACAAAAAATACATTATATACAATATCTCGGGGTGAGATGTAGCCTAAAATTGTCAAAAAGTTGTATTTTTAACTGCGACAATACTAGACAAGAGAACTTTCAATTTTGCTTTAGATTCAGTAAAAAAATAATAAAAGATAACTTATTTAAAATAAAAACAGTATGGTGAAATACAGATTTATTATTAGTAATAATAAATAATTGTAATAATTTATTACTGATTCCTCACAAAAATGTACAACAGAACAAAATTAATTCACGTATGAAAATATGGTTTTCTATGTCATTCAAAATAACTATTAAATATAAATGAGAGCACATAATGGAGCTGTTTTACATAAGCTCTATATATTATAATTATCAATTTTATTTTAAAACACATATGCAGCGAGAGATTCCAGCACAATTTAAATTACCATTATTTTTAAAATCCCATAATATTTAATTAGTTTTCATTTTATTTTGATGAACATGTCCGGTAAAAGCTTATACATATATTAATAACTTTTCAATATATATTTATAGATCACTGAAAACACGAAATGAAATTAATAAAAATTTAATAATCATCAATGTCATGCCATCAAATGAAATAGAGTATTTCCATTTGGTCCATTAATAATTACTTATCGAATGGAAAATAATCTTGTGGGAGGAAACGTGGAAAGGACGGCTACGTTTCACATTGTACACAGTGTCCCAAAATGATGGAATAAAATTCATATTTTTTCCAGTTCAAATTTAAAAAAAATCGCTGTAACAGGTCAATTGATAAGTAGAAATTGTCACTTTTCTGCAATATTTTCTATTTTTTTTAACCATTTTTGAGAAACCTATAACATTACCGACATTTTTTTTAATCGGACGCTCTATATTTTATGGTATAAATAGATAGCCCTTCTAAAGAAGAATTCAGCGATATAAGGTTATACTTACTAGACTACAAGTCCATCGGAAATTTTCAAGGGGCCATTTGACTCAGCATGAATAAATTAATACTACCACATATAACAATAACTTTAGAAATTATGCTTTCAATTCTTGTTGGTACAATTGAGTACACAGGTAAGCTAAACCTGTCCACCAAGGGGGGTGGTTTTCGGCAAAACATTTTTGTACGGCATTTCTAAAGTATATAAGTTATACAAAAAAAAAAATGAACCTCGACCTAATGCCGTACAAAAATAGCAATACCGGAAGCCAGGAAAATTTTAGATTTTCTGAAAATTTTGGCCCGGTTTTTGGTGATTTACTACAGTATGGTATTTATACTGCAAGTTTCGGATTGATAACTTTTTTAGTGACGTCGTACGTATCTGCTGATACAGGGGTTAGAAATGCAGGGCGCAACGCAAAAAATTTTCAAAAAATCAAAAATTTTCCTGGCTTCCGGTATTGCTATTTTTGTATGGCATTAGGTCGAGGTTATTTGTTTTTGTATAACCTATATACTTTAGAAATGCCGTACAAAAATGTTTTGCCGAAAACCACCCCCCTTGGTGGACAGGTTTAGCTTACCTGTGTACTCAATTGTACCAACAAGAATTGACGGCGTAGTTTCTAAAGTTATTGTTATATGTGGTAGTACTGATTTATAAGTAATTAGTGCTGGTCAAATGACCCCTTAAACGGGAAAATGACCGTCAAAATGCGATGCTCGCCGTTACTGAAAATCCTCACTCCTCCATTAGATCTATCTCAGCCAACTTCAACTTGTCGTAATCCTCATTTCACTGAACTATGAAGTCTCAAAAGTGGCATCCTTACAAAATTAACGTCTTACAAGAACTGTGATGGGCAGATGACACAGACAGAAGATTACAGTATTGCGAGGAAATTAGAAATTTATTTGAAACAAACCCAACTTTAAAATCCCATAATTTTCACTGACGAAGCAGCTTTTTGCTTAAACGGAATCGTGAACAGGCAAAGTACTAGGTTTTGGAGCCCAGAAATCCGCATTGGATGCAAGAAGAACATATACAACGAACGGAAAAAGTCAATGTTTGGGCTGGAATAGCAGGAAATCGCATACTAGGACCTTATTTTTTTGGGGGTAATTTGACAGGCGACATTTATTTGGATTGTTTACGTTTTTAGCTGATTCCAGCCCTGGAATTAATTTTTCCTAACCCTAATGAGCACGATATGCCTGCTGGTGATGTCTGGTTCCAACAAGATGGTGTTCCTCCACATTTTCGAATCGATGTAAGAAATTACCTCAATGAAGTTTTCCCAAATCGGTGGATAGGCCGCTTGAATGGCCACCTCGCTCCCCTGGCTTAACATCACTAGATTTTTTTGTGGGATTATCTAAAAAGCAATGTGTATGTGAACAGTCCAGATACTATCAAAGGATTGAAAAATCATAGGTATGTCTTTAGAATAATTTAGAATAAAATATAGAGCGTCCAATTAAAAAAAATTCGGTAATGTTACACAGGTCTGTCAAACATGGCTAAAAAAATAGTAAATAATGCAGAAATGTGACAATTTCTATTTACTAATTGATCTGTTTCAGCGATTTTTTAAAATCTGAACTGGAAAAAAATACGAACTTTGTTCCATCAATTTGGGACACATTGTATATAAAATCCGTTTAGGAACTAAACCGACGGCAAAGAAAAATAGAAATTAAACTCACCTAGCTGATAAAATCTAAAATTTAAATGGAAACAACAGATGAATCCAATTTGTGTATAATTTAAATGTATGAATATTCAAAGGGGAGCTAGCTAGCTACCAATGTTAATTTCTCTGTTTTCTTTACTTGGCGACTGAGATTGTTAACTGGCACGGGTAACGTTCAAAGCTTAAAGGCGAACAGCTGAAATGGAATTAGCATATTATTTAATGTTTCTAACGGTGCATGTAGATTTAACCTAATAGAAAAGCTATTTCTAAACTTATTACAGGTACAACGCTAAACAATTTGTCAAATTAGCGCGCTGTTAGTTACTAATTTCGTTATTATTGAACATATAAAAGAGATTATGTTACTAAGAACGTAGTAATTTCCCAACTGTTACCAAACAGTAAGCAATTAGTTTGAAATAAAGGTATTATTATTGTAGCAACGTGTGGCACCGATATCACAACAAATTTGGAAGATTGATTTCTCACTTGGGATATAAGAGTAACCTACTTTTTCATAAAACGGTATATAAAAACTCTTCGCCTCTAAGATAGAATGTGAAAATACGGCCTTCTCCGATGTCATATAGCTTATATTTTGACAGCTTCCAACCTTTCCTAAATGCTTGTCGCTGGAAAGATAGTTCATATTTTACAGTTAAATTGTAGAGAATATTGTAATCAGTAGACAACTGAAGATACAAAGTTCAGTCTGCCTTACAGTTAACCTCATTTAACTGAAGACTGAACTGAACAGACAGACTGACTGACTGAACTTTGTATCTCCAGTACTGATTACAATGTTCTTTACAATATTGTAGAACCAAGTGAATGGAGTGAAGTGATCTGGAGGTTAGAGCTCTCCAGATCAGTTTCTCCCTCCCTACAGCTAGTTTATTTCTTCAGTACAAGCTTTAGCTATGAATTCTTTTATAAAAGAGTTTGAAAAGGTATTACTAATCTCAACAAGTGTGTGTTGATGATAAATTATTTTTTTCTTGAGATATTTGTTATGGGAGCCCATAACATTCTTTCCATTCTTCTTAACTTAGCTGCATTTGCTTCATACTTGAAATCCAAAAGAAATCCACAGAATGGATGTGAAAGTTATCCATCATATGTCATCGGCAATTGTACAGCGTTTCCGACGTTGCCCTTCGTGGACTTGAGCGAGAAACTGCAGTACTTACAATCTGCTCCTGGATCAAATTGATACCCCAAAGGGAATATTCAACGAATTATCTGAATGGTATCTAGGAACATGGAAAAGCAGAAATACACCTCGATACTCGTATATTGAAAACACCATATTAGTACCGTGTAGAACACCTCCAGGAGGACAGGAATGTCTTACTACTATCTACTTCAAGTCACTTTTTATACAAGAAAATATGTATTGGTCAAAGAAAAAGACACGTTTAGAGGAGCATAAGGCTCACTTAAAGAATAACAGTATACAGAAAGCAATTTTTGACTTAGATTCTACAGGCAGGCAATGAAAATTCAAAAGAATAGAGGTAATGTCAATTGAGATGAGAGTTTAGAACTTCGTCGAATTTGGAAACAACCAAGACCGGAACGACGCAAGCAAGAGACTACAATATATGCATCAGAATGCAAAGACTAGCATCCAGCAACTATGAATGCCAACTAATCCCCAGTTTCCGAGTTTGTTCTGAAGAAAAGAGCGATATTTTTCCAGAAACTCCAAAATGTCGAAACCAACGACGTGGCAGTCAGTCCAGGAACTGTTTAAACATTGACCACAACCACGAAATGCTACAAACCAACATCTAGGTTCCAAAACTGTATATTTTTAATAACCTTAAACAAGCCTGGGTACTGGTTACACGTGAATCGTACATATGGAAAAACCAAAGCGTTGCTTGTAAGAGCATAAACATCATATGAAGTTGAACAACAAAATGTGACTTGTTCTAACATTGTGTCCAAAAGTCCACCATCATATTCTAAACAAACGCGTACCTATTCTAGAAATTAAATTTTACTGGAACATTCTAAGGTCTCCCATGATTCACAAATAAAAGTCTAGTTGACATCTGGGACTGCTCAGGACTACGGCATAGTTCATCTCTTCCAATCCAATATTCCCCGAATGCATTACTTAAATGTTGAACAATACCTCAATGTAACTTTTTTATACAGAATTCCGTTAGTCTGTGGGAAAGAAAAGATCGATCTAAATAAATAATGTCCTACATTAGTGGAAACTTCAAGCAGATTATCGTCAGTTCAGCGTTGAGTGTTATGAATATTAACAATTCCATCGTTTGTAGAAGAAGCCTGTAACTAAAATTTTGTCGAAAAATTATTAAATTAATATCTAAGACCACCTTACAGAAATCCTGTACGTGGCGCAAATTTGTATTGTCAACCCCTGCATTTGTCGGACATTATAAGGGTACAATAATTGTTATTTTAGTATTTTCGATACTGTTGTTTTAGATACACCAGTTTGCTTGGCAATTGTCATCGTACTTGTATCGGAATTATCCTCAATAACTACCTGCACAGGAGTTTGTTGATAATGCTTTCCTTTAAGACGAGGAATAACACCAGTATCTAGAACAAATAAAAGTTGAGAGATTTTGCTTCCCCATAAATTAGTAACCATAATATAAACAAATGTTATTAACAGAATATTATTCACCATTAACACTGGTTTAAACAACAAACAAAAGTAACGGTAACTATGAATTATTTCGTTATAAACTGACAGTTGAATACTGACAACTTAATTCATCGACATAAAATCTTAACTGATGATTGCTAGTATATTCAATGCCAATCGAAGTAACTAGCTCTTGCAGCAGTTGATTCAAAGTGGTACCATTCATGTATGGTACCACTTTGCTATATGTTGTGTATAAAATAAAATATTTCATAGTGATAATGTAGGCGGTATTATGTTGCCGAATCGTTCACGGGTCAAATAATATTTTGACCCGTCGTATCCCAATCTACTGTCAGAATCCACAGATCGGTTCACGATTTGACCCTAACATTAAGAATGCGGTTTTGGAGATTTTAAACCAACTTCAGTAGTTAGTGATAAAAAAAGCATTGGAATTAATAATCCCATTGCACCATAATTCCATAAAACTATAATTTCATAACCCCATAACCTATTATTTGAACTATTTTAATCCAAAAACCTCATTATCACTGATTGTGTACAATCAAGGAAGAACTATTACGTTGTTTCAGTGTAGATAACACAAATCTGTAACGATTGTGAAGTTACAACAGGACTGCATACTCAATTCTTTAGAGTTTCGCGGTAGTTCATCTCGCACACCCCGGGTTACGGGTTTGTGGGGTTATGGTACAATAAGATCATGAGTTCGAATGTTTTTCCATATTATCATAAAATTTGGAAATAGGTACTAAATTATTATTTTGCTAAAATGAGACAATTTTACCTGTTATATTATTAAGTGTATAAATGGTGAGGACAAAAATCTCAGCATTTTTCACGGCGCATCTGATGGTAACCTTGACCTTGAAGTTCAAGGTCATATCAAGGTCAAGTTGATTTTTTGAATGGCGACCCATTTTTTCGAAATGGAAAGAGAAGGAAATTCTGCATCCGAATATGACTTTGACCGTCAAATGTTGATTTTCACTCTAATTTTTATTACGGAATCAAAGGATGTGACAGTCTTTAAGTAGATATCTGATGGCACTCCTTAGTGACCTTCAACTTGAAGACAAGGTCGAAAAAACCTGTCAACCGTTTTTGGACGTTTTATTTTGACGCTAGAAATAAGAGAGATAGAATTCTACACGTTATTATGATCTTAAACGTGAACTTAAGAGCAATGGTCAAGGTCAGGTAGAGGTCAAGTAATTGTTCCAGCTGTCATTCTTTATTTTCGACGATGGAATACAAGGGACACAATTTTTTAGTGACCTCAAGATCAAGGTCACTAAGGAGTACCATCAGGAATCTACTCAAATACTGCACTCCCTCTGATTTCGTAGTTAAAAATTAAAAAATTCAGTAAAAATCAACATTTGACCGTCACGGCCAATGTCACATTCGGCTGCGGAATTTTCTGCTCTTTCCATTTCCGGGGTCGAAACGGAGGGTTGCCATTTAAAAAAACTAACTTGATCTTGATGTGACCTTGAACCTTAACCTCAAGGTCAAGGTTACCATCGGATGTGCCATATAGTTTTATCCTCACCACTTATCCCAAAAATGCTTTCCCGCTGGGACTTTTGGTGGTTTCTATTCTTTTGACTAACCCTGTATAAAAATATACTTTCAGTCCTATGCTCTAAGAACATTAAGAGCATTAAAATCGATTACAGTCTTGAAAGTATTTCAATAAAAATTGATTTACTCTTCAATTTTCGGAAAATTGATATACAGGCTGTTACAAATTCACTTCTCACTACAGGGATCTCGAAAACGGTAAGAGGTACGAAGTAGCTTAAATGAGAGCAAAGTTGCGTAATCAGGGGACTAACATTATGCCTCTAAAAAATCAAGACTAACATGATTAGTTTTCGAAATATTTGAAAAAAAAACGAAATTTTAGAAATCCGTTTTTGTTTCATTTCAACCTTATTTGAGGAGATATTGAAAAAAGAAGAACACTTTCTCGTGGCCACTTTTTGCCCTCTATCGAATGGTATAATCAATTGTTATATGTAACGTTTCGTCTCTCCAAGACGATCATCAACATAATTTTTTTAAATACAACCCTGGAAATTTTATTACATTTTTTGCAAGCCATCATGACCCCCAATACTGTACTGCCTCAGCCCTAACCAGATTCAGACGTTTTGTCTCGAAAAATTCATCTTCAGTGTATTCGCTCCAAATTTATCTAAATTTTTTATTTAGATTTCTTTGTTTATTGAATTATTGTACATCGTAAGTGTCGTTAGATCCTGTGAAATCCATCTAGTTATTCAAACTATTACCACCGCGCATTAAAATAAAACATTATTAGAGTTTTATTCCTGTGTCCATAGTTATTTCTAGGCTTCTCGAGTGCTCAAAATTCAAACAAATTCTAATCTATTTTATTCAAGATATTCACACAAATACATCTGACATGCTCTTTCACAGTTGCAGTTACAGATATAATAAATTCCGATAATATTATGCTGATCTTCATTTTTAACCATTGTCAAAACAAAAATGTTTTTGAACATTTACTGAATGTTTTTAAAGAATAATATTCAGTTGGCGTTTTGGTTGTTCATGTGCATTTTTAAGAATTAATTTGTCATAATAAAATTAAAATTGTAACAATGTTTTAATTTTGACGCAACAACTTATTGAGTTATGTACGACCAAGTGATGGTAATAGTTAATAATAATTAATGTTCTATTGTAACGCGTTGTGGTAATAGTTTAAATAATTAGATGGATTTCACAAGGTCTAACGACACTTACAGTATACGATAATTCAATAAACAAAGAAATCTAAATAAAAAATTTAGATAAATTTGGAACGAATACACTGAAGATGAATTTTTCGAGACAAAACGTCTGAATCTGGTAGGGCTGAAGCAGTACAGTTGGAGATCATGAAGGCTTGCAAAAAATGTAATAAAATTTCTAGGGTCGTATTTAAAAAAATGAAGTTGATGATGGCCCTGGAGAAACGAAACGTTACATGTAAAAATTGATTATGCCATTCGATAGAGGGCAAAAAGTGGCCATGAGAAAGTGTTCTGCTTCTTTCTAACGAGCGTTCAAATAAAAACGTGGTCGAAGTTGGCTCTGACACATTGGACGTAGGGAGTAGCTTATAGCGACCAACTTAACCTCATTTCTCAACGAGTTGTATAGCAGCTGTCAGTTTCAATAACGTTAATGACTATATAACTTTATTTTAAAGAATAATCGTGATAACAATAACACACAATTAAAGGAGCTGCGGAAAGTGTCCCCCTCCTTGTTCCAAGCACTTTTCACACCTGTTCCTCAAAGAATTAAAGACATTTTCTAAGATCCTCGGGGTATTGTTAATTTCACGAATCTTGTCTATAAGTCAAGCCTGCAGATGGTTTAAATCAGGAATAGGCAGTTCAAAAATAGTGTTTTTAAGGTAAGGCCACAAAAAGAAATCACACGGCGTAATATCACATGACCTCGGTGGAAATTCATGTTCAGCATTGAGACTTATTAGTCGATTTTGGAAAACTTCCCTCAACATATTCATCGTCTCGCCTGCCGTATGTGCCCTTGCGCCATCTTGTTGAAAGTAAAAGTTTGTAATTTCGTTTTCTTCCAGCTGGTTAACAAAAGGGGCGATAATTTCTTCTCTATACCTTTGCGCAGTAAGAGTACCATTAAAAAAAATAGGTCCATAAATCCTCCTTCGATTGAGAGCACACCAAACTCCAATTTTTTGAGCGTGTAGAGGGCCCTCGACAAAAAAGCTATCTAGTTTTTTTCAGAAGACCACATTGTCATATTCTGTGAGTTTACGTAACCACTTAAATGAAACCAGGCTTCATCAGAAAAAAAGGTGATATTATGAAGTTCACCGTAGTTGTTTAAAAACTATTCACAAAATACAGCCCGTCGCGGAAAATCAACTTCATGAAGTTCTTGCTGACAAGTTAAACGAGAGGAGAACAAACGCAAATCTTTTTTTAACACTGTGTGGCAGGTACCGACTGATACTCCCTCCATTTGTGATAAAACACGTACAGAAGTTCTTGGCGCATTTTCCATTATTTGTTGGACATTTTCTTTTAATTCTTCAGTCCGCTTTTTAGGTCGGCCGCTTCCTTCTTTTCTTGTTACACTGCCCGTTTCACGAAAAACATTAACACAACGCTGAACTGCACTTTGAAAAATTTTGTACTCAACAACGCCGGGAAATTGATTTTGAGATTCTATGAAACATTCCTCAATAGAATACTTCCATATTCCATCAATCTTGCGTCCATTTCTAAAGTAGGACTCTATGATAAACACTTTTTGTTCTTGAGAAAACACCATTTTAAACGCTTTTTAAAACGAAAATATTCAAATTGATAGCGGCGATATAGCACTTTGACAGATGACGTTTAAGTTCATTTGCTATACGCTACGCCCTACGTCCAAATTTTCAGAACCAACTTGACCACGTTCTTATTTGAACGCTCGTTATATCACCTCAAACAAAGCTGAAATGAAACAAAAACGGATTTCCAAAATTTCGTTTTTTTTTCAAATATTTCGAAAACTAATCATGTTAGCCTTGATTTTTTAGAGGCATAATGTTGCTTCCCTGATTACGCAACTTTGCCCCCATTTATGCTACTTCGTACCTCGTACCGTTTCCGAGATCCCTGTAGTGAGAAGCGAATTTGTAACAGCCTGTATATGACTGAAATATATTGCAAGTTTGCTTTTGTGAATTGTTTTTTAATATAATTCCAATTTGATGTGAAGTTAATATTCATACAACGTAGAGCTCGTTATGTCATTCCGGATCTTGTTTTCTTAGCCAGTAGATATAGGCCGCATTATGTACCATTATTGTGAACAATCTAAACGTAACTAACACGCGTCAACTCTTTTCCAGAGCCAATGTAACTAACAAACTAACCACCCAGGCTACCAACTAACCAACGCCGTCTAGCCTCCAGCCACCCACGCCGTCTCCCATGGGTACTTGACCTAGAGGGCGCAATAGCGCGTCCGGCCGTACCATGCCCGGCCCATGATGTACCCCATGGTGCAGAGACAGCGACCACTAGCACACCAGAGGCAACCGGGGCAACCACAGCCGCAGATCGCGCTTATCGAGCAGAGATTGCAGCCGCTGCAGGAGCAGGTCCTGCAAGTGGACTCCTGCGACGGCCAGGAGGAGAGCTCCACGAGTACCAGGCACAGGCACAGGAGGCCGCTGCACAGGAGGTTCTTCACTTACGTGAGAGAGGCATGGACTGGTGTTAAGTCGGCTCTAGGTATTACAGCTAACATTTTTTTATTTGTGTGAATATACAGGTTGTCCCGGTACTTGTTACAAAAAAGTCGAGTGGAAATAGATGAGGTCAAAATAATATCAGTTTTTCATATAATTTTTTTTCATACAGGCCTTCGTTAACAAGTTACGGTCCCTCAAAGGTGAAAATTAAATTATTTTTATTTTCAGTCTCTTAAACTATTAATTTCAAGGGGATGTAAATTTGGTAATTGATAACACACACATACAGCATGTTTTTGATGTTGTAAGTGAAACTTCATTATGCCCAGAACACCCAATGACGATCGCAATCTGCCTGTATCAAAAATAAGTTCCTTGGATAATTTACCAACGATAATACCCTCTTGGTTCAACTCGGTAAAATTAACGGTTTAGGAAATATTTGTGATTTTATTTTATTTTATTATGACCTCATCTATTTGTACTCGACTTGTTTGTATCAAGGAGGTACCGGGACACCCTGTATAAATAGGGTGGCTCAATGGGGAAGAGTGCTTCTACAGTGTTTGACTTAATTTGACAGGATTTGCAAGAAAATTTTTGAATTAACAAGTAAAATTAACGCTTGATTTCTTAAACATTCTCTATTGATGGTATTATATTTGTTTAGATAATCTTATCAGAAAAAATGTAATAAAGAAAAATAAGAAAAATTACTTTTTAAAATCATATGATCATGTGTATGAAAATGCTTTCTTGAGAACCTGAGGAATATGAAACAAAACTTAAACAGATGTAAAGAAAATTTTAATGTCTATAAATATATCTATAAATATGTCTATATGTTTTTGATACCTTCAAACTGATTCACTCACTGAAATACTTAAAATGTGTCTTTTTTCGTAAAAAAATTACAATTATATTTAACATTAACCCCCCATTAACTTTTTAGTTTTAAAAATTATAAAACAATGTGAAATACAAAAGTTGCACGATTTTTTATGAAGTTTTCGAAAATGATAGTAGAGAAACAAATGAAGTCCAAACAAAATGACCGCAGATGTTAACTTTGTTAATTTAAATGGAACACCCTGTATATTTTTACATATTTGGATAGAACGTTCCCTGTCGAGTATAGTCATATAGGATTTATTGGATACATCTCTAACAATAAGTAAGATAATATTAAAAAACGAAAAGAAGGTTTTTTATTAAGACAATATTAAGACATTTTGTAATTGTTAGACCACTTTCAGGCATTTCTGACTTTGTTCCAATTACGTAAAGATTTAGATTTAGTTTAGTAATATATTTTGACATATCGGACATTTTTATTTTATTAAATTTCACTAATTAGGCCGTGAGAGGCCTATTTACTCATGGACAATGTTATATGGTAGGCCGTGACAGTGACAGATAATGTTATGACAACATTGTTATTATTTGACAGTATTATTTAATTAAAATGGGTTACACAGAAATAGAAAATTGAAATATTATAGGAATTAAAATACAGGAAGTTATTCTCCATACTCTATTTTAATTACTAACAATATTTTAATTTTCTTTTGTTTTTCTACTATTATTTTCGAAAACATCATAAAAAATCGTGCAACTTTCGTATTTCACATTTTTTTTATAACTCTTACAACGAAAAAGTTAAAGTGGGGTCAATATATAGTGAATCACCCTGTACGTATTTGGGCCGTTATCCAGATAGTAAAACTATCCTGTATTTCCACCGATAGCTGATTAAAGCACTGGCATCTTCATTGTTTGTCACAGTTCAGCAAATTACTGATATTCTTGGCATTGATTAAATTTCATAAAAAGCATTTACTTACTGAACCTGTAATATGTATGTCTTAAAAGTAAATTTTACAAGGTAAATTTTGACTGTTAAAACCTATTTTGTTTGTATTTATATCTTCTATACCATAGGTATATACAGGACGTAACTCATAATTTAAAAAAGGGTCACCATTTAACTTAATTTCTTTAAATTTAACTCATTTAAATAAGGTTATAATTAAATAATTGGAAATGAAATACACAAAAATAAGTACATAATCTATTACCTGATTAACCTGATTTTTATAGCATATCACATACTTGAAATCTTGTGCTAATCTCCGAGTATTGTCAAAATATCTGGTTCTAACTTTCTCTCTATATGAGTTTGTTTCAGCTCAAAGTACAAAGCTGCCTTGACCTTTTAAATGACATTTTCTTATTCAATCTTTGTCGTACGCGTTCGCAATAGAATCGGGTTTTGCTTAAATTTGAACTGCTCACCGTTTCATTCTATTGCTGTTTTCATTACTTTGGATTGATTTAATATGTCTAGCACCAATTGTTAATTGTGCCATCTACATAGATGTAAACGGCATTTAAGAAAAGAACATATTATTGTCACCTATGTGACAACGCGTATATGATTCTGTCGTTGGGTTTCTACATTATAGTTAATATTATGAAATTAACAAAAAAATAATCGTGTTATTCAGTGCATTCAAAAAGATCATTTCTTTTTTATTAGACCAAAAAATGGTAGAGTAGTAGCTTGTAACGCTATTACGAGACACCCGGTAACTACATATTTTTTGTTTTAAAGCATATGAATTTGCAATAGGTTACAATGTTTCAACTAAATTGACAGTTATTGCATAACAAGCACATAATTTTTAGGGTTATGAGATTTTTCTAAATTACGTGAATGTAATTCTTCATTGAATAAGGTACCTAGGAATATAAAGTGAAGCGAAAAACAGTTTTAGTATTAATTTTTGAAGAGTAAATTGCCACTTTCCTTGAAGACAAAATTTACTTTTAACTCGTCGAATATTTACAAATACGTAAATTTAAATTATACTAGTTACAATTGTTACTGAAATTCTAATTGAAACTCTGTCATGACGTACCCAAACTAATTTAATTTTAGTGTTTTCAAGCTGCAGAGTCCAAAAACGTATACCAAAGGAATAAAGTGTCTTTTAATTCCCCAGATGATTTTCCTTCGCTTTCACCCTCACAATTTTAATTAAACTGTTTCTCAAAAGGTGGAACTCACCGAGTTTAATTTATACTGTGGCTTTACAGTTAATTTATGAGCAAAGATTCACTCATCTCATTCAAATAAAGGGCCTAAAATAACAAAATTTTAAAAAAGAAACTTAGTAAGCAGTTTTGGTAAATAAAATATGAGTTTTCAATTTGCTCATTATATTTTAGTATCTCAAGTGACGAAATATGAGGAAGCTTAGTGAACTCGCCCCCATAAATTGACCTAATGGGCCCAATTTTCTGAGAAAATTATGTCAAACTAAATCTAAAATGTTTTATAAGCCTGAGGGTTGCTTTCGGTGTGCAGCAAAAATGGAACTCTCTTTCAACCGTAAAATAAAAGTATTTTTATAGAAAACAAAGTTTAGTGAGAAGAAATGTTGTCGCTCGCAGGTATATGTATCTGGTTCTGGCACCAATCTGCCGTGGACCTTTCCTAGAACCCTAGTACATTCCGCGTCTTTCCTTTGTCCTTGCAACTGTCAGACCGATTCGGCGTTAGGCGGGCGCTCTTGACGTAATACTTAAGATGGGTCAGTTGCAGACATATATACCCACATGCCTAACAGTCTTAATAAGGACATTTTGCCTATTACCTCGTATTAGGTATACAGGTTCGGAAAGTACCGATGGTCGATCTGCCGTTACGTGAGAGCGATAAAGTAAGTCATATAAATCCGTGCGATAGAGAAAGATGGCTATAATGAAAGCGTCTAATAGTCACCGCCCATTTCGCCCTTCCACAAATAAGAAGTAGTTCTTATTTGTGGAAGGGCGAAACGGGCGGTGACTATGAGACGCCTTCATTATAGCCATCCTTCTCTATCGCATGGATCTCTATGACTTATTTTATCGCTCTCACGTAACGGCAAATCGACCATCGGTACTTTCCGAACCTGTATTAAACTTAGGTAGTACTATTTTGTGAGAAACGTAAATTCTCAAAATGGTCATGGTTCTTTCAGTAACCAAAGTCCATATTTTAAGAACATATAACTCCATTAAGTACAGATATTTGTTTAAGTCTTTAAAATGAAAATATGTAACAAAAGTAATTATGGTGAAGATTCTTGTACTCTTGAAATTACAATTCGTTGCAAAATCGAGAGATGAAATAATACGCAATCGATTTCGGAAATGGCGTAATACAAAAACGCGGTACACTTTACGGAAAATGTGTTGCTTGCCTTGTTTTTTTCAAACTGTAAAGCCTTCACTGCATTGATTTGAATATTCCATTTTGAGGGCTTCGCTTTCTGATCAAAGACGATGTGAACGTTAAAAAATATGCAAGATTGATGGTGTTTATGAAGTATAATTCTAACTCTCTGTAACCATGTTATGAATATGTTCCACAAAAGATTACTTACTATCAAAAATATCAACTAGTAATTAAAATAAATACCTTATAACTATTCTCAAGAGTAAACGACAAAACATTGTACTTGTTTCAGTTTAACTGTAATCTGTTGAGGGTACATTTAGACTATTTAGAGAATTTTACAGTTCAGTACAATTATTTAAGCAGTTAATTATTTTGCAAATCTTCATACATTTAGACTATTTAAAGAATTTTACAGTTCAATACAATTATTTAAGCAGTTAATTCTTTTGCAAATCTTCATACCATCAGCATATAAAAGATACTTTATATGTAACTCAATAACTACGTCATGAATAAACATATTGAAAATCAGTGCCCCAACACCGAGCCCTGAGATACACCTAATGGAGGCTCTATCATATTATTAGAACATCCAATTCTGTCTAATTTAGAAAGTATATAATCAAATCTGTCAAATGCTTTACTAACTTCAGTATATATGACTTCTACCTGTGAACACGTTAAAAACATCGGATATGAAATCTCTTATACAAAATATATTGGTCGTTGTAGACCTACTAGGCTATTGACTATGTCAAAAAATGAGGGTACAAAGGAACTACAACGTAACAGAAATTTTATTGTTTGACATGTCCAATTGACCCTAAAAAATGATAAAACCGCGAAGTGTTACCTTTTAAAGGGGTGCGTTTTTGAGAACGAAGTAAAATGGTGGTATTTTCAGTTTTTTGAGTTTTACTCGAAAACTATGCATTTTTTTTCACTATATTTGTCATCAGAAAAGTTGTAGCAAATTGAATTTCCAATAGAAATGAGACCTTAAAAAAAATTATTTTTAACAAATACCAGGTGTAACAGGATCATGGTACACCCCCCGTATCTCCGTTAGTTTTAAAGGTAATTGATTGAAATTTGGGATATTCCATATACATAATAAGCGGCACTTTTTGATCTACAAATGATTTTTTATTCCACTTCCGGTTTCGCCGGAAGTGATACCAACTTTCGATTTTCAAATGGAATACCCTGTATATTATTACATTTCTGAAATCTGCATAATTTTCTGAATCCAATGATACCACATAAGTGACATTTCAAACGTCAAAATTTTTTATAATTTAATTTTTAGTTTTCCATTTAAGTGTGCCATGATGGTTCCGATTTATTCCAATTGACCCGTCTAATGCTGGAAAAATCGAAATCCCGTCAAAAATACTAAATTGCGTTTTTTATGAGCAAATAAAGTTCATCGTAATCGATTTTGGGGTAAAACTCAATTTTTTCAAATGGAACCATATTGGTACCGTGGTACCATTTATTAGTACTATTAATAAGGAATTAATTCATACCTGGTAATAAAATGTGCGATAAATACAATCAAAATTACAGCTAAAAGAAAATAAGAAAATACAATTATTTTGTTCTAATTTAATGCTAAGAAACTAAGGTGGCTTTGAAATACAAAAAATGAACACAAAACATTACAACAATTGTTCGAAATGCTGTCCATTAACGTCAATGCACTTCTGAACTCGCATAGCTGTTTCTTGAAGAACGTTCGCTAATTGCTGGGCCGTTATACTATTAATTGCACGTCTTACTCGCAACTCCAGGTCTTCGCGGGTTGTAACGGCGGTTGCATAGACAATGTTTTTTAAATGGCCCCAAACAAAGAAATCGAGAGGTGTCAAATCAGGTGACCTTGGAGGCCATCGCACAGGACCATTCGTCGAAATTACGTTTCCTTCGAATGCCTGTTGAAGGTAATCAATTACTATTCTTGAATTATGGGGAGGAGCTCCATCTTGTTGGAAATACATTCCCTGTCGTAAATGGACAGGTAATTGAGTTAAACTGTCCTCAATTTCATTTTGCAGAAATCCTAAGTATCTAGCACCAGTCAAGGGTCCTTCAAATATTATTGGACCAATGATTCTACGACCGAGTATTCCAAGCCACACATTGAAACCGAACCGCACTTGAAAGTTACCCTCCCGCAATAAATTTTGATTTTCTTGGGACCAATACCTTGTATTTTGTCGGTTAAATAATCCCATATTTGTAAACCTACACTCGTCCGAAAATAAAATCCTTCCCAAAAGAGCATTGTTTGGCTGCACATTATTATGCAAGATCCAATTGCAATATTCCATTCTACGTTCATGATCATTTTCGTACAGGTGCTGGTGCAATTGATATTTGAAAGATTTATAATTATGTTTGTGCAAGATTCGGCTTACCGTTTGGTGACTAATTCCCAATTCAACCCCAATTTGCCTTAAAGAAACAGTCTTATCAACTTCTATTCGAAATAAAACATTAATTTCCGTTCCTTCGTCGATGATAACGTTTTCTTCGGGATCATGGTTAGGCTCTCTTCGGAATTGATTTTCAAGACGATTAAAATAATTTCTCGCTGGACATTGTCTATCAGGATATCGGTCGGCATAAAGGTTTCTAGCCGCAACGGCATTTTTTCTACATTCCCCATAAATAATTAACATGTCCACTTTTTCATCCCTTGTATAAATGTGCGGCATTTTGAACAAAAATAACAACAAATGTAAAGACTTTTCCAATACACAATAAAAACACCGATAAACCAACAAAATTTATTTGACAGTCTGAAGGAATAATTTCATTGTTTTCAAAGCCACCTTAGTTTCTTAGCATTAAATTAGAACAAAATAATTGTATTTTCTTATTTTCTTTTAGCTGTAATTTTGATTGTATTTATCGCACATTTTATTACCAGGTATGAATTAATTCCTTATTAATAGTACTAATAAATGGTACCACGGTACCAATATGGTTCCATTTGAAAAAATTGAGTTTTACCCCAAAATCGATTACGATGAACTTTATTTGCTCATAAAAAACGCAATTTAGTATTTTTGACGGGATTTCGATTTTTCCAGCATTAGACGGGTCAATTGGAATAAATCGGAACCATCATGGCACACTTAAATGGAAAACTAAAAATTAAATTATAAAAAATTTTGACGTTTGAAATGTCACTTATGTGGTATCATTGGATTCAGAAAATTATGCAGATTTCAGAAATGTAATAATATACAGGGTATTCCATTTGAAAATCGAAAGTTGGTATCACTTCCGGCGAAACCGGAAGTGGAAAAAAAATCATTTGTAGATCAAAAAGTGCCGCTTATGATGTATATGGAATATCCCAAATTTCAATCAATTACCTTTAAAACTAACTGAGATACGGGGGTGTACCATGATCCTGTTACACCTGGTATATGCCCAAAAAACGAATAAAAAAAGACCCGAAAAAATGCGTTTTTTTTCTTTTTGGTTTTTGGCCCACAACTTTTTTCTGGGAGGAGTTAGGTATAGGCATTGCTTCACAGAAAAAAAAGTTTATGTTTTTTCCTTTAAAATAAGCCTTTATAGAAGTACCTACGACTAATAGAAACCGAGATACATTGGATCAAATTTGTCTACTTTTTTGATTTTTGGCCAATTTTTGCCCTTTTTTGACGATTTTCGACTTTTTTCTGAGTTAATTTAGGCATATGCAATGCCATATTTAATCAACCGAGATATGTCAATTTAACCAACGATACTTTTTCTTTTTATAAAATTTTTATTACTTTCGGTATTATTTTGTCTAATAAATTTATTTTTGTGAATGTGAAAGTTAAAATAAGTTTCTAAGGTGGTTGAATATTATTATTTATTTATTTAAACAACAATTAATCATATTTATCATAGAGCGAAGGTTAAATTCCTGCATTGGAAGTCTTCTTTACCTACTATTGTTAAAATTTAATTGTTCTTTCGATATATAATATCCGTTTGTTATTGTTATTGTTTTTATTATTTTCAAGATAGCGTGGGTTTAGGTAGGTTCTTTTATAAACGCACCGAGATGAAGCATGAAAAGACCTTTCCAACGAGGTATAACACTATGGGCTTCTGATGAGCCAATCCTTAAAAAAATGCATTTTTCTGATTAGACATTAGGGTCTTCCTCCACCTTTTCTGTCGAGAGATAGAACAAAATGTCAATGACAAAAGTTATGTGCAATGAATCCGGCTATCCATATTTGTACCTACTATTTAATATACCTGAATAGGAAACATGTCTGAGAAAAATTGAACTCTATGTTTTGGTATGTAGATTGCGCCCCCTAGCGGCCGAGCTACGAACTTGAAAATTATTTCCAGCGATTTCTCTTGGTCGATTTATTGATCAATTTTTTTACCAAAGTTTTAGGGCCCATACTTTCTCTAATATCGTACCTCGGCTACTGTAATGGGACACTCTTTATAGGAATAACTTTTGAGAATTTCGGAAATGTGTTAAATGTTATTGATAAATTATACAGAATACAGATATGTTAGACGGACAACAGAAACAACAGCATAGTCGTAAAGCACAAACGCTGAAATTTTATCGGGCCCACGATAATTTCTTGTTTTAATTTGAACAAGCTGATTCTCACTAAATGAAACAATATGATTATTCTGAAATTATTATTAGGTATCATGTCTATAAATATTACTCGCACTAGATGTTGTATGAGTCTTTAAAAATTCTGGAAATGCATTTACCATTTACTTGTTTCCTTCACAATAATCACCTTTGTAATATATCATTCCAGGTAAAATGAAAAATATAAACCATTCCACATTATTATAATTATGAAAAGGAGGCGCTGCTGGAGAATTTACTTTCCATCTCCGTTATCTATTATTCGAACCTATAACTAAATCTATATAATCCAAATAAATTTAATTTGGTCTGACCGTGATAAAATATCGCCAGCGTTCTTCTATGCCTCAATAACGGCGGTTTGAAGTTGATACGGGTCATCTGATGAATTGACCACCCCGACCAAGCATACCCTTATCACACAGACTTGTTACGACCTTATAGTCGTATTTGACTTTTAACTCGACCGAAGCCGATAGAATCAGCTTTTTCAAACCCGCACACTAGCCGAAGAAGGCCCTTTCACCACCTTTGCCGATTTAAGCTTTAGCAACTAATCAAATCTATAATTTATGATCTATCGCGCTGCTGAAAGTGAAACGATATGACTTATTTCGTAATATCCGCGTTGTATGCCTGTTAATTAATCAGGAAATTTTCTCCATTCATATTTCAATAATATTTGGGTTAATCGACAATTACTCATTTTAGTAAAGTCAGTAGCATGTTAACAAATTAATTACCATTTAGCGGGTATCTATTTGTGTTGGTACAAAATTATTGACGATATTTTTCAGTTCAGAAAGTGTTTTATCTTTACGAATTATCATTTTGCAACAAAATGCGATCAACATATTTATTGCAAAAGTAACTCATTTTCAACATCTACTTTGAAATTAATTTTTTTTTTTAGTTTACGGTAGCGAATTTCGTCAAATATATGAATTTACTTTTTTTACTGCCAATGTGACAAAATATCATCAGTGCACAATAAATATGATACATTAAGGTCTTCGGCAATATCGTTAATAAATATATCACGTAGAACAGGTCCAGCTATGGACCCTTGAGGAACATCTGAAAGTTGAAGGAGAATAATCACAATATTGCACATATTGGTATCGATTACACATGTACAAATGAAATAATGTCACAAAATCACTACAGAAACCAACGTTTCGATTTTTTTAAACAATTTAAAGTGATTGAGACTGTTATCCTATATACAATCGCTGTAAACTTCGTTATTTTAAATAGAGCACCCTATATATTATTATCGATAAGATAAATTAAAAATAAGTAAAAAGTGTTATAGTTTCATTGTACGTATATCTAACTGTTTTCGAAAAAACGACATTTTATAAAAATTTTGACAGATGCTTCAAGCGTTTCTAAAGTTCCTTATATCTTTCTTCGTTCTGGAACCTGCCACTATCAAAAATATAGCAAGGGCACCATTTTCTACGTTACATTTTGAAAACTTTTTAACTGTGTTTTTGCACCATATTATAGAAAATCGAATTCCTTTTTCACTGATATAGGCAGCTATCAACATTTTTTATGAAATGTCAATTATCTCGAAAACGGTTAGATTTAGGTACGGGAAAGCTATAACATTTTTGACTTATTTTTAATTTATCTTGTCGATAGGGCGTTCCATTTAAAATAAGCATGGCAATTTTCGGTATTACCGGAAGTGCTACAATAACGGCATTATTTTATTTAAAGAGAGCACCCCCAAAATCCCAGGGCCCAATTTTCAATACTCAATATGAACGTCAAACTTATAACTTTTGTGCTTACAAAATGTTTTCTCAATCAAAAAAAGTTTATATGTTGCTAATTTACGGCGAGTCATAAAAAAATTTAAGAAGAACTGTAGAGTTATATCGAGAGCGTCTCATTCCTGATCATAGAACCTTTACAAGATTGGAGGCGACCTTGCGACGAAATGAAGATGCATTTTCTATCCGGAAAAATCAAATAATTGACCGAAGGGCAAGAAGCAATGTTAATACAGCTAGACTGTTAGAGTATTTCGAACAAAATCCACGAAATTCTATACGGCAGGCTAGCCGATAATTGAATTTGGATGAATCAGCCGTTCAACGAATTTTAAGGACCAATGGGTATCATGACAACAAAATTCACAATTTGGAGTATTTGCTTGAGCGCCACATTGAAGACATACTTATTTTTATAGCTCAAATTGTAGTAAATGTAGAAACTGTTGATCAGAACCTTTTTCGGCACGTTCTTTGCACGAACGAAAGTCGGTTTGTCAGTAGTGGTTTGTCAAACACTGGCCCATTGAAAATCCCCACATTGTAAATCCAGTCCAAAGCCAAGGCCATTTTGGAGTAAATATATGGTGCTGCATCATCGGTAGGCATTTAATGGAGTATTATTTTTATGAACATACATTGAACAGCGTGAGTTACCTAAATTTCCTGCAAGAAAAACTTCCTGCACCTCTGGAGAATGTGCCTTTGCAGCTAAGGAGAAATCTACAGTTTCAGCACGACGCGACGGGGCTCCAAGCCTGGATAGTGCAGCAATATTTAGACTACACTTTCCCAGAAAAATGGATTGGATTTAATGGACCTATTCAGTGGACCGGAAAGTCAACACCTCTCGATTTTTTTTATTGGGGGTTTTAAAAAATAAGTTATACAAAACACCTTCGCGAGATATTAATGATTTGAAAGAGAAAATCACAAACGCTTGTAATAAGTCAGGCGAAGATTGGATATGAAATGAGAGGAGGTCATATAGATAGAGAATAGATTGTAATGTGTATGTAGTATGAAAGCTTTTGTATCATTTTTTTAGTTCAGTTATTGTTACGTAATCATCACCTTTTGTTTTAACTGTATTAAAGAATTATCGAGTTTAATCCTTCTATTTATTTTTAATGACATTTATGCACTTTAAACAACGAACGTTCAATTATTTTCCAACGACTACTTGATCCTTCCACCGCCAATGTGATTTTTAGGTGGTATTTCTTTTGAGACTCTTTAGGAAGATATTGCTTATAACTTTTAAACGGGAAGTAATACAGAAAAATTTCTCTAATAAAAGTTTATTAGAAAAAGGCTTAAAATTTTGGTATGTTTCTGGAAGAAATATAATTGATTACGTCATTAGTCGTTTCTGTCAAATCGCAAATACTTCGATTGAAAATAGAGTTTACATCATCGCATTTAACACCACGTGTTCCAAATTTTATTTAAATTTTTTGTATCCTCACAGTAGGCCCATACTATCGAGTTTAAGACACCCTGTACTGTATTCCATTTCACTGTATTCCAATCCAGCTTAAAATAGAAGCCGAATCCAATTGTCGTGAAGGAATTCTTTATTTCAAGTTTGCGAATGGCAGGGACAGCAAATCGAAAACAAACCGTAATAATACATTGGCCAAACATCGATTCTATCGATTAGGTCTGTTTGCCCTTCGCAACATCACTTAGTTAACCCTGCCGTGTATTTACTAACGTTTACACTTCGTATTTACCCACTCTCGAGTTTGAGTTGGTTTGTTATAATTGCGTTACAATAAAATAACTGGTTACGACATTCCCCATTTTTAAGGTAAATACGTAAAGAGAAAGCTGAACAGATGTGATTGCTTTAATATGAGAAGGGGTAAAACCCTGACTAATTTTTAACGTAATAGAGTAATTATTCAGAAAATGGTCCTTTAGATAACTTCTGTTTTACTACATTAATCAAAGGACGGGGTAAAACTCGTTAAATAAAAAGAGTTGGATTTGTATTTAAACCCAGACATTCTTTTATGCCCGAGCCATTTGTTACAACTAAACTAATTTGTCACTCTGGAAATTCTTTATGCGTTTTGTTTCAGTTTCAGAGTTTATTTATTCAATTTGCTTCCCACAGCTCTGTACCAGAGCCAACCCGACTTGTGTAAACAATGGACTTGTCCAGAATACTTTATTGGCTAACGTCATAAATGATTATGTAGAAAACTGCATGAGCTTGATGAGCTAATTCAATAAATATTGAAATGAACACACTGTATTTCAGGACACTACACAGAGTAATGGTAGAGAGAAAAATTTAAAATGTATAACACCAATTCATAAAATTATAACGTAGACTATAAGGAAGAAATAAATTGCATTTAAAGTAAAATAAAATCCAATTTCATAGTTATATCATATCAAAATTAAAATATTATCATTCAACTAATACATTTTAAAAGAGCAGCAAGTCAAAAAGATAAAGTTCAGGATCGATCGCATGAGAGCACAAGAAAAATGCCACAAGAAAGGCCAATTTAACAATTTTACAATTAAATAAACGTTAAATAAATTAGTACAAAAGAAAATCCAAATATTATGGTATCAGAAAAACACAGGCTAGAAGTTTATTATAAAAATTGTCATTCAGAATTCCATATAGAAGTTTCTTGTAAACTAGTTTTAAAACGTAACAAATTTACTACGCAGTTACAAAATACAAATTACGCCGTAATTTATTAAAAATAAAATCACATCGCAATATGTTGGAGAGAAAATGCGCAGTTAGAAAACAATATATCATGGATACAAGTGACCAATAAAAAAAGGACAAATCAGAAAATGTTACCTTCCAAGGAAAACAACACAGCATCGTTTCGAAGTAAACAAGTTGGAAAAGAAACTAGTTGGTCACAGATACAGGTGAGGGGTGCATATTATCCTGTAGCTCCCCAAATAACATCGTAGAAAACCAGGAAGAAACCAACTCACAAAAACCATCCACAAAAGACGAGATCAGCTGTCCACCCACGACTAAAAAGCGAGGTTAGAGTGAATATTGGACATTCCAACGCCGAGATAATGGAAAATGTAAGTCCAGTTGCCTAAGCATACTCTCCGAAACATAAATTATAGTGTTTACAAATTCGAATTAAAACATTTTGTGAAATCAAAAACTTTATTTGAAACCATAGACAGTATCAGTGAATAGAAATTAAAATCATATTTTAGAACATTTCATAGTATAAGGGTTAGTTATGTTTCTGTGTTCTTAATTTAAGTTAATTTGTTTCGTAATACATTTAAAACAATACAAATTGGTTAACCAAATTTTTTCAAAATTAAGTTAGGTAGAGTTAAGAAAATTTTATCAGTTATTAATTCATGTAAAAGTCCATAACATATCTAGTTACTGTGTTTCTTTAAAATATTGTTCGGATTTTAAAATGAATAGTTAATAAATGTCTTTAAAAATTTGCCTTCATTCATTCCTACTCAAATCTATAATGATAATAAGTATGAATAATATTGAACCGCTTCTCTGAGATAAGAACTCATGTTAGTATTCTTAATAAGTGCTTTTGAGGGACAGTGTATCATTGATTACTAAACATTCCTATCTACACTGTAACAAAGTGTACACTGTAAATGTTATTTATGCAAGATAAAGCTGCCGGAGGAGAGATAAGCAAAGCCAAGGTAAGAAAAGTATAATTCGATGAAATTTGTCATTGTTATTGCTTAACTTTATCCTGAGAACCTGCATCCAATAAAAATTAATTTCAACACACACAAATTACATTCTACACAACAAAAGGCGCCCAAATGAATACTTAATCATTAAACATACATCAAATCATTACACATAAACACAAATTATTCATTCCACTATTTGGATCAAACCACAATAATAACATTACAAAAATTATAAACTATACTACATAACAAATACACAAATACGCAAAATAAAGTATAAGAATAAATAATATACAGTCGTTACTACAGAAAATGTAGATTTTCAGAAATGTACATTAATCCGGGCGAATTAGACCAAACACACGCCTGTTTCAAAAATCGGGCCTACGTCGAATTTTATGGGCTTAATATTAAGTAAAAAAATATACAGATTAAAAGCATAAATTCATGTACTTGTAGAGGTCAGCTTTTTTTCAGTTTTTCGCTTATATCTCAGAAAATAAGCCTCTAATCGACATGAGGTATACTTATCGATTTTGTTCCTGAGGAATTTTGCTACAAGAACAGGCCTTTGTGAAAGCTTGCAAAAATTTTTTACACTGCAAGATTAGCGGTGAAAAAAAAATGAGCGAGATTTTCGGTATTAAATAAAAAGAACGAATTTGACTGAAATTGGATGAAACTACAGGAAAAGATAACTGTTGGGGTGCTCAACAAATACCCGCAATCCGGACCCCCAATTTCTAAATGGCGGCCTATTGCAAAATTATAAAGTCGAAAACGCGAGCGCGTATATCTTCTGCCCAGGTCAAGATATCGAAATTCGGCAAAAAAGGATCGAAAGGTAATTACATATCTTGCGTCTGTGTAAATTTCAGATAATTAAGATGCAAAATAAAAAAGTTGTTAAGATAAAACCAAAAACAAAAAACGTAACTAGGGTCCTTTTCCGGCGATTTTTTAATATACAGATTTCAAACCAATTGATCAAATAGTGCTTAGAAAATATAAATTTGAAAAAAAAGCGTCTCGATCCGACCAATAGGGGCCGAGATAATTTTTTTTCTTAAAACCGTTATTCTGCATGTTCTATTTAATATTTTGTAATAAACTTGGTCTCGTTGTAAAGTAGAAGACTTTATACGCTGATTTTTTTCTGAAACGATTCGACCAAGAAATGAGCCAGGTCCGCGCAGCTGAACGGTAGCCAGGAGAAGCGCTGTGACGTCATAGTGCCCTTGCTGCGCTCGGCTTCAAAAAATTCTTATGGATTGTGGTACTTAGAAAGCAGCTACCGGAATACCTTTTTTTTAATTAATACTTAATTTTAAGCCCATAAAATTTGAGGTAGGCCCGATTTTTGAAAAAAAATAAAATAAAATAATTCGCCCGGACTACATGTAGGTGTTTTATGATGATAAACTTTGTATTAATATAAGAAAAAACTAACCGGAGTTGCTCGCACCGAACTATTCTTCACTGTTTGGTGTCTCAGAACAAATTAGTTTTGTTCGCACAAGACAACTTCTAACGAATTGCAAATTTTGCCGACATATATGTATATATGTATATCATTTTTTTCATGAATTGGTGATGTAGCGTACACCATAAAATTTGGGCGACTATTTTAATTACATCCTGTATACTTAGACTAAATTTTACAGCTGCTTCGTATTAAAAAGACGGCTAAAATTTGTAACTGTCTCATAAAACTAAATTCAAAAGACTTTACGCTAAACAAAAACGTTGATTTTTCTTGTTGAGGCTGGGTCGAGAAACCCAAAAACGTCAGTTAAAACAGTGAATGAAAAACAAGAATGAAATGTTTACTATAAAACAAATAAATGTTCTGAAAAAATCTTTAGTACATAGTTACATATTTAATTATCTGATGATTTATACGCTTTGAAACATTGATTGACTTTTAAAAAAGCGAGTCAAGTAATTAATTTTCTTCACTCCTAATTCATAATATTACGAGCTTCAAATTCGCTAAGAAATATTTTGACGTGTCTGTATCACAAAAAAACAAACGCCATTCAGTTTTAATAAACTGATTTTAAATAGTATCTACAATTTTCCAATTTCTATACACGGACAGTCCTATTAAGAGTATCATGCATTATTTAAATTATTTTTCTTTTATCTAATCTAGAGGACGTATAAATGAATTTTTGATAAGAAGTTGATAAATAAATTAAAGATGATTTTGTAACTACTAACTGAGTCCTTTTTAAAAATATTTCGATACGTGAAAGGTTCAGTGTATTATGCCAAATAGTCTGTCTTTCTAGTGATGCATCTATGGATCTCCATAAATATCTTATATGTATATTCCTGAAAATGTAAAATTGTGAACAAAGAATTTTCATCAACTGAGTTTAATTAAGTCTTGCTTGATTAGAAGTTAAAGTATACCATATTTTTACTTTTGCTATTGTGTCGGTTTGGCTTCCTCTGCCAATCTAGGGACCTAATGACTTTAAAATTCAATATGAATAGTTATGTTTAGGACAAATTTACATATCTTCCTATTGTTTATATACCTTCCTTCGTTGTCCGCCTCTGAGGAAAACCTTCTTCGACCTAAATCTCTTGATTTTCCTTGAGAAAAAAGTTTCTAAAAACTCTCGATATCTTTGCGGCGCGAATTGCCTCAGAACACTATGAGACAATATCGTTCTACCTTAGAATTCCTAAGTGTCTTCGCGCATTTATTCGGAATCAATAATGACAATTTTCTTAGGGGAGAGTCACCCCTAACCTTGCAAAACTCTTAATGGACATGTTTAAAAGCTTTTACATGCTTTACAATTACTCTGTCGCTTTCGAGTGACAGAAAAATACCCTAAGGACTCAACTGTGTGTCTTTAAGCTGATAATTTCAATAAATTATTACTAAAAAATTCTGCTCTTGTTACATCGCACTCTCCTCCTTAGAATGGATATTTTTATAAATCCCAAATTGTCGACAAATGAGTTATGACGTAGAAATTCCTTTTAGTTGACTATGGACATTCTCTAATTTCTTGTTCTGTCATCCTGGAAATGCTGCTTTTCCGGTCTGCACTTCGTAACCCGCCGCTTATATTCTAGGTTTGCATCATCCAAGGGGCACAAGTTGATGGTTCCATCTCTTCTCCACGAGGATGGCACGTTGATGTCCCTGTCGGGATTCTGGTCTCTTTGTGTCGGGTTGTACCTATCCAGTAGTTGAAAAGCTTTGCTAATACCCTCAGTTACCCATTATAGTCCGGAACTCTCGACAGAATGGTCTCCACCATTGAGGTGAGGATTACCTGTAATTTAATTGCAGCTTCTTGTCCTGTTCTGGCAATAGCCCCGACTATCCACCTCTATCTGGAAGTCGCTTTCTCGGCTACTGTTGTACTCGATTCCTAGACATCTGTAGGGTTCTTAAACACCTAGAAATGTTTTAGGTACCTGGAAGTTCTTCACGTATTTGGAGATTTTTCCAAAACATCCGCCTTCTCCTGCTAGTCGCGTTTCCTCTAAGGCTAGTTGCTCTTTAGTGACTACAAGACTAACACTTTTGGTCTGGTTCTCACTCTTCTCTGTGACTGTATTTCGACTCTTGTACTATAACGTACAACCTATCTTAATTACAAAGTTTTATGAGGTTGAGATTTAAGGAACCCTAGCTGCATCTGTTTGAGAAATCTTTCACTGGCTGACTCTTCGTCTATAGACAATGCATGTACTGACTATACATATATGTACATATACGATTTTCCTTTTCCACTACAGTTGATTTCCTGCGTATTGTAATTTTCTGCTGTATAAACATGTAGGATTTTACGCTTACAATTACCAGTTATTTTATGGAATAATAAATGCATAGATCTCTCTTGCGACTAGTACTACGCTCAAAAATATAAAACAAATTATTAACGTCGTCATTAAATAAATAGAAACAATTTTTAATTTCAGAATTGTTTTTTTTTTATTGTTTTTACTAATAATTATTAATTCAAGCCAATAGTGAAGCCTTTTTTAAACTTTTCTTAGACACTCAGACCCGTCGATTTTAGATTAAATGGGGACATTCTTTGCTGGTATATTTGACTCCACCACTTTCACCCCCAAGCAAGGGTAAGCATCACCTCAAAATATTTAAATGGCATTGGGGGTTGAGTAATATTTCTTTTGAAAGCTCTTACAATTCTCTTTACAACAGACTTTAAATTTTATAATTCCGCCCAATACTTTGAAAAAAATTACATTTTAAAATTTAAATTATGTTTAGTTGCTTACTTACTACTTAGTTAATTAAATGTTCAAACTGATGACCGCCCGCTTCCATACAAGAATAAAGATTTTGCTCGAAACGTTCGCACACATTTCGAAGCATTTCCGCAGTGATTCGATGGCATTCGTTCACGATGCTGCTGTATTTTATAGATTTTACTTTTTAGGTATCCCCACAAAAAGAAATCAAGGGGCGATAAATCCGGGGATCGTGGAGGTTACCCAATGCTGCCTCTTCTCCCAATCCAATTCCGTAGAAAACGTTGGTCCAAATACTGACGGACAATTAACGCATAATGCGGAGGAGTACCGTCCTGTTGAAAAATCAAATAATCTTCATCATATTCTGGAACATTTTCAATAATATCAGTCAAGGCTGGGTCAATAGCGTCTTCCAGTAATTACAAATACATTTGGTCAGTCAAATTACCAGGTAGAAAAAATGGACCCACCAGCCGGTCACCAAAAATTCCAGCCCATAAATTTAATTTTTCCTGTTGGTGTGCATGCACCTCGTGAAAAACTCTTGGGTTTGAATCGCACCAATAGCGGCAATTGTGACGATTTATCGTCCCGTTCAAGAAAAAACGGCATTCATCAGAAAAACAGATGTTAAAAAGTAACTGTGAATCATTCTCTGCTCGCTTACTCATTATTTCGTAAAATTGCAAACGGCGGTCATAATCATCCTTATGAAGTTCCTGGACTAAATGTATTTTGTATGGATGGAATTTATTCTTCTTCAAAATGGTTTGTATGCTAGTTCGATTGATCTCAGACACAGATGCCAGCTGCCTCGTACTTAATGTAGGATCAAGATGAACTTGTTCCAAAACTGCAATTTCACTAGCTTCATTAACTATAGGTTTTTCAATGTATCGTTTTTTATTGGCTACGTTCCCTGTCTCTTGAAATTTTTTTACTAACTCTAGAACATACTTCCTCCTGACATGTCGATCTTGATGTTGTTCATTAAATAGCTGAGCTGTTCTATTCGCACATTTATTGTTCATAAATTAAAGCGAAATGATATCTACCCTTTCCGCTATGGAATAAATCATAGTGTTTAATTTTCAAAAACACAATTAAATAAACTACTAACCAACGCTTCCAATAATACTAGAAAATAATATGAAATATACTAATTTTACGTTAATTGTGCGTGTATAGCATTCATTTCTGTTTTTTACAATTGTGTTTTTTTTACGAAAGTGATAACAAATCGCCAAAAACCAATGTAACGCAAGAAATATTAAATTTATACCATTGGCGTACTTAACTCGAATGACTGACATTTTTACCGTTACTAATTGTTTGTACATAAGTTTCAACTTTAAAATCAAAATTCTTAATAAGTATTGGGTGGAATTTAGTCTGCTGTAAAGAGAATTGTAAGAGCTTTCAAAAGAAATATTACTCAACCCCCAATGCCATTTAAATATTTTGGGGTGATGCTTACCTTTGCTTGGAGGTGAAAGTGGCGGAGTCAAAAATACCAGCAAAGAATGTCCCCCTTTAATCTAAAATCGACGGGCCTGAGCGTTTTTCTACAATCTTGACGCAGTTCCTGAAAATGGCTCTGTTTCGTTTTCATTTGGCACCCTGTATATTACTATCAATGAAATAGGTTTTATGGTCTCAAGTAAGTAGAACGACTACTGATCATGTTTAAAGGGAATAATAGTACATCTAGATGAACTAAGACCACAAGAAATAATTTGAAACCAGTATCGCTATTATTGTTTGTATTTACAGAGCACCTTTAGCCTGCATATTTTACCGTAGTATAAAAAGCTTATTATGCAACTCATGTGTAAAGTTCCACACCTGAAAAAAGCTTATTTACAAACTACACACATGTTGCATACATATTTCTGTCTAGTATTACAAGTGTTAATGAACTTTATCGCACTATTTGGAAGCTCTGTACCAGGTTCCATTGAATAAACGTAAACAAAACTGAGCACTTAATTTGTTTCAGGAACAGACTTATCTTAACAATTCTCTCTCTTTCTGTTCGAATTATTCAGCCACTTTGCAAGCAAATCCGATGGCAGTCGGTGCACCAAGAAAATATTTTGAGCCGACGGCGGAAGCAAACAAGAGAAGTTTTAAAGTAATTCGGCGTAAAAGGAGCTATCGCGTCTTCCATTACATTAAAGCGCAATCGAGGTGTAATAAATCTTTGCACCAAACGACAAATTGGACTGAACACGTTTGCTCATGTTTTCGCTCCATTTTTTTTATTACACAAAATTTATCTGTTTCAGACATTTGGTAAAGTTAATTAGTTAAACCTGGAGAGTTTTAGCTAAAACTGAATGGCCCATGTTTTCAGGCAAAATTTGTAAGTTTCAGATATAAACTTAGTACACTTTTTATATAAAAAAATAGTTACTAAAAGACGTATGGAAATATTGAATATGAAAACTTTATTTTGAGGGAACAACACAGTAGATTTTTTTTAAAGTATATATTTTAATAGCTCTTGCAATTTTACTTAGGTTAGATATATTTTACATGTCGAATATTCTTAAAAAAATATATAGATATTTTCTGTGATTGGGTGAAATTTAAAACAGGGAAAACTAAGTTCGTTAATAGTGTTTGATACAGAGGTTTCAAACACGATGATACACTCAGATAAATTGCATTTGTTGGGATGATTGTTGCAAACTTTACACTTAGGATTCATTTCAGGTGTGCCTACAATAACATTGCTATTTCGGTAACCAATAGAGATAAATAGGCAACTAATGTTGGGCAATTGAAGTAGCGTATAATAATTTTTCGTAGAACAATCGATTCGTTAGTTCAATCATCAATTCATTAGTTTGGCGGATTATTTTTAAAGAACGTAAGTTTTCCAAATACTGATTGTATCATTTTCTTTGGTTTATTCAAACATACTTTTTTTCACTTGTCTTTCCAAATATGAAATCACACTTTCAACAAGACCTTTCATAGTCAACGTCATTGTTAAGTCTACACATGTCAATATATTTGCTCTATCAAATTACATAGACAGTGTGTATCAGCCAAATGGAATAAATTCAATAATAAATAAATGGGGGCGTGTTTGACAAACGCTCGGACTTTCTTATTTTAAATGCAACACCCTATATATTATTCAATTTTTGGATTCTTCAGAAAATTCTAGACATATTTCATGTACATGATGCACCTTGTATAAGAACGTTTTGTCGAAGAAAATGCGCAACTAAAAATACCAATCGACGTATCCGAGCGTTTTTTCGAACACGCCCCCATTTATTTATTAAATGTACTTCATGTATATAAAAAAGTCAATAAAATTTTATTCTATTCTATTTTATTTGCACTGCATGCATATTACTGTTTAGTGCAGTGCTACACTTTCAAAGATGTTGGTGTTTATATTTTTTTGCAACATTACATTAAGAATATTTCATAAATTGACAAATTGAATGAATCTGAATTGACCTAACAAAAACAGATCTTTCAAAATCTAATAATTTCGTAAAAAGTTAATGAAATCAGGTACATTAAAACTTAAACATATCAAAATAGCCTTTAAATTTAATGAATAATAAAGTTTAAAAAATTCAGTAATGTAGAAGAACCTTCATTTGAAGAAATTAAGTTAACACTTTCAATGCCAGAGTAATTTTCAAAAAAATGTCGTCATGTGACGGTATCGTTTTTTCGCATTTTTCTATCTAATGCTTATCTCAAAGTGTTCTAGTGAAGTTTTTTTGTTATCAGCAATATTTTTTAATAAAAAAAAGGGATCGGTCACCAGTGACCGCTTCGGCACTGTCGGATGTGTGTGCCTACCTATTAGATAGCGGTCATCGGGGCGGTCACCAATTCGGGTTAAGACCTGTTGACCGACGCATTCATTTGGTATTGTGCTCTCACGGGTGGCGGTTGTGTTTGTGGTTATAACCTTATATATTTGTATTGTATTACAAAATGAGTGGACGCTCACGCCGCATGGTTGAAATGGCCCTAAATAATAAAAATCAGTTTTCTGAAGGTAAGGTAACTGTAGTATATTTATAATAGGTAGTTATTTATATTTATTATTATAGAGTCTAGTGATAATGACTCGGATCCGTATGCAACATCAGATTCTCTTCAAGATCCTACATACACTGTTAGCGATGAAGATTTATCGCCAGGCGAAAATATCGATGATTCTACTGAAGATCTCTTGACAGGTGAGGTCGAAAATGCTACTGAAGATCTCTTACCAGACGGGAATCGTGCTTTTGTTAGTCAAACAATAAATGTAGAAAATAATAATAATCCAGAAACGCAGAATTCAAATGACATGGAATACGAAAGCGACAATTCTCAAAATGACCGTCAGATTCCTTTGAGGAATAATTTGTGGACCGATCCTAAAGGTGGTCACTTGATTTTTCCCTACAATGAACGGAACGTATAAAACCGGAGTACGCAGTAGTTTTAGTGCATGCCGATATCTCTGAATTTTATTCCCTATTCGTAGATAATGAGATTCTGGAAATGATGGTAGAACAAACCAATCTCTATGCTACTCAGGAACTGATATCAACAGAAGATATAGCTCGGACTTCTAGATTACATGACTGGACTCCTACAAACAAAAACGAAATGAGACAGTTCCTTGGGCTTCTAGGATACATGGGACTGGTGAAAATGCCAACAGTCAAGGATTATTGGGGTCAATGCCGCCTCTTCAAGAACTCTGTCGCTTCAGAGGTTATGAGCAGAAATAGGTTTCAATTGCTTTTAACATTTTGGCATTTTAGCGACAATCAGCAATGTTCTGAAGGTGATAGAATTCATAAAATTGAACCTCTAATAAATATATTCCTAAAGAAATGTCAGGAAATCTATGTACCCGGTAAATTAGTATGCATTGACGAAAGTCTCATTCCGTTTCGAGGACGTTTACTTATAAAGCAGTATATTCCAAACAAGACCCACAAATACGGTCTCAAGATGTTCAAATTATGCTGTGATAATGGTTATACGTGGAACATGAAACTTTATGCAGGCAAAGAACAGAATCCAATGACATCAGTGCCGACAAAAATTGTAATGGAACTCTCAGAAAAACTCTTGAACACAGGAAGGACAATAATCACGGACAATTGGTATACAAGTTTAGAATTAGCGAACCAACTTCTAGACAATAACACACATTTAGTGGGAACACTTAGGGCTAATCGTAGAGGCAATCCAAAGGATGTAACAACAAAAAAATTAAAAGTCGGGGAAATAATAGTAAAGGAAAATGATAGGGGCATTTGCGTCGGAAAATGGAGAGACAAACGCGATGTCATTTTTTTATCAACCAAACATAGCAATGAAACCGTTAACGTTACTCGACGTACTGGTATTATAGAAAAACCTGCTGCAATTATGGAGTATAATTCAGGGAAGTTTTCTATTGACATATCTGATCAGATGACTAGCTACAATTCAGCTTTGCGTAAGACCATAAAATGGTACAGAAAAATTGCCGTAGAAATACTCTTAGGGACAGCTATTGTCAATGCACACATATTATATAGAAAAGTTACCGAGCAAAATATAACCATTTCAGAATTTCGGGAGAAGCTGATAATAAGTTTACTGGAATCTTCTGAAAATGTTAATGAGGAAGCCAATGACCAAGCTGCTAGTACATCAACAAAACGAAAAAAAATGAACACTCATACATTTGCAAAAAGAAATGGGCCAGCAGTAAAGACAAGAAAATATTGTAGGGGCTGTTACGATAAAAAAGTAAGATTCAATCTTCCCAAGAATAGCGTGAAAAAGGTTACCACTTACTGCTTAAATTGTGAAAATGAACCTCACTATTGTTTAGAGTGTTTTACAGTCAAACACAAATAATTTATTTTGTTTTTGAAATTCTTTAGATCAATATTTTTGTGTTGTAGAAATGTATGTTTGTTTTTAGTGTGTATTGTTACCTGTTATGTCAATAAAGAATACTTGGGTTTTGCAAAATTACAATTTTTTTAATCATAAAAACACAATAAAACGGCTATGAACTTTGAATTAGGATAATCCCAGACAACAAAATAAAATTAAAAAATTCATATGATGGAAATGGCCAACAGTACCATAGCGGTCAGATCTATACGGCAAAACGCGTGTTACAGCGGTCATCTGGCGTGGAGAGCTCTCTCAATGATTTTACTACCGTCGGTCACTGGTGACCGCTCTGGCACCGAGGGAAATACTTTTAGCGGGCGCTGGTGACCGCCATGGCATCGAAAGTGTTAAATAAGGCTTAAAAAGAATGGGATATCTTTTATAATTGAAAATAATTTTAAAATATAAGGAAATTGATTTGATACAACTTTTATATAAAACAATTTGTTTTGTTGTGGATTTTTACAGAGCTATGGAAGTGTCGAGAAATGCATTTCACTTGAATAAAAACGTATACCTATCTATTAACAAATACTTTAAATTTAGTTATTAATTTTTATTTTCGCGACACCATATTCTGTTATCGTTATTATAGATAGGTATATATCACTCTCCCACTTTTGAATGTAGGTAGGCAAGTTTAAATCGTCTTAATTTGCTCCAAGGAGGATGTGATTTGTGATTAAACATACTCCCAAACTCTCCGTACACTATCGCTTTCGCTGTTGATCCTCCAGGAAAGCAAAATAAATTAAATCTTTACAGAATTAAAAATAACAATTTTCTTACGGAACAACACGAAACGTTTATTAATAATATTTTTACCTACCCTTTAAATTATATTCCCAAGAATATTCTGAGCAACTCTCTCTAAGGGCGTTTCGAGATGGCATAAGCAGGAGCTTAGCGATGCGTATAAAATTAAAGCAGACTCACCTGCACAAACAACGTTTTCAGAGTAGTATTTTAATTAATCCTGCTATATTTACTTTAGGCCCTTATTTAGATTATTCGCCAACATTTTAAAACGAAAAACTTGAAGTGTTGTTTGTACGCTTGGAACTTTATACGAAATATCAACCAAACATTGCTGGAAAAATAGAAGAAAAAAAAGGAGATTCAAAATAATTTCCATTATAAATTTACAAAAATTTGCTCCAATGTTTTTCTTGCAGAATAATACTGAAAAATAAACCATTGTGTGCTGTTGTGCTGTTTATCAAGTTCATGTTTTTTTTTTCCAGGTAGGTACTTCAACGTAATGAAACATACTTGTGAATTTTTTTCCAACAGCCTGCTATAAAAAATTATACCGAGAATATATTCCTAGCAGCTAGATTTCCATGCTTTTATAAAATTTAGTTAATAACATCTCCTCCTTTTCTTTCGAAACATTTCAACATGAACCAGTTCACAATAGACAATATTTGTTGACACTGACTACATTTACTGCTTTATACGACCGGGAACTGCGTCGTTCGATATTTTGATAACTTCAAACAGCTACAACTTTGTTAACTTAAATGGAACACCCTGTATTTTTTTACTGTGTGGTATGCAGATTGAAATTTCCTTTCGTGCCATATAATCATTGTTAGGGATGCCTTTATTACTTTTAGAGATATTTACAATTTTTTATTTTTTGGACAGTTCTTCTCGTATCAGACCTGTTGTCAAATTGGCCATGACCAGAAACACTCTAAAAACAATTGAAATAACATGACATTTGTCAAGTTAGTTGTCAAATTATTGTTGTGTCTGAATAGTTTTTGCAGAAAATTTAAATGAAAATGCCTGGGAATCGTTTAAATTATACTAATGAGGTTTATTTCAATTTGTTTGTTATTTATGAAAAATGTGACAAAGTAATTTCAAGAACATGTAGAGAATCTGCTGCTTTTTTCCATAAATAACAAACAAATTAAAATAATCCTCATAAGTATAATTTAAACCATTCCCAGGCATTTGTATTTAAATTTTCAGCAAAAACTATTCAGACATAACAATAATTTGACAACGTGAAAAATGTCAAGTTATTTTAATTGGTTTTGAGTGTTTCTTCATGGCCAATTTGACAACAGGTCTCATACAAAAAAAGGGTCCAAAAAATAGAAAATTGCAAATATTTCTTAAAGCAGTAACAGAACCCTAACAATGCTTATATGGCGTGAAATAAATTTCAATCTGCGTACGACAGAGTAAAAGAAAAACTTTCAAATTTCACATGAATTCCAAAAATGCAATAATACCTATATAGAGTGTCTCAAATAACGAAGTTGGTGTCGAGTTCTAGATATTTTAGTTGTGTTCGCCCTAGGAACATTGCCATGTTGTCAAATTTTTCGGAGCAGTACTTTCTTCGATATCGACCGGCACAGTTCCCGGTAGAACACCCTGTATAAAATATAACTTAGATCAGAAATTCTTCCACGTATATTTTTTTTACTATCGCGTCTTTCAAGTAAGGTGATAACGACGACAACATGGATATTTTCTTTGCTGTTTATTTACCCTTACGAAGCAGTCAAACATTATATTGATTAGATGTTTTTTCCACATAAACTTATTAGAAGGGATCAGTGGCATTTTTAGTGCATTTTTATAGAAATAGTTTACCGTTATGGTTACTTTTTAACTATTACACATATACTTCGATTCTGTGAAATAATTCTAACTTTGTTGACACAGAGGAATCTGCGACAATACTTTGGCAGAAAAAAATCCTACACCACTGAAAAGATAGCATTGCTGTTAGGAACGCAAATTGTTAATCATTTAGCTAATTCAAATTCTGAAAAGTACAAACACTAGAGAGAGGTAGTTGTTTCGTAATCTATTTCAACATGTGCTGGTGTGGAGAACTATATGTGTACGCTTCACATCAGAGAAATTCCATCTATTAGCTAAACCTAAGTATAGTTTAATAAGCAAAAGCAATTATATATTTGGCTAATAACAGTAAGAAACAGTTATAGTGTAATAAATTTTCATATGTACATACATCTCACGACTCGACAACCATAGCAAGGCGAATAGAAGGAAGAGAAGGATAGAAGAAGAACTTACTTACAGTCTCGCGTAGGTGGCGCTTCAAATTACAGGGAAGCATATTCATTTGGAATATATGAACATTGTCTGATGTTACTGAGGTACTTAGAGTACAATATGAGGAAGGCATTAGTAGGAGATTTATAGAATTAGGTGAAACTGGAGAGACAATGTATAAAGAATTAATTATTTAATTACAATGTAACGGAATTGACTAACTTTCGTTATAATCTACTACTGTAATTTTACTGATGCCTGTACGTAGTACTTTGCTGTAAATTGTAACAGTCTTATCAATAATAGAGTGGACATTTACTACATTTTTCTTTTTATATGAATCTTCAGGCAAATCTTCATAATTCTTGGGTATTATTCCCCTGCTGTATTTCCCATTGAGACTCCTTGTAAAAGGCAGTTCAATTGTCCTAGTATTTAGGTAAAAATATAAGCCTGATTATGAACTATCTAGAGAAAGGCTTGCACCTGCAAATAATATGTATTCTTTAAAAAAATGCATAATTATATTTTGAGATACATTTCAAAAATAGGATAATGCAGTTTTTGAGTATAGTTATAACAAATATATTATTTTAAAACATGCACTATTTCAATCATGCACACAGCAAAAATAGTTAGTTACACCATAAAGGAGGTAAGTATTATTTATCAGTCGAGGACGATTTTGCGCCCGAGCGGAGCGAAGGCTGGCAATAGAGTCGGAGACTGGTAAATTATACTGAACTGCTACGTGGTGTATAAGATTATTTTATCTGCTCTCACAGTTCTTTATAGTTCATGCAATAAAGATTAGGTTCTATTTTTTAACATTTCTTAATCAATTTATTTTGACATTATGCGAAATCTTGCAAAGTCGCCTTGGTTGTTTGGATTTTGTCGTTTCTAAGTATTCATAAACAAAGCTACATAGAAGTTGCAATTTTGCTGATTTTGAATTATTATTTCTAAATGAGTGATTTTCAAATAGAAAGTGCGGCATATAGAAATTTAAAAGAATGGTGCCCGAACAAAATACTGGTGTTCTGAAATGTCACTGCCAGCATATTTCATGGAGAAGTCAAGAACTTTAAAGACACCGCCGAGTTTGTGGAGTGAATACCCAATAATTAAGTCAACTATTTTCATAGAGGAGAACCTGAATATATCAAAATACCCCAAGCTGAGAGCATATTTGAAACATAAGAATGACGGCTTTACACCTAAAAAGTTACACGTTTTTACAAGGGAACGATTTTTTCGTTCAGGCACCCGATAACACATATTTGCTAATGAAGTTGGTGACGGTCTTAGGCATTGCAGGAGCATGCCGTTCTAATAAGTTATGTAAACTTACTTTGGACAACGTCAATTTCAAAAATGTCGATGACATTATTGTAGTTACAATTCCAGATTATAAAAATGGTATGTCACGTACGTTTACAATTACTTCTCGTCTGGGTTCTGTTTCTCACCTAGAAAGTCTCAAGAAATATATCACGATTAGATTGGAAATTAAAACTGAAATTTCACGTTTTTTTATGCGCTATCAAGCAGGTAGATGTTACAAGCAACCAATCGGCACCTATGATTCCTAATAAGATTGCACAGTTTTTGAAACTAGAACATCCTCAAACATACAGACCATTCATTCCGAAGAACATCGGCAACGTTACAGGCTAATACAGGAGTTGATGTATTTGTAATAAAGAGACATGGTGGGTGGAAATCAGCCACAATTGCAGAAAGTTTGATAAAAAGTATATTCAAAATAAGGATATCTTATATCTGTAACACAAATTTTGGCCCACAACACCGTATTATCAGCAGCAAAATTCGAGCTGCCACTAAAAATGTTCTCTTGTTTCGTAGCACCACTCCGGAATAATGAAATTACTTTGAAACGGTTGCTCCTTATTAGGTATGCCTTACTTAAATAATAATTAATGTTGGAGTTATAATCCACCCGACGTAATTGCAGTCGAGAGCTATAAATAACTTAATATTTCCAAAATAATTTATTCAAAAGTCCTTTAAAATCTTTGAAGCTTAAGTTCTCGTACCTTTTTATTTTCCCGACCCTGCAGATAACTTTTAGTATGCAAATGATATGAAGTGTACCGGTAAACCAAATTCATATGAGTCCTGAGAGTAGGAAATACTAGCCACTCCTAAGTTTTAATTTCCGGTAAAGTATCGTTTAACAGGTTTTAAAATTTCCAATTCCGAGATCTGTATTCCCAGATTTTGCGCGGAATCAAGAATTTAATTGTAGCATATGAACCAAAAAAAATCTGTTTTATTTGTAATATTATGAGCACACAAATCGCACTATAGTGCAATCGTTTCGTTACGCATTTTATTGTTAATAAAACAAATAAGTTAAAAAGTACACAGTCATGCAAGCCAACATTACGAATATAAACTATTGTCGAGGCAAATAATAAACACGGTCTAGTTACTATAAATCAAATCATTGTAAATATTTACACTGTTATTAAATGTAATTACTTTGTATCAGAAATAGTTAACCTTCCATATTTATTGCATAAATATTTCCACCTTAACAGCGACGAGCTTATTAAAATAATGAAATGCGAGGTAAAATTATGTTTTGTACAGAACTTGGTGGCAGATGTGGGTACTTTTTTATTTTTATGGCCGAATATCGAACCACAAAGTTTACTTGTCTTTTATATTTTTGGGGATATTTTGTCTATAAACTTTATTATTTGTTATGTCAAAAGACTTGGTCCTCGTCCACCAGTAGAACCAATGTATTTATAACAGACTTTTTTATTTTTATTCATATCAAGCACGAGTTCATTTATCTACTTTATTTTCTTCGAGCAAAAATAGCATGTTTATGTTACTGCATATTTTAATCATCATGTAGCTCTGTTCTAATGGTAAAAGTACTAAAAACAATCACGGGATTTATCCTCTACTACCGTCAAATATAGAAAAACTAATCCACCTAATTTGTCATAATTGTCACCCCATCAATCTATATTATGTAGATGGACAGAACTGGATCTCGTCGTTGCCATATAAGTTCCGTAATTAAATTTTTATTTAAGAGAGTCACCTTTCAACCTAGTGGCAAGAAAGAAGAAGATATGGAACCATAGACGAGAGGATTTTTATCTGCTTCGAGCTAGTTCAGGAGTGCAAAGATGTCTTGGAGTTACTGGTCAGACGAACAGAGGTAGAGTTTGTTTGGGTCCCAGGTAACACGAGTATCCCTGGCAACGAAAGAGTAGACCATCTGGCTCGTCTTGGATCTAGGGGACCTGTTCAGGGACCTGAACCATTCCAAGGAATCACACGAGGTAGCATTAACGGGATCCTTAATAAGTGGGCCTATCAAACATTAAGTCAAAATTAGAGGATGAACAGAGAATGTAGGTAGGCCCATAGCTTTTTATATGGGCCTAATAAATCTAAGGCGAGGTGATTGCTGAGCCTTGGTTGAAGAGCACTGAACCAAATGGTGGGGGTCCTGCCAAGCCATTGCAGACTTAGGAGGCATTTAATAGGAATTGAGGAGGACACTTTATACCCGAAACGTGGAAAAGGAAGGATATCCCTATCAATCTTCTGGGGAACTGTGCAGCTCTCGGAAGGTCTTTGATACCGAATAATTGCAAGGAGATGAGGTAAGGGACCTTCCATGGATCAAAATCCTGGCGTTCATCAGGGCTTCAGATAGGTTCGAAGAGTGTCAGAGGCAGACAGTTGATAGGCCCCAGTCCATTACTCCTTTCAATAAATATCAGCTGATTTGCATTAATCTGTTGGCACATTGAAAAAGAAAAGTCTCATTTTATGGAGAATTGTTAACAGGACTTCTCTATGACATGCAAAACTTTTGGAAAATGTATTGCGGATGTGTGTACCTACTTTTTGAGGGATCCTATGACCAAGTTATATAGGTATACCCAAAAAAAAAAGAAATGATTTGATGATTATTTCAATGAGAAAAACTTAAAATGTTTGAAGAATAATTAGGTAGGTACTTTAAATTTTAAGAACTGGCTCTACTTAGAGTTACACTAAGGAAAAGTCTAACTTTGCATGCCAACAAAGAAAAGTTCATATTTCTTACAATATCGCACTTACAACAAACTTTCAGGATTTATTTTTCACGTTAAGTTAATAAAAAGAGAAACTTTTTTCCTGGAACATACTCTAAAGAATCCACGAGCCTTCAAAGAAAAAGAAGATTGGAAGTGAAATAAATTTTGGTCAATTATGATTAAAACGAAAGCTTTCACGTTGCTTTGGAATAAGGAGCAGTTTTATCCATAAAAATGTTCTTGACGTCGAAAATAATCTTCTCTGGATATAATCATTATGGTAGAGATACTCCACAATCAGAAATGGTCAACATTTCAGTTTATTCTTAATATGTCTATATGATTTGGTACGGATGTTTTTGAATGTGTGAATAAATTCGGAGCTCTCAGAAATGTTTATTTTCGTAGTATCAAAATACATCTTTATTAAGGAATCTTACATTGGTAGCTTAGTACCTACCATCAGAGTAATAAATGTTATGATATGTAGTAAGAGACTATTTTCTGATCTTGTGACGCTTAATTTTCAAGGGTATGCTCACGGAGTATAAGTGCATGTGCCCATAATGAAGCAAATATGGTCTGCGAATTAGATTCTGCAAGCTTTAGAATAAGTATCTAGACTACTCAAATAACTAGATGATGGACCTTTAAATAACATATTTTTGAAACTAGTTCCTACATAAATTATTTGATGTCATGTTTATATAAGATTTAAGCCATATTTATAGATTTGAATTACAATAATAAGTAATAATTTTATATACTCGTATATTCAAGGCATATCCACAAATTAAGAATACTGAGACTTTGACACTCTGTGGTTTTTGTTTACAACAAAGTTGGCAACACTGCATTCAAGGCCTAGGTGTTGTCTCAGTCAGTTGAGAACTGTTGTTGTAGTGGCGCGTTGAAATGAGTGCCGCCAGCTGCGCGGTGAGGAACGTAATCAGGTTTTTTTCTTGCAAGGGGAAGGCGTCGTTCCAGATTTTCAACAAAATCAAAACTGTTTATGGGGACAGTATGACCAATCGTGCTAATGTGTACAAATGGTGTCGTGAGTATAAAGCTGGTAGAACGAATGTTCGTGATGAACAAAGGAGTGTACGTCGCTCAATCGCGACTGATGAGATGGTGAACAAGATCCAAGAAATGCTTTGTGGCGACCGTCGTTTGACTTTGGAGGAGATGAACTTGTTTCCACAAATCTCCAGGTCTCTTCTGCATGAATGTTAACGAAGGGACAATGCATGTCATCACACAGCAAACGCCACACAGCAACTCTTAGATTCAATCGGTTGAAACATCATCAACCACCCCGCTCACAGCCCTGACCTGGTACCTTCAGATTTTCATGTTTTCTCTTCTCTGAATAGATGGTTATGGGTAGGAAAAGGTCTATCGATGATGAGGTCCACAATGCCGTGAAATAATGGGCAAAATAGGCAGCGAGATATTTTTTGACGAAGCTAGCAGAAAGCTCATCCCTCGGCCCTCAAAGTGCATTGAGGTTGAAGGCAACAACGCCGAAAAATAGTGTTTCCTTTTTCATAAATATACGGTTGTCTCGATTTTTAAAAAATTGAGTACTCTTTATGGATATATTTTTAACATCTCACAGCCCCTGTAGGCCTATGTGAATAAAGATTATGATCATATTAATATTATAGCCATTATAAGTTTTCTCGTTCAATAAATACCACTTTGGTAATTTAACACTGCTGCTACCCCAAATAACAGAAACACTCTCAGTTGTATTCCCCACTTTAATACGCTTTAAACCCGCGTTACCAAACGTACCCTCAAAGGAATAAAGACAGTTAATGAAAGCGGGCGCATCAAATTGATATTACCGCACCGGCAAGCCACACCGGGCGCTGATTTTGATTTACGGGACTACCGCGTCCCATCTCCCACCTTTCCCGCAGTTCATAATGCAAGGTTCTGCGGCCGAACATCCACCAGTCTCATTCTTTATTCATATCACATTGGAGCCATGAGGCTGCTACACATCTTCAGGGGTACACAGTGGAGCTTTGAGTGTCTTTGTGCTGGACTAACATGCCGCCGCCGCCGCCGCTGCCGCTGCCGCAGAGCGACCGTTGCTTGTCTCTGGCGATCAGTCTGTGTGGCATTTGAGGAGTATTGAATTAGTGGATGTTGTGCGCGACTATCTAACTCTTTGCTTCACGTGGGATGTTTGGGTACGCTAGTTCTGATTATAGGTAACTGTTTAGCCGTAGATGTGGTGGATGTAATAAAAGTTACGTTAAAGTAAATTGCACGCTTGTTTGATTGCCGATTTAATGCTTTTCTCTCTCTATTAGTTTTTCTTAACCAAAGACTCCTTGGCATCAAATAAGACAGATATAGCTATCTGAACGTATTGCGAAGCAACACTATAAAATAGTGATTAAAATATTTTCGAATGCAAGATAGAGGAGGACATTTCCTTTTCCTACTTATGTTTATAATTTTGTATTTTAATTTTCAAGCGTTTTGCATATACAAATATAATAAAATTTGATAAAGTTACGTTTTGGGGAGCCTTAAATACCTTGGTTTAATTTAATTTCTAACTTAAAGAGATCGTGTAATGTTTTAGGTCACAACATTTTGAGGTTAGGACTGCGTGCTTTTTGTTAGTTCTACACAAAATATATACATTTCAAAATTCGCATAGTTATCTGAAAAATGTGTAGGTATTATATTTATGAAAAACAAAAATTACTCTATCCAAATTTTCATATTTTCTGATTGAACTTAGTGTATGACAAATTAAATAGACATAAAGATATGTAAATTCAGCAACAGTGTTATAGCGCGAATAAATAAAAAAAATAACTTAATTTTTATCATAATATATCATAAATAAGTGCGAGAGATTCAGGGATGATTCTCTGTGGAAAAATAAGTTGGGTCGTTCATCTGTATATTTTTAAACATATGGATTTCCGAGAAAATTCTAATACGGCAATATAAACAGTTTAACATTTTAGTGCGGGGTTGCCAAGTTATGTAGAAAATTCTTCGAATTTTGGAAAAAATATGACCTCGAAGAAGAATCTAAACCCTGTATAGTAAATTTATGTATTAAATTACTTTTAAAACTTTTAGAATTATACATTTTTTGTTCACAATTGTTAAAAAATATGTAATAATCTTATTGTTCGTTGATATATTTAGATTGTTTGATTAAGTTTCGTAACATTTTTAAATAAGTCGTATAAATCTTTTGATATTAATTTTTTTCTTATAAATAAGTTAATACGTTTATCACTCAAAAGAGGTAAATCTATTTCCATACCCTATATAGAAATAAAATATAACAAAACTGGTTAAAGTTAAACTTTACTAAAATATAACAAATCTGGTTAAAGTTAAACTTTTTGATATCGTTATTAAATTTTTGAGCATATTTTGATTTTATTATAAAAATTTACTCATACTTGTTATTTAAAAATTGACTCATTAAAATAAGTGAAAACATTGTTTCAAAATAAGTTTATGCTTTTTAAATTTTTTGGTTTGATAATTCAGTCATAAGTCAGAAGTCATATTATTATTTTCTTTTTCAAGAAAACGTTTATTTTTAGAAGATTAATTTTAAAGCATTTTCGGTTAACAGATTATTTTTAAAATATTAACCAATGTTCTGTATCTTCAAAAAAGATGAAGTGAAAAAATCATAATTTTTTTAATACTTTGTTTCCTCTGGAATTAATGGTACGTTATTCTGTAACATCTTATATCTCTTGTTTGTACAAAAAAGAACACATAGAAATTTGATTTTTTTATTTATTTATTGGGTATTTTGGCGCGAAATTAAAAAAATAGTGAAATAAACCATTGCTCCAAAAAGATCAGTCAAGGGTTATTTTTTATGAAAATAGATTTGCCTAACCAGATAAATAGAAAATATAAAATACTCGCCATTATACAGGGTGTTCGAAAACTAGACCGACAAACGAAAACAGCAAATTCTAGGGATGATTTCATGTCGACTTGATATAAATCTTCTTATCCAAAAATGGATAACGTCAACTGATATTCTTTTATCTTCGATTTTTTGGTGTTATTAATATCAAAATACCTCAGGGTATTCTAGATTCAAGAAGTAGAGTGTCTAGGGTGTACCATATGCAAGAAAAATCTAATTGAAATGTTTGTGTTTTTTTGCACAATACTTACAAAATTGCAAATTCTTTATTAATATTTAGTAGTTGACTTTGGAAAACACATAAAGTAAAATATCTTACATTTTTTTATAATTGAGACAGTGGCGGCGTTCTATTTTTATAGTAAATAAAAGACGTGTGCCACAGGATTTCTACACCACTGGTGATAATGGGAGTGTAACCTGAGGGGTTATTTCTTTAATTATCTACCATTAATTAATTATCTATTTAATGCTCGAAAGAGTTACTATTCAATTCTCGAAAGAGTGACTACTTAATTCTCGAAAGGGAGTTTATTTAGTTATCGAAGAGTGACTACTTAATTCTCGAAAGGGAGTTTATTTAGTTATCGTTATACTTTAATTAACACGTGGGAACTTAGAAATGTTGTATGTTCAGAAAATTACTTCCAAGCACTTACCCTTTCATTGCTTACTTGGGATGTAATCCAGTGGCTGGCTATACAGGGTAGCACTGAAGTTTTAGAAACAAAGAAAACACAAAACTTTTATTAAGGGTTTTATTAACAATAAACAAAACAAACAAACAAAATAAAAACACAACGGCTCGACGACATTATTAATTAATTAATTCAATCGCGACAGCGTACCGAGATTCAGGGAATGCGCGCTCTATACAAAATTTAGAAAAACTATCAAAATTAATTAATTAGCCCGAGACTTTAAAGTTAATAATTAGTCTGCTCAATGTGAAACTTAAGAACGAACTGACCTTTTCGAGATCTTTCCTAAATTCCACAATTCGCTTTGACCACGCTCATTTCGTGGGTCCAGAAGTTTCTGTTCTTGTCTTATTGGCGGGGACCTGAATATCGAGACGCTTGTGTATAACTATATTAGGTTAATAATTACCTAATTGACTTGACATTACATTTATAACAATAATTATATCACTTACTAGTAACCCTAACCTTCCCCTATGACTCCGCGTAGCAATTACGGGAAGGATTAGTCTATCTCATTTAATCTACTCTTATAGCTTGGAAAAATCCGTCAAAAAACCCAGCTGCTTAGGTATACTTTCCTTTCGACTTACTATCAATTTTACAATATAATTTAATTCTAATTTGGAATCTCCACGCTCTTCTTGTGGTTTCGCGCGTTATTAAATATCGATTTTTTTTCTCATATTAGACGCTAAACACATGGCCCCGACAGTTTAAGTAAACTCGTTAAAAATATTGGCAAATTTCTTCGAAGGACGATCTTGGCGACCCACTTGAAACCCATTAACCCTCCGATAATTTGTGACGACTGAAATATCTTACTTTCCGTTCCGGGAACTAATAAATAAATGACCGCGCGTCCCGGCTTTTGTTACAGGAGTATTTAAACGTATTGAATAATTAGACCAAAGATATCCCATTACCACCTAGAATTATTGTTGTTTTATCAAGAAGGGTTTCCAAGGAAATAAAGAATAGAATACAATTTTCGTAATATCCGGACATCCTGTATAATTTAACTCGAAGCTATTATTATACAAAACTTTGCTTTCTAAAGAACCATAGTTTCCTCTAATCTTTTCAGCTAAATGCCAGAACACGAACAGCACTATACAGGGTGTAGCATGAAATAGAGTAATCATAAATAATCAAAAAAGGTGTATATTACAGGGGCGTAAGATTAATAGTTTTCAAAATACAGCGAGTATTAATATTGGGGAGTTTCATCATAACGTGACAACAGCGCTTAACACACACACAGCTGATGCATACCACGTGTGCATGCGGCAGACTTGTCCTATGGAAAAAATGTAAACAACACATTATTGTGAAGCATTTCAAGACAATTGTTTTTCAGTTTTTAAATAAATAAAATAAAATGTATCGGTTTTGTAGTACGAAGATAGTATTGTGCTTAAATTTTAATAAATAATCGTCGGAAGTTGTTATTCTTCAGTATTAACGCTTCAAACCTAACCGTGCTGGATAATTAGTAATTTCCTTAAGCTCATTAATACACTAACAGTATCCTGTCCTTCTTAATTACATTGATCTTGAGACATAAGTACCTATTTGCTTATTCAATTAAACTGACGTTTTTATATACTATATTATTTACTATATGTAAATAAAATACAAGTGTGTAAAATATAGATCATCTCAAAAACTGTTATTGCGGAATTTATGATTCATTTAAAAAATATTTTTAGTTGTACAAATACTGTTACTGTTAATGTTACTTACCAAGTTTTGACGTCATTTTAATTGACATTTTAGTCGTTTTTAAAATTTTTGTTTTTCCTAACGCTGTGTTGTGCAGTGAACAGATTCGTTTTCGGTTAAAACATACTTTTGTGACACTTGAGATGCCTTGTCATAGTAGAAATACAATAACATTCGATCCATTTAGTAATAATGAACATTGCATTAAACGTGATTCCTAATAAACTAAATAAACAATTATTTGTATACAAAGTAATGTAATTTGTAGCAAACTCAATTAAATTTTATCCAAACCAATACTTTTATCAGAAATACTATAAGCCCAACCGTCAATAGATATTTTTTTAATCGAAATCCTGTATCTTTGAAAGTAAGCATTTCTGGATCCATGTTTATAGGACATCTAATAACGTCTTGTGCAATTCGGAACACGTTATATAAATGAAAATGTTATCAATACTTACTTAATTTTTAGAAATTTATTCTCGACAACGCCCTCTAAATTTTCTCTAAGTGTTTGAATCTATAGTAGAACCTCTCACATCCCGCCTTCCACTTTAAATTTCATAACAACCCATCGCTCTCCCCAAGCGAGTGCAACTGACACTTTTCATCCTGTTCCAGACTCCGAGCTCGAAGACTTGGAGACACCTCCCCGCTACCGACCGGACAGCCTGGAAGCCCTCTGTCGAGCCACCCGCTTCACTCAGGCGGAGATCAAGAGGATCTACCGGGGCTTCAAGGCGGAGTGTCCCACCGGGGTCGTCAAGGAAGAGACTTTCAAGATGATTTACGCCCAATTCTTTCCACAAGGTGGTAAGTCGACGCTTATCTTCTATTAACTTTCCCTCGAGTCATAATTTGGGAGAATAACTGCTCGACACGAGAGGGGAGCGCGTTGGCTAAAAAGTGTACACCTTCACAGTAAGGTGCAGTGTAAATTCAAAAGATGAATAGAATTATTTTGGTGTTGAATTTTGAATTAAATCAAAATTTTTATAAAGAAACGTGCTTAACAACACAATTTTTACGTATAAAAAAATCAAAACTTGTGAGAATGAGAGCATGCTGCGTAAAAATCTCTCCATTCATTGTATAAGTAGGGGAAACACAAAACTGTGTATAAACAGATACCGACATGCAGTACGGACTCTGCTATCAGGCAACAAATACGTTTATTCTAGTCTAGAATTGATTTTAGGTACTATTAGGTCTATACCGTGATAAAAAAGTATATAAATATGTAAACGTATTTTGGAAACTGCATTTGAATCTAAAGTCCCTTAATAAATAGACAAAACTATAGAAGTAAACTAAACCTTTTATTATATTCCGAAGTTGTAATCAATCTTCGTGTGAGTAAAATATAATCTCTAAGGTCATACCTCACTACCTCCTAAAATAGTTTCCATTTTATGGTTTCCTCAATTTTTATACGTAAAATGCATAATAGCGTAGCCAAGTGCCGCAGTGCTGCACTCTACTTAATTTTATATCATTTTACCGACATTATGTGTGAAATATCACCGTCAACTGCGGTGTTTCAAGATAAGTTAGCAGCCGCCATTGCAGTGCGGATAAAGCAATAAAATTTTGACACCGATAAGCGGTTTTACTGCTAGCCCTAAAAATCTATGAGTTACTGACATTGTAAAACATGCCTGCCAAGTGACATTTCACATGTATTAAGTATTATAATTCACACCTTTTATAAAGTTGTTTAATAATAATATTTATTCTAGGTATAGTTACAGTAACAACATGAGATAACATACAGTAAAAAGAAATAAATAAACAGTAGCCTAGTTGCATAAACTAAAGCATAGTATATGTATACATATCTACGACTGATACTTGCCTAATGTTACCAGATAACCATCAGTGAACATGCTGATAAAACAGCTTTTATTGTACCTTTTAGGATATTGCGATATTCTGTGAATGCCGTTTGGACTCACGAATGTCCAGGCTACCTTTCAAAGACTTATAGAGTCACTGCTTATAGGTACTCTTAGACTTGACTTGGTAAATGTTGTGGCTTAAGTAATGTTTCTGCTTTGGTATATCTAAATGACTTATTAATAATCTTATTTGCATTCCATGAACATATGGAAGACTTGATTTGTGTTTCAACAATGAAGTTCTACTGAAACCGATATCTTTCTTTCAGTCTCTGTGATATAAAAGTTTTATAAATCTATGTCGTAAGTGGAAGTTGTTCTTGGTCTATTTTAGGCCAAACAGATTTAATAAACCAACACATACATATATCGGAGCTATTCAAATATCTTTGAAGACGTTTGATTTAGATTCATTAAACTAAGGCTAATGATAGAATGAATTACAAGCAAATATTCACTGAATTGGTGTACAAATCTGTCAACGAATTGCAGAGGTACTGGAAAATTTAATTGGCACAGAAATTTCTACTTTTTTGAGAAATGCTGTAACGGTATGGAATATTTTAAATTTTCTAGAATAAAATATTTATCAATACTTTTGTGTCAAGAACATTTGCAGATATTTTTTATTCAATATAATTTAAATAAACAATAATGATAACTCGAAAATAATGACCCGTATTCCTCTCAGTCTAAAATGATCCAAAGAGCAACATCATGAATTGAATTGAATACATAGAATTTTAAATCGTCTTACTTTATTAAAATCTAAAAGCTTCTAAAATGCAAACACAGTGATTATATCATGTATCGCATATATTACTTCTATAAACATTTCTGTACTATCAAAATCGATTTTCCATTACGCTTTCTCTACTTTCCGTCTTGGATATATTTACTTACTAATTCAGAACTGACGTTTATGGAATAGTATAAAACGAAACCACTCCTATAATATAAAGGAAAACGGCGAAAAATGGTTCTTATAGATAAGGGTGTCGTAAGATTTCCCATTACGTGTGATTCCCCAAAGCACGGAGTGAATGACATTCTGGATGGCATTGTCGTAACCATCAACATTGGCGGGAGTGGTACAAGAAATAGATAAAAAGACACCGGTAAATTTGTTGCATATATTTCAGAGCTGTATAAATTAAATTATAAACAGGCATTATTTTAACAAAGCAAATTGTTCGAAGGGGTTCTGTTTCTCTTGGTTTTATATCTAATTGTTTTTAATATTTATCGTTAAACAAGCTGAGATAAAAATTAAGAAATACTGACAGAACAAAGTTATAAAAATTAAAAAAAGGGTCCAGAAAAGAGCTCACATTTTGAAATTTAATCAAAATTTTTATCAGATGAAGATGCAGAAACAGACTAAGCAATAGTGTTTGCAACTCGTTGAACGATCTGTTCAAATTTGATTGGATTGCTGCTCTCAGGGTTTGAAGAAAATGGGAATTTCCCCTAGGATTCTATCAAAAAATTCTATCAGTTCATACTGTGACAATGCCTGAGTAAGATGTTGCTTCGTATGTTGCGCAACAAAAAGTTCATAATACTTATTGTCAGTTAAAAGACAATGTTGAGACTTGTCGGATGAAATAAATTAATTTCAATTACAATTAAATTAACGGAAACATATCATCGGACTTCTGCCGATAGAATTACCCGGATCCGAATGAACGCAACCGAATTGACGTCACACACCAAACATCAATGAAAGTCTAGAATTTGCTGCAGCAGAAGAATTCCTAAAACTGTGCAGTATCGAGTGCTGTGAGAGGATACGGTACACACAATTTTATACGAAGAATTTACAAACGCTCGTACTTCTCTTTGCGTTACTGCTAAAAATGGTAAGCCGGATTAAAGATAAAATTACTGCCTATTATTTTGAGATACGACTGTAGAATAATAATATATTCCCTATATATTGTATGTTTATCAGGTCCATGTCATAACTTCAAAATATTGTTCACTGCATCATTTCAGGAATTTTTGATCTGCCCTTGTTTTTCTCGAGCTAGCCTCTGTGGCGGCTGACTCTTCATTTCGGTTCTTATTGGGTTTAAGGCTTCGGTTAATGATAATCCTCTTAGACGTTCCGTAGTAGTCAGTGCAACTAATGTTTCTAAACGTTTCGCCGCCATGCTTTTTTAGTGATCAAATTTTCAGTTACAAGTTTTGCTCACATTTATACTACGATCATCTATTATTTTACAATCTACATTTTATTGACGATTATGTCGTCAAACAATCTAATTTTATGGTACACCGCAGTCACAGTAGTTATTATTATGTTTCTGATATAAAACTCAAAACTAGAGAAAAATGTAAGAGCATGTCCTTTGTGATCCTTGGTATTAACAACTAAAACCGGGTATTATAGAAATTATGACAGGAATATCAAATTCTGTTTACGACGCTGTTTTAACGACATACTAGAGAGGATGTAAAGTATCGATTGGAGATACAAAGTAAGAGACAACATTCAACTTAGTACAGAATTTCATTAAACTTTAACACCTTTACCAATACGTAGTTTTACATTGCCTCGATAAACTTCCATGAAATATTTTAACTGTTTGACATCATAATAAATAATTTCATTAATTATAACTTTGATTTTAACATATTACTTCAGAGGATCGATAAATTATCTGCATTTCTCTCTAAGTTGGTACTAACTTATAATATCACAAAGTGCTTCATAACTTAATTATTATCAAGAATCAAAACTTTATAAAAACTTTATATTCTACACAAAAGGGTGTTCTGTGATTCATCATATTGTATTGTATTTCGAATGTCTTCGAGTGGATCGATTTCCGTAATTTTTAATTTGGTTTGCGGGTTTCCGTTGTAGCTGTTAATGATTGAACAAAAACCGGACTGGTTCCCATGTAGTCAGTTTAGATATTTCCAGAAGTTTAAGTCCATTGGCTCGTATAAATACGCAGACCTTCTGAATGTTCTGGTGCAAAGTTCAAAACTACTTCCGCTCCTTGAATTTTTGTTTTTTAATTTCAGGTACTTCTAGATCCTACACTTCATTGCATTCTTGACTTTCTTTGCTGTAAAGTTCTGATCAATGTTTCTCTTAATAGAATATTAATACGGCTTAGCTTTTGTATCTGCCTTATGTTCCAACTAGTGATTGAGGGTGACACCTGTGTTCCTATAAACCCATGTTAATGGGTCTGCCTGTTTGTCCAATATATAATTTGCAGTTTGTACAGGATACACACGGCACCTTGGAATAAACGTTGTTGTAGCACGCCTTGAGAAATTATGACGATATCCTTGAGGTGTAGATAATATTAATATCTGTTCCCATCAACACTAATAATTTTCATCAACACTATAAAGGATTTTATCCACAATCACCTTATAATCGGACTTTTATCCACCCTTATGAACCGTCTAAAGTGATACTTTATCCACTAGTGGAATAAAGTAACTTTATTTCACTAATAGAACAATTAAAGGATAATAAACCTATAATAAATCAAAAATTTATTTACTTTTAACATTTACATTGACATTTATAGTAATAAACATATCGTTTTTTTTATGTTTTATCACATTTAACTTACTTTCCGTTAATAACAACCCTTGTAGCATTGTTACTATCATTTTCGGGACGCATAATGTCTTCCGAAATTTGTGAAGAATTTGCACAAGTTAACGGATGTCTCTTCTTGTAAGGAACAGTTATATTTTCCTTGGATTTTCCTTGCAATATCAAGTTTGTTAGATATAGACTCGTCAACATAACTTTCTGCTATAGAGGAGCTCTACTATTCACCATGCCGTTTTTTCAAAATCGTATTTTAGTTGCCTTTTATTCACTTAAGAATATTAAACGTTCGAACTACGTTCTCGCGTTTAAACATTCTTGCGTGGATAAAATACTACGTAAAACACTTACACAATAAGTAACTATTATTTTAAACAATAGATTTATCCTCACATTGTCAGTTGATCAACTCCATATCTCATTAGGTTTAAGACATTATTCACTTTAAAATGACTACCTTGTATGAATTCCATTGTGATATTTTTAATTTTACGCCATATAATAAAACAGAACTGTCAACATTTATAAAAAAATCTTTTATTTTCTCTCCCTTTTGACTTTTTCCGCTAACATTGTACTTAGTATTATCCTGTCATATCATAAAAAAGTAATTTAAAATGCCAGGAGAGACAGGTAATATGAGGGCAACGAGCAGGTAATCTCTCTGACAATGATTATTTATTTGAAGGTACCAGCCGGCACGGCGTCATCAAATTAATGGCCGGTAATTCATGCAAATTACCGCAATCTGCAAGGAGAGGCTCCCACTTCTCCAGCGGCCCGATGCCATCAGGATTAATGCATTCTCTAAAAAAGGATCCCTTTATTAATTCCCCGGGTTTAATGGTGTTTTATATGTCAGGCTTAGCGCCTGGATCCTTATTTTATGGCCGCCTTCTAAGAAATTGCATAATCCTAGCGCGATTGGATTGTTGTACGAAGAGACCTTGTCTAAAAAATGGGACTTAAATCATTATTGCTCTTATATTACGTCATATTTTCCTCTTTAATTCCAACCCCATGGCTCCTTTGTTCACTGATTTTAAGGACATTCTTTTTATTTTTTACGGATCTTCTGAAAATGCATCGGAAACATGTTCTAAACATTTTATAGCCAATTACAAGCATTTAAGGAATTATTTTAAGGCAAAAAATTGAAAAGAATTTTTATAATACAACTGTAATTTAGCGCGTCCACTTATACACAAAAGTATATGAAACAAAGATTGCAAATGAATTTCACCAGTGTTTAAAATTATTTCCGATTACACAATGTTCCATTTCTTAGGGGATTTTCCTAACTTAAATTAATTTAATTTAGGTCTTAAATTAATGAACAAACATTGAGTTTAATTCATAACGTTTTGTTATTGCTCCTGTTCTTTATAAAAAAAATGATGGTTGCAGCATCCTACTAAATCAATACTGATGATAATGAACCCGTTAAATGAAGGCCAAGAAGAATTTTACTGGCTAAACAAAAGGAATAAAGCTTTCTGAATAACATGCAATATAAAGATGTAATCGAATCTTCGAATAGTCCAAGGTGTTGGCGGTAGTGTTAGTAACCAAGAAAAGCCATTCTACCAGATTTTGTGTTGACTATAGAATGGTAAATGACACAACAAAGACAGTTATCCTCTAGAAACAATGACACTATAGACTTCTTGGCAAATGCAGCTGGTTCTCTTAAAACTGGTTATTGGCAAGTAGAAATTGATCCAAAGGACACAGAAAATACTGCCTTCTCCACTGGAACAGGCTTGTGGCACTTGTATCATGCCTTTTAGCCACTGCAATGTATACAGAAACTGTATTACAAGGATTTTCCATGGAAGACCTGTCTTGTATACCTCTATGATGTCACTATACTGGGCAGTATGATACTGTCTCATCTTAGAAAACGGGTTACTGAAGACGCAGTGAGAAAAAACTAGATTGCAAAACAGTACAATAGCAGGTCGTACTTGCAAGAAATAGAGTCAACAATGTGGTGAGATAAATCCATGGTCGAGTAGGTGGAGGATTGTTCGGCGTAAAAAAGTTAGAAGTGTTCTACTGGATAGGAAGTCGGACAGATGTAGAAGATTGATGTCGCCGCTGAGGTGACTGCTTCAGCGAGGTCAAAGGTTGGAGTTCTCTTCGAATGAATCGTCATAGACATCGCCAGATCGCTTCCCCAGACAGAATCTGGAAATCGTTACTTCCTGGTAGCGATGAAATACTTCAATAAATGACCGAAAGTCCCATCACAAATTAAGAGGATCGATGATATGGTCCACATGATCCAGAGAGGGCTCAGAGCTAAAATGAAAGTTGTTCAGCTGGATCGTTTGGTCCAGTGCCGAGCACCTTCGAAGAGGCCTCTGATTGTTGATCAGGACGATCTTCAGTTCATATATTTATTTACTTTGTTTCATGATATGGAAGAGAATGTTCCATTTCTTTCTTTCATGTTCTTAGAAGTCTATGGACATTTTGAGAAACAATGAGAAATATATAAACGGCCACTTCAATACGCTGAAAAAGTTTTTAAAAATTTAGTTGTAATTTTGTAATTGTGAAATGCCAAAATTTGCAAAATGTTCTAGATCAGGGATGCACAGACTTATAGGGAACAGGGGCCACTCGGGAAAAATATAAGCCAAGGACGGGCCACTACAAACAATATTAATTAACACTAAATTTTTTATTTTTAAATAGTATGAAATACAATGATAAAAATAAAATAACCTTCAAAAATGTTTGTTGTAATAATTATGTAATCATTACAATGTAATATTTCATGTTTTATTATTTTGACGCATGACATTGCATTGAACTAACAAGTTTTTTTATATTTGGCTCCACATTACTTGTAGCCACACGTATAATTGCTTCCAAATTTTCATTTGCCAGACGGTTTCGGTTTTTCGTTCTGTTAAGTTTCATCACTGTTCGTTTTGTTCACAAATATACGTCGATCCAAATAAGCTTGCGCATTTCAATGCATTTATTCGCAACTCTTTATAAGGGTTTTTATCAACGCAACGGTAGAAGTTGAGTAAATTACCTTCATTAAATTTGTTTCTTAAATTATCATCATTTTGCATGTCTATTAATTCCAGCTGCATTAATTCCGGCGCATTTTCGGGTGAAATGTTGAAAGGATTGCTGAAAATGTCCAATAGCGGTTTAACTTTTTTGAAGTCTACAAAACGATTTTCAAAAGCTTGTATCAAAATATCAATTTTTTCAACATGAGCGAAATTGACGTCAGTTTTATTGAACTTCTCCATAATTTTTTTGTAGTTCGGAAAATGGCCGTAATTGGCTGAATTGATTTGTGTCCTGAAAAGACTCAATTTGCATTGAAAGGACGAAACATGAGAGTATAGCTGCGAAATCAATTGATCTTTGCCTTGGAGTCGCGTATTTAAGACATTCAAGTGATTTGTGATGTCTACAAGAAACGCTAAGTCACACAGCCAATCAGGGTTGTCGAGTTCGGGGACGTCGTTTTTCTTTTCCGCCAGAAATAGTTGGATTTCTTCAATCAAGTTAAGAAATCGCTGTAGTGTCAACCCACGACTTAGCCACCTTACTTCAGTGTAAAACAGGAGATCACCATATTCGCTTTCAATATCCTCGAGAAATTGTTTGAATTGTCGGTGATTGAGACCTCGTGATTTTATAAAGTTTACGGTAGGTACTACAACTTTCATAACATTTTCAAATCCCAATAATTTTGAACAGAGGGCCTCTTGATGTATAATACAATGAAACTGCATTAATTCCTTGGTATTTATGTTTTTAGTTTGTAAATATGTTTTTAACAGAGTTACTATCCCAGATGTACTTCCAACCATTGAAGGTGCTCCGTCAGTTGTAATTCCAGATATTTTCGTTAAATCCAAATCCATTATAGAACATTTTTCTAGAAGAGCTTTGAGCATGTCACTTCCCCTGGTTTGACTTGTCAAAGAACTCATACCAATCAGTTCTTCACTCACTTCAAAATTTTGCGTTACACCTCGTAAAAATATTAATAGTTGAGCAGTTGAACTTATATCTGTAGATTCGTCGAGCGCTATAGAAAAATACTCAAAACTTCTCGATTTCGTAGCTAATTGCTCTTCTATATTATCTGCTAATGCGGTAATTCTTCTTTGAACAGTCATCCGATTTAACTGAATTTTTTCAAACTTCTTTACATTTTCCGGACAAATTTTTTTTGCGGCGATATCCAAACATTGCTTAACAAACTCACCATCTTTAAAAGGCCGACAAGTTTTCGCTATTATTCGAGATATTTCAAAGCTAACTTCAGTGGCTGTTTCAGCATCTTGAATTGGTTTTGTAAACATAGATTGCTGGCCTATTAGTTCCCGTTGTAAAGTGGAAATTCTTTGCGTTCGATTTTCGCCAGTTAATTTGGTAAAAGTTGGATGCTGGGTTTCATAGTGCCTTTTCACATTATATTCCTTCGGAATAGAAACACTACTCTTGCATATTAAACAGACAATTTTGTTATGCGATGAAATAAAAAAGTATTTTTCGGTCCAAATATCATGAAACTGTCGATTTTCATCTTCAACCTTACGACTACGTTTCTTACTGGGGCCTGGTTTATCCATATCAAAATTAATATTATATGTTACAGTCGGTAAAAGCCAAGTTCGAACGACGAAATATTTACTCGTCACAGATTACAGTTCTCAAACAGTATAACGTTCGCTTATCCGTAGTCAAAACTTAACTGCCCCGGTAGCCGGCGATGCGTCGTATTTATACGAGTTACCAAACATCGAGAACCATCCACTTTGTTCGGGGATCGACGTGTTTCGCGAATCTGTAATCTAGTTGATGCGACAGATTTCTAGTCTCGTAATAATATGCTTGGACCGGAGCGCGGCGAGTAGAATACTTTTAAAATTCGTTGACGAGCCGCATAAACATCGACAGCGGGCCGCATGCGGCCCACGGGCCGCGGTATGTGCATCCCTGTTCTAGGTTAATAATTATTATTGTGCTAAACGAAGGAAATTTGGTACATTATCAAATATCTCCGAAAATGAAAGTGATGCATATAACCTCCACCATTAGTTTAAGGATGAAAAGATCTATCTAAATAGTAAAGAGGTTTATTTAAGGTAATTGTTCTAAATCTGCGACATTTCAATGCATGTGACTGATCTAAAACAAAAAGTTTTTTCTAGCAAGGGTTTGTTTTGTTGCAATTAAGATTCACAGATTCTCATTTGGTAGAAACCTTTGAATTCTAAAAGTATCCTGATAATTTGAATACAGCTCTAGTAAATATTTAATAAAACTTGGCCTTAACTTATCTGTATTATGGTAAAACTTATCTCTTCACTTCCATAGAGTTGTTCATTTGCACTTCCCCTTTAGAGCTTAAAAAGTTGAATAAAAACATACCTATCTTACAGGCAATAAAAAAAAACATGTATAAAAAGTCATATAGACTGTAAAAAAACGACACGAATTAAAATTTAACCTCGACTATAAAACTCGACTCTAAAATATAGTCGAGATCACGTTGGTCGCGACATTTTATATATTTCAAAGGAAATCTCGCTTGAGGTAAAATATATTACAATGTAAATATTCAGTCTTATTTCTCAGAAATAAAATTTCCAGGAAATTGCTTTCCGTTCAAATATTCTCAACTAGCGCTGCTATTTAACAAACCGAGAACTAAATGAAATCTACAGAGAACGGTGAACGGAAGTCGCTAGTTGTGAACGCTTTGCAAGCCGATTTTAATAGAGTCAACAGGTCTTAATGTGCAGAATTCAAGAGGCAAGTAATTACATTTATCAAAATTACTGCCACTCGCTGCTACTGCGAAATGTTCGCTGGCTTTTGTGTATTTTGCTGCCTCAGTTGCATATTAATGATTCGTTTGTCTCGATTAAAGTGCTATGTCCCGACTAATTTCACGTTATTCATTTTATCAGAGTAAAGAAAGTGATGGGCTCTAATAAGGGTTATACAATTCTTCAAACATAGAAGGTGTGGTACACAGTTATTAATTAATTATTTCAAAAAAATTAAAAATTATACCCGCTAGCGTCAATTAAACAGTTCTTCCGCAATAAATAATAAAATGTTGTTCCTCCTAAGCGCACAATTGATAATAATCTATTTTACATAAGCTCGTACTTATATGAACGAATGAAGATATATTGGAGACGATGACCTTCCATTTCACTCCCACCACTGTGCTACGCAAACTTGGAAGGGTGTGTAACGGCTATGACGATACGGGGAGCGACCTCAAGATCACGCTCTGGCGTTACTGCACAGGCCTGGAAATTTACATCAAGAAAGGATGTTGGATAAATCATAGTAAATGGAAGAAATAACAATGGTCCTAAATTAGATTCCTGATGTACACCAGATGTCACATCAAATCTGAACGAATTATAACCTTCGTACCTGACAAACTGTTGTCTCTCTGTCAGGGATAACCCAAAACTATCAAGTTTATTAAGCAATATATAAGGATCAACTTGGACAAAGGCTTTTTGAAAATCCTGTATAAAACATCAATTTGTCCTTGACCATCAATGGTTTCACAAACTAGCACTTTCAGTGTTAGTTGAAACAATGTTAACTTCAGAACATTATCAACTAAGGATCTTTTCTAAGTGGTAGACCTAGATTTTCGAAATCAAAGAATATTGTTTTTATATTATAGACCACTTAAATTTTTTACAAAATAAATAGCAACCCATGAAAAACAAAACAATGATTTGTATAAACTGACGTTCATGAAAGTCATCGTTAAAAGTATTATTTCAAAAGTGTTTTTAGTGCTAAGGAAAGGAAAAAATTCCTACTTCAACGCCCTCTATCTCCGAAACGATGTGATTTAGGAAATAAGTTTATATCATGAATGGACATTATTTTAAGCTGTTCTATCGATTCCTGAAGTTACCCAGATTAAACCTAAATCGCCCTGTATTTTAAAATGTTACTTGGAATAAGTTATGTTCTACATTAAAGCAAATAAGTATTAACCATTAAGCCGAAAGGATAACTACAGCTTTAATACGTAAAGGTATGCGCTCCGTACCCTAATTTTAGTAAATCGCTGCATAATTATGAAGTTCAAAGCGGCGTCTGCGTTAGTCGTATAATCTCGTAACGTAAATATTTTCTTTCACTTAATAAATTATGAATCACTTTTGCATGATAAAAGTACATCAAACCGAAAGCATCCCAAACTAGCCGATGAAAGTGTTTTGGGTATAAAAATGTTTTGTATAGATTTCAAATTCTAAAAATATAGTCGGTTAAACAGCCGATTAAAAAAATGTACTTAGCTGAAAATATATAACACATTTGTTATTAGTTGTAAACAACACGTTTTATCAACAAGGTAGAGAAGGTTTCAACACGTTTTTTTTCGCGAATTTCCATCAAGAAGTAGGGCAATCTTTGAGAGTAAACAAGGATGTAAATTAAGAAGTTGATTAGAGCAACGCGGATGAAAGTTTGATACGGTTTGTCTTGGCGCTCTTGACAACTTATTGAAGTTCCAGAGACAATAATAAGTATATAACGAAGTTTATTTGTGATGAAAACTCCCAGGTCCCAGATGTCCTATTATATACTAACCTTGAAAGTGGTAATCTAACAATAAATGTATTAAGGACTTGGAACCTAAATATAAAACAAGGGTGTAATTAGTTTAGAATATAGAAATTAAAATTGGGAAACTAAAACCAGGGAGGAGCGCAGAATCCTAAAATTTCAGAAGTATTTTTAAAAATTTATCTATTAACTTCGAAGAATTGAAATCATTTATACAGGGTGTAAGAAGCTTGTCTGCCATTACTTCAGCATGAGATAGAGTAATCATAAATGAACAAGAAAGTTGTATATTACAGGGGCGTAAGGTTAACAGTTTTCAAATTTCAGCGAGTATTAATGTTGGGGTGTTTCATCACAACGTGACAACAGCGCTTAACCTAACACCACACTGCTGATGCATACTACGTGTGCACGCGGCAGACTTGTCCTACGGAAAAAATGTAAACAACTATTATTGTGAAACATTTAGTAAATTTCAAGACAATTGTTTTTCAGTTTTTAAATAAATAGAATAAAATGTATAGATAGTGTTGTGCTTAAATTTTACCTCAAATTTTAGTAATTATGAATCTCTTAAAACAGGAACTTAACTTTTAATCAAATTATGAATTTGAAAAATATGTAATTAAAGTAACCAAAGATTCACGTCATCCAAATAATCATACATATTAAAAATAATTTAAGTACTTACCAAAAAGCAAAATTCAGTAATTTTTAAAGGTACAAGTACAAAACAGACTACAACATATGCTCAAAATGTTCACCACCATTTCCGATGCACGCACCACACCTTCGAATCCAATATTCACACACTCGCTAGAAAACACCTCAAGAAAAGGAAATAGTGGTACGCAAAAACACTGAGATGCGATCCAATTCCAGATACCAACTGAATTGCGAGTTACTGGCTGGGCAACTTAGTACCTCGTGTTATTCGCCGCCCATTTTCACATTGCTCGATATGAGTTTTATTGAAATTTAAATTTATTACAACGCTAACTATTTTTTTAGAATAATAAAGAAGTTAAAAAAGTGATAAGTGATTCTATGCAGGCAGTTATGTCAATATTCCTTAATTAATCGAACTTTTGTACATCAAGTTGGAGATTTAGATTTTTTTTTCTCGGAAATGGTTGAGTTTAGGACCAATGTTCCATAAAAAAAAACCATAAGGTTTTTTTTATTTTAATGTATTCTATCGTCTGTTAAAATTAAGGCAGTCAAACTTCTAACACCCTGTATTCTTTTTAATTAAAAACTTGTTTTTGAATCTATTGACAATTGAATGAGTATTGTACGTAATTTGTTCGAAAAAATTTTTTTTGACAGTTTGTTAATCTTAGATTTCGACCTTGTTTGACAATTTCAACTTATTTACCTCAAAAGTTTATTTCAAACTTTTCTGTTTTGTAAATTTTTATTCCTCACAGTTTTCGCATAATTTATTTGGTTAGTCACTACCCACTATTATTTTTATACAAATCTGATTTAATTAATTCCAAAAATTTCATTTATTTGATAACCAAACAAAATATTACCTCATAGAGTACGATATAATTAAATGCAATGTTCTTTAACGAGAATTATTGGCAATAAACACCACTTTGAATGCACTCAAAAACTGATACGAATGGAATTCATTCTTTTACTAAATTACGTGTTACAGAAAAAGATAACCATTTCTAACAATTTTCATGAAAGAGCATGCTATTACAAATTTCTCAAATTCGTTTCGATTTTATTATTAAATAATTCAAGTTTTTGATGAATTCAGATTTGTAACCAAAATGTATTGGTGGCAACTAATAAATAATAAAATAATTAATTACTTAAACTACGCAAAAAATTTAAAAAAGAGGATACACCTTAGAAAAGCCACCTTCATATAATGTTAAAAACTGAGGTTGTAATGTCACCTGTCAAAAAATTTGATCATATTATTTAGTTGTTTTCCTATTTTGTTTTGTCTAAAGTGTGTATGTCAAATTTTGTTGTTGAAAATTACATTAAGAGACAGTAAAATTTCCAGGCTCTTATTTTCAAAATATGTTCGCTTCTAACATAGTAATTGAGTGCTATTAAAAAATTAAAAACAAAAAATGGTGGAGGTGCCGCTCGATGTGCACTATGACATAAAATCACAAATATATCCTAAACTGTTAATTTTACCGCGTTGAACCAAGAGGGTATTACTGTTGTCAAATTCTTCAAGGAACTTATTTTTGATGGTGGCAGATTGCCATCGTGCCATCCGGCATAGTCCCTTCCTGGCGTTCTGGACATAATGAAGTTTCACTTACAACGTCAAAAACAAGCTGTATGCATGTGTTATCGATCACCAAATTTGCATCATGCTGAAGTTAATGGTGTAGAGACTATAAATAAAATTAACCTTTTTATTTTTCACCTTTGAGGGCGCCGTAACTTGTTAACGAAGGCCGGTATGAAACAAAATTGTACGAAGAACTGATATTATTTTGATCTCATGTATCTATAATAGACTTTTTTGTATCATGAACCGGAACACCCTGTATATTTATTGTTGCCTTAGATTGTTGTTGTAATGGTGGTGTAGATATGGAGAAGATACTTATGGACCATTTTACAGTGCAGCAAATTCTATGATCGTATAGAAAAACAATTGTTATTAAATTTGTATGAAAAATCGATAATAGCAATTGTTTCCGAGTTGATAGAAGATGCCAACGCTGATATTCGTCTCTCCGAGTCCGATGTAAAATTAACAACGTTACAAAAGTGATTTTATCACTGTTTAGTGTTTTGAAGTTTTTGACTAATTGTAAGAAGAATTGGTTGTACAGGTTCGGAAAGTACCGATGGTCCATCTGCCGTTACGTGAGAGCGATAAAGTAAGACATAAAAATCCGTGCGATAGAGAAAGATGGCTATAATGAAGGCGTCTAATAGTCACCGCCCATTTCGCCCTTCCACAAATAAGAAGTGGATCTTATTTGTGGAAGATCTTATGTGTGGTGACTATTAGACGCTTTCATTATAGCCATATTTCTCTATCGCACGGATTTCTATGACTTACTTTATCGCTCTCACGTAACGGCAGATGGACCATCGGTACTTTCCGAACCTGTATGTACTGTTATTTATTAAAACCTAATGATAGATTTTTCTTCCATACCCGTAACTTTTGAGTCACTATAAAAGTGGTGTATAATGATTTTTTAATGGTCATTTTCTCCTAAACGGTTCATTTTCAGACCTTAAAATGGTGTGACATTTTTACGCAAAAATATTCAAGGGAACTAAAACTGTGTTTAAATTACAATTATTGCATCTATGGTGCAAAAGTTGAAGTAAAAACCAGATTGGAACAGAACAGAGAAAAACCTTCTCCATACCTACGCCTCTGTCTAATTTTCCTAAATCAATCTTTCTTCTGATATTTAATTTATTGTTTCAGCCAACACTAGCCAATATGCCCATTACGTTTTTAACACATTGGATCAAGATCGCAGCGGACTGATCAGTTTTGAGGTAAGTCTTAGAGTCAATAACTTTCTGGTTTTTTATGTATATACCTACCAATATTATATGTAAAAGATAAATTTACTAATAATCTTTAATGGAATACCAACTAGCAATTTTTTCAACACTACAACAACAGTTTTCAACTGATTGAGACAAATGAAGGTGCGTCTACGCTCAACATCTTAACCTTGAAATGAAAACAAAAACCACAGAGCATCAGTCTCAATACTCTTACTTTGTGGATATGCCTCGTACATTCAACATATGTATAATGCTACAATTATACCCAGGTGCAACTTCACTATATGCACTTTTCTCTGTATCGATCGCGTCAGTTTCTGATGTTATCTGTGGCATATTGTATCTTGCACATCATATCTAATGTTACCTTGTTCAAAATAAGTGTCGCTTTTCCAAACATATCTGACTGTTTTATAACTATTGCTTTAAAAAGTTGAATATAAGAGTTGGAAATATAATCTCGAAAACTACTACTTCACCCTACAAGTTTCACATATAAAAACATCTATATGGCACCAGAATATCAATATTTGCCGTCGTAGTTCAACCAGTAAGAAATTCCAGTTATGCTTCTAGTAAAAAGTTTTCAAAGTTTTTTTTTCTCCGAAGAGAAATTGCTAGCATAAATTCAGTAATTAATTATATTTATTATTAATTAAAAAACTTTTATGGGCGATTCATTTCGACGTCTGTAATTAACCCTGCACGTTTACGTACTTTCGATATAACGTTTAATTAATACAGCATTATTAAACTTTACTGGCCGCTCCATCTTTATTAGAGGGCTTAAATTGATGCCATTCAATTAAACAATTGTGGCTCGATTGAAAAGTGCTCAATCAAGAGTACGGTTGTAACGGTCGTCATTTGACGGCCCCAGTACTAGTTAAATTTAAATAAATCAGTTCGATAGTCGGTTGTCATGAAATTATTAATTTTCTATTATATTAGTTTCAAAATAGTTAGAAAAATAGTGAATTGAATCAAATAACTCAACAAAAATATAACAAGTTACAATGAATGAAAAAAGTAATTGTACACAGATGGCTATGAGTAACAAATACCTCAAGGCGTTCCCAGATGGATACAATAATGTTGCTGTGTAATCTCTAAAGGTATACCTAAATATTTTAATGTCAAATTGAACATTTTATTATTATCTGCTTGAAACATTTTTTATCGTCTACAACGGAATCTTTTTGTTGTTTCATTCGGAGCGTTCTTTTTAACGAAAATTCCACGTAATTTGCGCACAGTCTCAGCTACACACTCTCGGTACTTGTATTGAATTTTCATAATCTCCACTCGCTCACCTGTCGTATAGCGCTCCATTTTGTCTAACCGCAACATGTGACCCTGCACAATGCTGCCAACTCTTTGGAATGAAAATGGCGCACAATTGAAAGCTTGCACTACTTTTGGGGACACCCTTCAGATCTAAATTTAATTCTTGGGCATTAAAAGTGACGTTTCTTAACTGAAACATTATAAGAGCATTTGTAATCGGCAGAGTACAAAATATGAAAGATTTTTTATTATTTACCAATATTATTCCACCTAAGAGGGATTTTTCTGTAACTCTGTAAATGTAAAATTGATAGAAAAATGATTTTAATAGAAGTTGTCTGAAATCATGTGGGCCATGTAAAGAAAATATTTTTAGCTTTACAGGGTGTTCTATTTCGCGTGGGCGCTGCATAACTTTGTTATTTTAAATAGTATATTATTGCGTTTTTTAATTCCTCGGTTAACATTAGGTAGAGTTTATTAACATTACATGGTGTTTAAAACTTACCGTTTTCGAGATAATCAGTTGTCTAAACCGTAAGAGTTAGAAACCGGCAATTTTCACAGTTCGTTTTGGCATAAATTACTCTATCTTGTCATCTATCAGCAAAACGCGTATGTTATTCAGACTCGGAAATACTGAAACTTACATTTAATATTCTTACGAGTTGAAAAACTTTTTTTTCAGATGGAATGACCCATATTAATTGTTATGGATGAATGCAAAATTTAATGTCCTTTCGACTGATATAAGGTTGTCCATACTTATCTCTAACAGTTTTCTAGAAAAATCAGGTTCTTTTCTAAAGTCCGAAATAGTAGCTATATAACAGCGTCAAGATGGCCCTGCAATTGTATTAGTACAATGTCGATACATAGGATTTTACAAAAGCACAGCACAACACATCCTTATCGCATCTAATTACACCAAGAGTTACTAAAAGTAGACTTTCAGCGGAGACTGGAGTTTTGCCAATGGACACTTGAGATGTTAAATCAAGATGATGATTTTTTTTTAAACGCGTCATATTCTCCATACTTTTCATAAAAATGGTTTCGTTAATAGAGTCATAACTGCCATTATTATCATACAGTAAATCCTCACCAATTCCGGACAACTCATAGCGAACGATGGTCATTGAACGTGGGGAGAGCAATTTTGGGAACCTATGTCATTGGACCATTCTTTTTTGACCAGCATCTAACTCAGGGATGCACAGACTTATAGGGAACAGGGGCCACTCGGGAAAAATATAAGCCAAGGACGGGCCACTACAAACAATATTTATTAACACAAAATTTTTTATTTTTAAATAGTATGAAATACAATGATAAAAATAAAATAGCCTTCAAAAATGTTTGTTGTAATAATTATGTAATCATTACAATGTAATATTTCATGTTTTATTATTTTGATGCATGACATTGCATTGAACTAACAAGTTTTTTTATATTTGGCTCCACATTACTTGTAGCCACACGTATAATTGCTTCCAAATTTTCATTTGCCAGACGGTTTCGGTTTTTCGTTTTGTTAAGTTTCATCACTGAAAACGTTTGTTCACAAATATACGTCGATCCAAATAAGCTTGCGCATTTCAATGCATTTATTCGCAACTCTTTATAAGCGTTTTTATCAACGCAACGGTAGAAGTTGAGTAAATTACCTTCATTAAATTTGTTTCTTAAATTATCATCATTTTGCATGTCTATTAATTCCAGCTGCATTAATTCCGGCGCATTTTCGGGTGAAATGTTGAAAGGATTGCTGAAAATGTCCAATAGCGGTTTAACTTTTTTGAAGTCTACAAAACGATTTTCAAAAGCTTGTATCAAAATATCAATTTTTTCAACATGAGCGAAATTGACGTCAGTTTTATTGAACTTCTCCATAATTTTTTTGTAGTTCGGAAAATGGCCGTAATTGGCTGAATTGATTTGTGTCCTGAAAAGACTCAATTTGCATTGAAAGGACGAAACATGAGAGTATAGCTGCGAAATCAATTGATCTTTGCCTTGGAGTCGCGTATTTAAGACATTCAAGTGATTTGTGATGTCTACAAGAAACGCTAAGTCACACAGCCAATCAGGGTTGTCGAGTTCGGGGACGTCGTTTTTCTTTTCCGCCAGAAATAGTTGGATTTCTTCAATCAAGTTAAGAAATCGCTGTAGTGTCAACCCACGACTTAGCCACCTTACTTCAGTGTAAAACAGGAGATCACCATATTCGCTTTCAATATCCTCGAGAAATTGTTTGAATTGTCGGTGATTGAGACCTCGTGATTTTATAAAGTTTACGGTAGGTACTACAACTTTCATAACATTTTCAAATCCCAATAATTTTGAACAGAGGGCCTCTTGATGTATAATACAATGAAACTGCATTAATTCCTTGGTATTTATGTTTTTAGTTTGTAAATATGTTTTTAACAGAGTTACTATCCCAGATGTACTTCCAACCATTGAAGGTGCTCCGTCAGTTGTAATTCCAGATATTTTCGTTAAATCCAAATCCATTATAGAACATTTTTCTAGAAGAGCTTTGAGCATGTCACTTCCCCTGGTTTGACTTGTCAAAGAACTCATACCAATCAGTTCTTCACTCACTTCAAAATTTTGCGTTACACCTCGTAAAAATATTAATAGTTGAGCAGTTGAACTTATATCTGTAGATTCGTCGAGCGCTATAGAAAAATACTCAAAACTTCTCGATTTCGTAGCTAATTGCTCTTCTATATTATCTGCTAATGCGGTAATTCTTCTTTGAACAGTCATCCGATTTAACTGAATTTTTTCAAACTTCTTTACATTTTCCGGACAAATTTTTTTTGCGGCGATATCCAAACATTGCTTAACAAACTCACCATCTTTAAAAGGCCGACAAGTTTTCGCTATTATTCGAGATATTTCAAAGCTAACTTCAGTGGCTGTTTCAGCATCTTGAATTGGTTTTGTAAACATAGATTGCTGGCCTATTAGTTCCCGTTGTAAAGTGGAAATTCTTTGCGTTCGATTTTCGCCAGTTAATTTGGTAAAAGTTGGATGCTGGGTTTCATAGTGCCTTTTCACATTATATTCCTTCGGAATAGAAACACTACTCTTGCATATTAAACAGACAATTTTGTTATGCGATGAAATAAAAAAGTATTTTTCGGTCCAAATATCATGAAACTGTCGATTTTCATCTTCAACCTTACGACTACGTTTCTTACTGGGGCCTGGTTTATCCATATCAAAATTAATATTATATGTTACAGTCGGTAAAAGCCAAGTTCGAACGACGAAATATTTACTCGTCACAGATTACAGTTCTCAAACAGTATAACGTTCGCTTATCCGTAGTCAAAACTTAACTGCCCCGGTAGCCGGCGATGCGTCGTATTTATACGAGTTACCAAACATCGAGAACCATCCACTTTGTTCGGGGATCGACGTGTTTCGCGAATCTGTAATCTAGTTGATGCGACAGATTTCTAGTCTCGTAATAATATTATAGTAGCATTTCAAGAAATTACGCCAGACATGTTGAACAGTCTTTTAAAAACCGAATGCGTTTGTGTTGTTACGTAAGTTTTGCGTTGTTATGAAACAGGGTTAGGCCTCGACTAAGCTACAGTGGAGTCGGGGTGGATTCAGAGTTCACAAAATATGTTTGATTAATGAATTTTAATTTATAGTCAAGGGCGCCAAGTGATTTTTCTATAAGCCATATACCCCCGAACTGATAAAATCACTAAAGTTTACAGCAAAACGGTTTGAGTGGTTCAAACAAATGAAAGGACGTAAATTTTATACAAATATTAAAAATTTAATGTAAATTTAAGCAACAATAGCACATTAGTTTACGGAAGTACACTAAGTTTACACAAAAAAATATATGTAATAACTAGGTATAATAAAGAGTTTAACTCATGTAAAGCCTGTGTTCGTGGGAGAAAATATCGTACGGTATATTGGGTATTTCGATAATGTGAAATCTTGTATTTGGACGGGTTTAATAAATAAATCATAGACACTAAGGTGTCCAAAAAAATAAATTAATCCACTATGTGGTACTTATCGTCGCTACATTCAAGGCTTCTCAGTTTTTCACCAGCTTTTCACGCCGTTATCAAGGTCCATCTACGTAGGATTTTTCTAGTGGAGGTGCCCTGTCCTCGAAATGCGTGCCTATGACTATTTACTAGATTCCTAGCGGAATAACCAGGGATAAAATGACGAAAGCGTAAATCTCTATAGGACTCCTGGAGAACTTTATAAAATATAACTTCTTAGCCAAAAAAACACCTAAAATGATAAATGACGAATAAATTCCCATTCTCGATATGACTTTCGACTGACACCAATATTTAAATAAAAAAACTCACCTCAGATACGAATTTCCCTATGCACCGAGATGTTTTTTTTTCATTGTCGCCTAACCGCATGCCATATTGGACAAGAAGACCAATCAATCCAACGCATATATACCAACAATACATCTTCTACTGTGAAATTGGTGAAAATCCGTTATTATTCAACGATATATCTATAATTTCACCAATCTCCTATTAACTTCGAATCGATCGCCTGTTTATCGTGCCAGCGAAAAAGGAGAACCTTTTTTCCCTATCTGTTTTTTTCCGTTCTTTTTTCGTACCGTGTATTAAATTCATAAAACCAACGAACACTAGATGCCACGACCTACACTAAAATCTTATATTTTCAAAATTTAACTACAGAAACCTATCCTTTATTTAAAATAATATAAAGTTAGCCTAATATACGTTATAGTGTATTAATCAAAATGGAGGACACTTCGAGCAATTGATGTAAATCAGCGGTCTAAATATTATTCTCTTTGTTGTGTTCCGAGCTTCAGTTTGTTTCTTTTTGCGTTTTGTTTTAGTTGTTGTTAGTGGTTTACTTCTGTTTGAAGCCACTTTTTAAACATGCCAGTAAATATAGACATTGTCAGTCCCAGGCCTGATAAAATGTGTGAGAGAAGTGGTTTTGCAAGGCCTTCTTGACGCTGTTACATAGCTACTTTTTCGGACTTTAGAAAAGAACCTGATTTTTCTGGAAAACTGTTAAAGATAAGTATGGACAACCTTATATCAGTCGAAAGGGCATTCAATTTTGCATTTACCTATGACAATTAGTATGGGTCATTCCATTCGGAAAAAAAATTTTTCAACTCATAAAATTATTAAATGCAGGTCTCAGTATTTCCGAGTCTGAATAACGTACGCTTGTTGTTCACAGATAGAGTAATTTATGCCAAAACGAACTGTGAAGACCGCAGGTTTCTAACTTTTACGGTTTAGGCGCTATCTAACCTCATTTAGAGAGCTGAAATCGTGATTTTTTTCAAAATAACTGATTATTTCGAAAACGGTAAGTTTTAAACACCATGAACATTTAATAAACTCTACCTAATATTAACCAAGGAATTCAAAAATGCAGTAATATACAGGGTGTTCCGTTTAAAATAACAAAGTTATGTAGCGCTCACGCGAAATGGAACACCCTGTAAAGCTGAAAATATTTTCTTAACATGGCCACATGGTTTCAGGCAACTTTTATTAAAACCATTTTTTTATAAATTTGACAGTTGTAGAGTTACAGAAGGATCCCTCTCAGGTGGAACACCCTGTATATTTATAACTAATTAAAAGCACTCATTTTCAAAACCATTATTAAAATATTTTATAGAAACAATTTAAATATAATAACTTTGCAAACTCCATTTCCCGCTGTTTGTTATTCTAGAAGAACAGAAAGAGGGAATTACAATAACGTTACTGCCTTTATAATGTCATTCTACATTAGAAAAGTAGGATAAACACATGGCGACAAATTGAGCTATTATGCAAAAACTTCCAAAGCCATTTTGGATTATATTGATCCTAAAATCGTGTTTTTAATACGGATTTTATTAAATCATGTCTCGTATGGAAAAAAAACTGTTTGAGTCAGAATATTATTTCAGTTATCAACATCAAATCGTACCTGGCGCATTATAACGAGCGTTCAAATAAAAACGTGGTCGAAGTTGGCTCTGACACATTGGACGTAGGGAGTAGCTTATAGCGACCAACTTAACCTCATTTCTCAACGAGCTGTGTAGCAGCTGTCAGTTTCAATAACGTTAATGACTATATAACTTTATTTTAAAGAATAATCGTGATAACAATAACAAACAATTAAAGGAGCTGCGGAAAGTGTCCCCCTCCTTGTTATAACAATAAATTAAAGCAGCTGCTGAAAGTGTCCCCCTCCTTGTTCCAAGCACTTTTCACACCTGTTCCTCAAAGAATTAAAGACATTTTCTAAGATGCTCGGGGTATTGTTAATTTCACGAATCTTGTCTATAAGTCGAGCCTGCAGATGGTTTAAATCAGGAATAGGCAGTTCAAAAATAGTGTTTTTAAGGTAAGGCCACAAAAAGAAATCACACGGCGTAATATCACATGACCTCGGTGGAAATTCATGTTCAGCATTGAGACTTATTAGTCGATTTTGGAAAACTTCCCTCAACATATTCATCGTCTCGCCTGCCGTATGTGCCCTTGCGCCATCTTGTTGAAAGTAAAAGTTTGTAATTTCGTTTTCTTCCAGCTGGTTAACAAAAGGAGCGATAATTTCTTCTCTATACCTTTGCGCAGTAAGAGTACCATTAAAAAAAATAGGTCCATAAATCCTCCTTCGATTGAGAGCACACCAAACTCCAATTTTTTGAGCGTGTAGAGGGCCCTCGACAAAAAAGTTATCTGGTTTTTCAGAAGACCACATTCTCATATTCTGTGAGTTTACGTAACCACTTAAATGAAACCAGGCTTCATCAGAAAAAAAGGTGATATTATGAAGTTCACCGTAGTTGTTTAAAAACCATTCACAAAATACAGCCCGTCGCGGAAAATCAACTTCATGAAGTTCTTGCTGACAAGTTAAACGATAGGAGAACAAACGCAAATCTTTTTTTAACACTGTGTGGCAGGTACCGACTGATACTCCCACCATTTGTGATAAAACACGTACAGAAGTTCTTGGCGCATTTTCCATTATTTGTTGGACATTTTCTTTTAATTCTTCAGTCCGCTTTTTAGGTCGGCCGCTTCCTTCTTTTCTTGTTACACTGCCCGTTTCACGAAAAACATTAACACAACGCTGAACTGCACTTTGAAAAATTTTGTACTCAACAACGCCGGGAAATTGATTTTGAAATTCTATGAAACATTCCTCAATAGAATACTTCCATATTCCATCAATCTTGCGTCCATTTCTAAAGTAGGACTCTATGATAAACACTTTTTGTTCTTGAGAAAACACCATTTTAAACGCTTTTTAAAACGAAAATATTCAAATTGATAGCGGCGATATAGCGCTTTGACAGATGACGTTTAAGTTCATTTGCTATACGCTACGCCCTACGTCCAAATTTTCAGAACCAACTTGACCACGTTTTTATTTGAACGCTCATTATATATTTTTAAGTTACTGTGATGTACAGTTTGGCGTTATTTTTAAGGTATAAGTCAAATCAGATTCCAATAATTTTCCTTAGTTCACATTAAATTACGCAACGTTGAGAGCTTAATACCAAAAGGTCTCTGGAAACATGTTCCTGCCAAATTTTAATGTCATATGTATAATATTTTTGCAGATATTGACAAAATTATGTCTCTAATCTTGTAAAAAAATAAATAATAATCTTATTTATTATATAACGATTTTCCTAATTCATTCATCTTTTAAGAATCAAATCATGATTCCAAAATAAACAATTTTTACATCATTCAAGTTAGCAAGTTAGATAATGAAGCCTAAACCTGCAAAAACCAAAACAGATGACCTGTAAAATTGCCAACTCGGAACAAGGCGGTCACTGCCACAGGGCAAAGCTATATTTACTCTTATCGGAGACGGAACAAAGACGCTGGGAATTGCAAAATAGGGAGGTTGAAACAAGTCGTCCTCTTGTCACGTTAGAGGATTCCGGGAGAAATACGCCGCGTAAATTGTAGTTGCTGCAATATTTATTTCGTAAGGGGAATTTCAACGGGACTTTTTTGGCGACAGAAATGTTCCCTGACGTGAATTTTAATAGAAATTTTAGTAATAAGGGAAAATAAATATGCTAAAGGAACAAACATTGCCCACAAAAAAATTTAATATACTTCTGCAAAAAATTAAGGGAGCAAAAAAATTTTTCGAATTTTTAGTGATTTTTCAGAATGCTGTATCTCAGTTAAAAATGATCGTATCAAGGTTTTAAAAAAAGCATTTTAAAGCGCCGAATGTCTAGTTTCCAGATTTCTTAATTCAAAATTTTTAGGAGCGACAGTCATCGCGAAATTCCAAGAAATAAGACTAAACAATTTTTTTTAAATGTTTTGCGTTCCTTTTCTCGGTCCACGGGCTGGGAAAAATTTTTTACACAAAAATCATGATATGGACTTGATAGCCTGTTCATTCAGCTTTAATTTCTTTTTTTAAATTTTTCTCTACGTTAATTTGACCCGGAGATATTCGACTACGAATATAAAAGCATCCTTTTGGCTTTAACCATCGATATCTCAGCAACTAATGATCAGACAGAAAATTGACGGGCAGTTTCGAAATCTCGAATAAATTTCCTACAAGGCTATGTAGCGTTCTTGGAAGAAAAAAATTTTCTTTCATCCTCGACATTAACTTGAAAAAAGTGAAAAAAAGTGACTTTTTGACTTGTTTTGCTAAGTCGACCGCATCTTTGCTAATATCGATGGAGAGTCTAATGCTTGTACGAATTTTTACACCTCGATGTACCCCCAAAAGCTCCGTAAATGGGCAGATCGATCTATCGAACGGTTTTTCCGGACCGCTTAATCAAAATTTCAGAAAAATTTAAAGGAGCAAAATTTACATTTCTGAGCACCCTGTAACGTTCGTAAAAATGAAAAATTTGATTTTTTTTCAATTCTTTCACAATTGGGCATTTTTTGCTCATTGAATTTGAAAAAAAAAATAATTTTTGAAAAAAAAAACTTTTTTTAATTTTTGAAAATTTTTTGAAAATTTACTCTTCTTTATTTTTTAACAACTCAAGATAAAAATATTGAGTCATTTTTGAAGCGATGTACTCTTTCCGTACCGTAATTTCCTTTATTTTGAATTAACGAAATTGATTAAAAGTTGATACCCCCAAGATTGGTGTAGTCCTCGATCTGCGAAAAAATAGTGCGTATTATCCTAAACTTTCTTACGAAGCTAACAAGTGTGAAAAAAACAGTTTTTTTTTAAACTCTATCTTTGATTCAAAGGAACCAACCAACAGTTTTTCTCAAAACTAACAATATTTTTTGTAATTCTAGTGAAAAAAATTAATCAAAAGTTTTTGTAGACTTCAATTTTTTTAATTTTTGTCATGCCTAGACGGCATTTATCCGCACCAGAAGTCGCTCAGCTTCGTAAGAAAGTTTAGGATAATACGCACTATTTTTTCGCAGATCGAGGACTACACCAATCTTGGGGGTATCAACTTTTAATCAATTTCGTTAATTCAAAATAAAGGAAATTACGGTACGGAAAGAGTACATCGCTTCAAAAATGACTCAATATTTTTATCTTGAGTTGTTAAAAAATAAAGAAGAGTAAATTTTCAAAAAATTTTCAAAAATTAAAAAAAAAATTTTTTTTTCAAAAATTATTTTTTTTTTCAAATTCAATGAGCAAAAAATGCCCAATTGTGAAAGAATTGAAAAAAAATCAAATTTTTCATTTTTACGAACGTTACAGGGTGCTCAGAAATGTAAATTTTGCTCCTTTAAATTTTTCTGAAATTTTGATTAAGCGGTCCGGAAAAACCGTTCGATAGATCGATCTGCCCATTTACGGAGCTTTTGGGGGTACATCGAGGTGTAAAAATTCGTACAAGCATTAGACTCTCCATCGATATTAGCAAAGATGCGGTCGACTTAGCAAAACAAGTCAAAAAGTCACTTTTTTTCACTTTTTTCAAGTTAATGTCGAGGATGAAAGAAAATTTTTTTCTTCCAAGAACGCTACATAGCCTTGTAGGAAATTTATTCGAGATTTCGAAACTGCCCGTCAATTTTCTGTCTGATCATTAGTTGCTGAGATATCGATGGTTAAAGCCAAAAGGATGCTTTTGTATTCGTAGTCGAATATCTCCGGGTCAAATTAACGTAGAGAAAAATTTAAAAAAAGAAATTAAAGCTGAATGAACAGGCTATCAAGTCCATATCATGATTTTTGTGTAAAAAATGTTTCCAAGCCCGTGGACCGAGAAAGAAAACGCAAAAAATTGAAAAAAAATATTTTTAGTCTTATTTCTTAGAATTTCGCGATGACTGTCGCTCCTAAAAATTTTGAGCTAAGAAATCTGGAAACTAGACATTCGGCGCTTTAAAATGCTTTTTTTAAAACCTTGATATGATCATTTTTAACTGAGATACAGCATTCTGAAAAATCACTAAAAATTCGAAAAATTTTTTTGCTCCCTTAATTTTTTGCAGAAGTGTAGTTTTACAAAAGGCCAGAAAAAACTTAAATTTATTTATTTTGTGGAGCACTAGAAGCTTATTATTACACTTGACAAACAGCTGTTAGAGCTACCATCTTAGAAAAATGGTGTTAGAAAAGAGTATTTTCAAAACATATCATTTCTATCTATATTTTTTCTCCCAAAGTCCAATTTCTTACTTGTTGTTCACTAATTTACATACCTCCTTGAGATACAGTAAACAAATCATTTTATTGGATCTTCGAAGTAATAATCTGAAGCATCGAACTCAACAATTTTTTCTCTGTGATATCCAGATAAATAACATTTATCAACATCGATAGAAATTCTTCAGTTTGTTTGGAAGACAATAATGTGTTAGATATATCTCTTTCCTCTGTCAGGAATCCCACATTTAAGCAGGACGTTGCAAAAAAGTTCTAGGCAGAATCCTTTCATTAATAGAAATAAAAAAGCAAGAAAAATATTTTTATGATTGCTAAACTTGACTAAACTTTTAATCGATCAGACACAGAAAAACCATTGAAGATTTAAATTTGCTATAGTCAAGTTCCTTCGTAGTAGGCCTACAAGAAAATTGGAGTTAATAATCACTTGATTTAAATTTTAAATAATTTACTTCATAAAAGGTACTAAGGCGAATAGATTCAACAACTTTTTCTGTAATTTGGAAATTAGAGGAAAATAATTGACTCGTCGTTAACATTGTTATAATTTTAGAACTTTTAACAGGGGACGCACGCAATCTACCAAAACTCAAAAACCAAGAAATTAATATACAAAATTTTCAATATAAAGTCGCTTTTTTGTAGGTTGAAACACCTCAAATCCTTTCTAACCCCAATGACACTAATGAGTTTTTGATCAAATTTTAGATGCAGATAAGCTACTGAGATAGAATACTGGGGTGTATCAAGTTTGAAGACTATATTTTCAATGACTAATTGATTAAAAACAGTGTGACGTCCAGTCTTTGAAGAGTCATGGAACCGATACAATTTTAAATTATAATGCAGTCAGGAAAAAAACAAACAATCATTTATGTATAAATTTTGCACAATCCTGACAAGAAAAATTTGTTACGATTTTTTTTTTAATGGAACAGAAAAGAGAAGTTATTTTTTCTTAAAAATACAACTGGTAGCAACTGAATTTTGAATATATGCATTGGCTTAGAATTTCTAGAGCTAGTGACAGTGAAAATCTTCAAAACATTTTGGAAAATGTAAAATGTTTTTCATATTCCATTGTGAGAAAATTGGACCTTCTCTTATTTCTAAAATAAGTTAAAATTATCTATTTTTTTATGAACATTTTTTGTGCAGAAATTTTTTCTCTATCTCTTCTCCTTAAAACGTTACAATAACAAACAGTATACAAAAATATATCCTATTGCATGGGAAATTGTCATCATTTAATCAACATTGCTGTGAAAACAATGGGTGAAACTGCCGTCACAAGTCTGTTTGCATATTAAATTCTGTCAACAGCTATTTCTTGCACGATAAACAAACTAGTAAGAGGTCGCTAAAAATTAAAAAATGTTCACAAACAGTGAAAAGGTTGACATGATTTTAATTTATGGTGAATGTCAAAAAGATGCTAGAAGAGCTTCCAACTTATCATGAGGCATATCCACAGCGTCAAGCTGTTAACCCAAAAATATTTGCCAGATTAGAACGAATTTTGCGTGCTAACGAAAATGCATTTTCATCAAGAAAAGGGAAAGGAATTCCAAAATCAGTGTGTAACGATATTACCGTAGCTAGGGTATTACAATATTTTGAGGGAAATCCTCAAAATTCTATGCGACAGGCCACTTTTGCATTAAATTTCAAAAGAAGCTATGTACAAAGAATTTTGAGCTCCAATGGTTAGCATGACTATATGCTAAATAACTTGGAGCACTTGTCTGACATACATGCTGAAAAAAAGATTTAATTATGTAGCCCAAATAATGATTAATGTAGAAATAGATAATAGACTCTTACAACACATTCTTTGGACCAATGAGAGTCGTTTTATAAGTAACGGCAAGCCAACTAAAAGATACGAACATTACTGGGCCACCTAAAATCCACACTATGTTAATCCCATTCAAAATCAGGGCCATTATGGAATAAATGTTTGGTGTGGCATTATTGGAATACATTTAATTGGCCCATACTTTTTTGAAAATGTATTGAACGCTAAAAGCTATTTACAGTTTTTGCAAGAGGAGCTTCCAGCACTGCTTGAACATGTGCCGCTGCAGCTCAAGTTGAATATGTGGTTGCAACACGATGGTGCTGCTCCACATAAAGCTAAAAGAGCTACAGACTATTTAAAAAATACTTTCGGAACTAAGTGGATTGGAATTAATGGGCCTGTAGAATATGCTTCAAAGTCTCCAGACTTAAGGCCCCTAGACAATTTTTTATAGGGAACATTATAAATGAAGTAAGCAAAAGATTAGACATGTTTGTTGAAATCTTTCAAGAGAATCGTTGTTTAAAGCTACAAGGGAAGTTAGGAAAAGATTGGATAAATGCTTAGAATTAGGAGGCATGCATATCGAAAAAGTAAAAATCATAATTTTATATTTTGTTTTGTGTTTTGATATTAGTTATTGTTATAATTATTAGTTACAATTAAAATTGTTTAATATTTTCTATATTTGGTTATCCTATTTAACCGTGATTATGTGTATTGTTCTATTTTTCTTGGTGGACTGACCTTTTTCAAGAAGAACATAGCAACAAATTTGTGACAGGAGTTGCAGCGATTGTTTTTCACAGTAATGGTGATTAAGTCACGACTAGCTCCAATACCATAGAATACATTTTTGTATCATGTTTGTTATTGTAACTTTTTGAGGAGAAGAGATAGAGAAAAAATTTCTGCACAAAAAATGTTCATAAAAAATAGATAATTTTAGTTAAGTATCATAAAAAAGTTGATGACGTTATTTTTTTTAGTTTCCGAATTTTGAAAAAAATGTTTTTCAAGCACAAAACGGACCTTAGCGAATTCCTATTCACGCCATCTAAACAGATTTTTAATGTCGTTTTTGTTGTGTCTGTTATGGGCCCGAGAGGCGAACTTTGGGACACCCTGTACATTTTTAATAAATTTAGAAGAGAACAATTTAGCTTTATCGTACAAATGCTTAATTGCACCTTTGTTTGTGTCAGTGTAATGACTCTAATTAAATTTAGTTACTTGTCAAAGTAAGTTGGTTCCCTATAAACTCAAGTGTCTAAGGAATTGCCGTTTTTTAAATTAAAATGTCTGGAAAACTAATGTATTACTGGTTCTTATATCTATTTTTTTATAATTTTGGTTCATTGTTATTAATATCATATACAAAACCTTTTATTTCCTCAAGGGTAAAAGTTATTAAAACCTAGTTTTCTTCAAAAGAATCGATAAAAATATTACTGCCATTTCGAAAAATTGTTGAAAAAATGTATCTATTATTTAACTGAAAATATGTATTTTTTTAAAGATGAACTGAATAATTCCATTATTCATTCGCATCTTTCTTTTTGAAAACACTAAGTAGCACACGGTATTCTATAAAGCTACTACATTAAACTTCCCATAACCTTATCTACGTCATAATATTCTCATATTCTCTTAAAATACAAGTGATTGGAAATAAATTTAAATTTCCACACACGGTGAATAAAAATTTAATAAATGCTAATTTGTGATCGTGGTCTGGAATGATGTTCGGATATTTGAATGTGTAGAATCAATTTCCCAAATAAATATTTACACAATTAAAGTGAAGCAATAACTCGGAAGGACTGGCTGATTTAGTGTCGTGATATAGATAGATAAAATGCACGTTATGCTTCTACCCAGATTTATTTTTTTTGAACAGTAACGGCCAGCGAAAGCAGACAAAACAAACAATAAGATTTGTTTTGTCTGAACTGATTTTCAGTCGGATTAATACGATTTTGATGTTACTTCGTCACGTATTATTCCTTACTCCAAATAAATAAACACAGACGTCTTTATTTGCCATTGCACTGATCATAAAAATTTTAATGGTAGCACGGAAACAACAACATACATTTTCCATATCCTTTAACTGATGATAGAAGATGTCATTGATAATAATGTAGATGCGCATGCAATTTGCCACATCAAATTAGAGAATATATCATGCTTAATCAAATATTTAATGTAGATTGATGGACTAATAATGTATCTAATTAAATGCAAAATTTAATGAATTAGTTTACAAATATTTTAGGCAGTGCTAGAGATAATGTTTTTAATACTGCCATTGATAACCTCAGAAGTTTCCAGGTCAGTGGGTATTCTGGAAATTGGACAAGCGAATTAAGTTTATAAGTAGAGCTGTCACAATCGGTCTGCTAGCCATTTGTGCCGCACTTTGGGTCAAAGGGCATTTTTTTATGTCAAAATCAAATATCTCGAAGAAGAATTAACGAATCGTTTTTTTTAAATTAAAGCTTATTTGATGCAGATTTAGGGAAAATTATTGCGAATGCAATCATCCCCTATTTTGGGGGTGGAAATGAAGGATGAATAGGTGAAAATAGTGAAAATTGATTTCCTTCGTTCAAAAATCTTATATCTTCGATAAATACTGTGAAATTAAGACACATTATGGTGGAATCGATGCTCAATTGAAACAAGTTATGGAAAAATTTTTAAGGATTTTTTAAGGAAATTTTTTAGGGATTATTATCACTATGGTGAAACTTACGCCACTGACTAATATTGGAAGTAATTTGTTTTTTTTTATTTAGATTTCACTTTACTACAAAAAATCATCCTTACATATTTTCAGTAAAATCCTCCAGTAAAAAATGATATAGATCTACAGAAACAATCTCCATAAAAATGAGATTAAATACTGATAAAGTAAGAAAAAACATCAAAATTAAAAAAAAAATACAGAATATAAACGATATTACAATTAGTGAATTCTGGCAAACACGGGCGTAGTTAGGGGGGGGGGTCAGTAGTGTAAATGGCTCGCCCCAGAAAGTCCGGTACCTACCCCAGAAAAAAATCCAATAATGTCATCTTTCTCATATCGGTAAGTCGCTCACTGCGTGGCCTTATTTTTAGAATCAAACGAAAGAGTGATTTGACATTTTCCATGTATACTAATTGCATGAAATTTTTTTTTTAGGCCTCCATAGAGCTTGCACACCCCGAACAAAAATCTTAGCAACGTCCATGATGTCAATTACTTCGCGGTAAATCCCGAAATACAGGAGATTTATGTCGGGACTTCTTCAAGGCCATCTCACAGGATTAAATCGACCAATTTATCTATCACCAAAATGACAATTCCATCACTCTATAACGAATCTGTCACTATGAGTAGGTGCACCATCGTGTTGGAAGAATATCTGTTATATTTAAAGAGATTCTTCTAGAAAATCATGCAAAAGATGGTGTTCGAGAAAGTCCCTGTAATCATTTGCGTTCATATGATTATTAAGTTCCTGCAATTCGAGTAAAGTACCATTGCAGACTCCTCCCCATTCATTATGAAAGGAGACATATTTTGTGTGACCAATTATTTTGTTTTGGCGAGAAGTTTCGGAAAAATTTTCTACACCTAATTAAGACTTACCCTATATTCACAAACTCCAATATAACTTCTAAAAATATAAAACAGTCCCTTTTCAATCATCATTAATGCATCATATTCAATCGTATTATCGATATGTATAATTTAATCCATAAAATTTTCACTTACTAGCAAAATCTTTGGTACGCTGTATCCCCCAACGCAACACCAATTTTCTCGGCAAACCGTGTCAAATTTCCCGTATGGGTCACGGATCATTTGTACAATGTTCCGCAATATGTCACAGGGATCCCAGTCGAGCGCACTATTCACCGAATCGTTATCGCTTCACGCTCTTTGCACCACAAGGAGGCGAGAATTTTTAATTGCACAAGCAATTATTCGGAGAAAATTGCCGACAAGCCGTCTCTATTCTGTAACTAGGCGATGGGGATGAAAAACTTCAATTTAAATTTTAAATATAGGAGACAGCTTCTTAGCTGTATATTTTATTTATATTTTACGAGCGGGTAAATTCAAGTGTCATCTAAATTTACGGGTCGGTACAATTTACGTAGGGGAGACAGGGGTTGGATTTTATAGAGGTTGAGTAATCAATTTAACAAATTATATCCGTTAAGTGGTGAGTGGGAGAGTGAGAATTACCCCAAAAAGTAGTGTGATATAATTTTTTGTAAAAAAATATACAGGATGTCCCCAGGTTGGGTTGCCTATACCTGAAATAGATACAAAATTTCAATTGTCAAAATAAATCATTCTTCATAAAAATTTTTGCTTGCCCAGAAGCCCTTGGCAAGATAGTCATTTGTTCAACTTAATGTACAGGGTGTTCAAAAATTTGGAAAAGGTAAAAACAGTGAAAAGTAAAGTATCTTAGTAAGTAATGGGGAAAAGTTACTTGGAATTCAATTTTATGTTTAAATATGAAAGCATGGCGTTCTAGTTAATACTCGACATTCTGCGATATTCTAGGACTCTACTTATTTTTTAATACTTTCGGAGGAGAGATTCTATTTAAAAAGTATTGCTTTATTGAAAAACAGATACACATGTTTGCATATTAATAATTTATTTTTTATACAGGGGGATCAAAAAACTTAAAAACAATAATCCAACATTTATTTTGAGAACATAGCGGAATCAGTATGTACGCGCCATTACAAAATTATTCTACATGAAGTCTGCCAAGTTCAACACACTTCCAATCTTTTTCTAAATGCAGCGTAGGTCGAATGTATCATTTCTTCATTTACTTGGGCAATAGCTTCAATTATCCTGCTTTTCAAGAAATCAACATTGTGTTGCACTGGTTCTCTGTACACTATTTCTTTCAAGAAAGGAAATAATCGAAATACCAGTAATTTGTAGAAGGCAATTGTTATCAATAATTGTTTGGCATTAGTTGTGACATTAGGTGTTGATATTTAATTTTATTCAAATAATGCTTACTTTACAGCATCGCATTTATCTAGTTAAATGTTACGGCATCGGTAACATTTCTGATAGCCAAGCAATTGAATTGTTTCATGAGAAATATCCAGATGTTAAAGTTACCCGCCAAAATCTGAGAAAACTAATTCGAAAATTTGATTTAACTGGTGATGTAAAAAACGTAAAAAGGTCAAAAAAGAGACACGATGACGATGATGCAGCCACAATACTAGTTTTGAATTCGGTAGAAGAAAACCCCAGACTGTTACTAAGGAAGATATCTAAACGAATCGATGTTAGCAACACACATATGCAGAGGATTTTGGTAAAAAATAAGGCTTTCAAACCAAAAGTAATTCACACTCAAGAAGTTGGTGATGATACACATCGTTTGGGGTTCTGTTTAGAGAAGGAGAAAGGATTGTGGTAGATAAACAATTTCACAAAAATATATTTTTTTCCGATGAAACCACTTTTTCTACTGGAGTGGTATCGTCGCAAAATTGTCGTTTTTGGTCGCAAGAAAATCCTTCCTTTACAGTTACTTCAAGAAGTCAAAGGTTCAAAAAAGTAAATGTTTGGTGCGCGATTACTTTCAACCGAATAATTGGACCATACTTTTTTGAAGAAAATTTAAATCAATATACGTACCTGGAGATGCTAGACACGTTTTTTGGCCAGAATTAGAAGAAGAACATTTGGAATATAGACAAAAAGCGTATTTCCAACAAGACGGATGTCCCGCTCACTCAACAATTCTAGTCCGCAATTGGCTTAACAGAAAATTTCGAGATAAGTGGATAGGAAGATATGGTCCTATTTGTTGGGCAGCAAGGTCCCCTGAGTTGTCGCCGCTTGATTATTTCCTTTGGGGCTTTTTGAAAGAAAGAGTGTATAGAGAACTAGTGCAACACGATGTTGATTTCTTGAAAAGCAGGATAATTGAAGTTGTTGTCCAAGTAAATGAAAAAATGATACATTCGACCTACATTGGAGAGGTGTGTTGAACTTGACGGACTTCATGTAGAATAAATAGTTTTGTAATGGCGCGTACATACTGATTCTGCTGTGTTCTCAAAATAAATGTTGGATTAATGTTTTTGAGGTTTTTGATCCTCCTATATAAAAAATTAATTATTAATATGCAAACATGTGTTTGCATATTAATAACATGTGTTTTTCAATAAAGCAATACTTTTTAAATAGAATGTCTTCTCCGAAAGTATTAAAAAATAAGTAGAGTCCTAGAATATCCCAGAATGTCGAGTATTAAGGCCATGCTTTCAAATTTAAACATAAAATTTAATTCCAAGCAACTTTTCCCCATTACTTTTTCACATAGCTTTAAGATTTAAGGTACCTACTTTACTCTTTACTGTTTTTACCTTTTCAAAATTTTTGAACACCCTCTACATTAAATTGAACAAATAACTACCTCGCCAAGGGCTTCTGGACAAGCAAAAATTTTTATAAAGAATGATTTTTTTGACAATTGAAATTTTGTATCCATTTCAGGTATAGGCAACCCGAACTGGGGGCACTCTGTATGTAGAATGTTGAAGAAGACATGCAAATGTCATCCGTTTTTTTTTTTGTAATTTCATTCGTCGTCGCGACGAAAACAATACCTGATTCGCAAAGAACCAAAAAGAAAAATAATAGGTCAAATTTTTTTGGTGTATGACCATATTGAGGCTGTTTAAAAACTGGAATGTTCACTTTGTTTTCAGAAGCAGCGGACTTTGTGTCAAGCTACTGAACTGAACCCGAATCAGTGTCGTGTAATGTAGAAATTGGACTGGATGCTCGACTCCTTCAGAATTTAGTACAAATTCAGTATTTATGAGATTATCCCATCGGAGAACAAGTCTTTATTTATTTAAAATTTACCGGACACAAAGAACTCGGAGCTTTCTTCCTAGATTTTCTACAACATATATTGGTTTCGTTTAGATACTACATATTGCAGTATTAAATATGAATATTTTAATTTTTCAACTTTAAAGTCAAAAGAAAGTATTTCTTGTGTTTCTATTGTATTGCAAGTGTATTGTACCAGATGAAGTTACATTTTCAACTATATTGACTTTAGAAAGTTTATAAGTAACTGAATAGTAGGTACTATAATACTATGCTGACCACTTTTATTCTAGCAGTAGAACATGTTTTAAAATTATTATTGATAGTACTTCTGGTCAACCGTTTTGTAATAGTCATAATGTTTTGAGATTAAATAAGGAGAAAATTAAAAATAATATCTCTGCAACACTTTACCGCAGAAGAACCAAATTTGGTAGATGATTTAGGTTTATTACTGGTCTTCTTTGACTATGATTTAAAGTTAATTGAAGCACTACAAGGTGTTCATTGTGGATGACTCACCCCTAAAATTGTACAGAACCTTTTTTTTTCATTAACCGAATTGAAAAATGATAATATTAATTGAATGAATTTTAAAATTTTTTGTACTCTTAATAAATTTTAAAAAACTTGGTTTTCAAGAAAAACCGTATTAACTGAAACAAAATTTTAACAGTGTTTATTAGAAAACAATCGAAAGGTCAGTAGTAGGCAATGAATTTATCTTTCAAACTCGTCAGTTAATAAAAAAATATTTTATTTCAACAATCGACTCTGATTGTTGTTGAAAACGGTCGTTCTCTTCAGATTAAGATATTTTATCACCGCCGCGAATAAGTTTCGCTGAAACTAGTGTAGAACTATACCTGATGATGCGATCTATAACGGATCCATCCAGATCGTGTAACCGATAAGTAACGATGCGTAAAACAATTTATGGTTTCGCAATGATACAATGACATGAATCTTATAATCATTCTTCGCTTTATTTTATGTTGATGATTGGCACATCTTTGGTGCGCGGCCAATTATGACAGCTCTAGTAATCACTGTGAACATTTAGAACAAAAAAAAGTGTTTCTAGATAAACTAAGGCTCTTTAGAGGGAAATTCAGCTCTGCACAGATGGAATTTAAAAAAAAATCCGTAGTAGTAAAATATCGTAAGCGTGCGAAAAATATAATGATAGTATACACAGGGTGCCCATTTATATTTCAAAAGCAAATTAATACTACGAAAATTACTTATTTTTAAGCAATATTTGTAGAAGTTTAACAATAAAAAACATTAACAATAAACAACCTTTAACATTAAAAAAATCAATTTCGGCAAATCTTGATTATTAGCAAGTTTAGTTCTCTTAAATTCTTAAAAATCAACTCTGTTATTCTAATAGTCAGTTAACATTACCTAATAAACCTTTCGTAAATGAATGTGCTAGCATGCATTTTGCAATAAACAGTTTAAAGACTAAATAAAAAATGCACAAAGCAAAAAATATTAAATACATAAGTAAATAATGTAGGTACACAATTAAATAAATAAAATGTTATAATAAATATTGAAATTGCTCGTCATTTTTTTCTGTGGATAAGATTATACGTCGAAGAAATCATTGCTGTGCGCTAAACAAAATTTCAATATCCTATCGAATGTGATGACATTTCCACAATTCTTGCTGAGTTTGTACAAATGTAGCATATTATATACTTTGCCTTTAATAAATCGCCAAAAATAAAAATCTAAAAGATTCAGGTCGGGTGACCTTGCAGGCCAATTTACAGCTCCATTTCTACGCTCAATCTATCGTCTAGTAAAATGGTTATTAAGGAGCTGCCACACAACTTGAGTGTAATGTGGTGGTGCACATCATGGATAAATCATAGATCTCTTCTAATATTTAAGTCCATATCTTCTAATAAATGGCATAATATCTTGTAAGAGATTTAAATACTGAGCACTATTTAAACATGGCGGCAACTCAAGAGGTCCTAATAAATGGTCACCGATAATTCCAGTTCATACATTCATACCAAATTGATGTTGGAAATGGTAGACAATTTTTGCCTTTGGATTACCATCACTTCACCGTGATTGTTAAGCAAATTTGTTACTCTATTTTTTCGTCAGTAAATAGGACGTTGCTGCAGAAGTCATTATTTTCATTTTGTTGGACATGAATGCTTAAAAAAGTGATAACAGAAAAATATTAGGAAAAAGACTCGGAGACATACAGACCAAAACAGCTGCACAATTCAATAAATGAGCAAAACTGGAAATACTACAGTAGAATTGTCCCCTATTTTCTTCTATGCAACTTCATTTTTCTTGAAAATGGTACATGCTACCGAATTTCGACAAGTATAAATTTTTTTGTAGTATGCTTTAGAGTTTACAAAACCGTTTAAAAATGTTATAAATTTTGAATTTTAACATTTTTTTTTCGATTGTACCCCTCCAATTACCTGTATCGGCGACACTGCTTTTCAGAAAGAAACTATTTGCAAATGATTCTTAACGCACAGTTGATGTTTACTCGTGTAAAAATTTTGACATTTTTATCTTTAGCTGATTTAAAGATAATTAAAAAAAAACATTTGGAAAGTAACAACTTCAACACACTGTATCTCGAAAACAAGACGTCTAAGAAAAAAACTTTACATGAACTACACCTATTATTTTTCCATGAGGAACTTGCACACAAGTTTTTTTGAAACATGAACGGGACACTCTGTATACACGCCACTTCCATTGGGAGTAAAATAATTTTCAAATTTTTCTTAAGGCAGTTAATATTTATTCCTATAATTTACATACATCTTTTCAAACTTCAACACCTTGTATCCCAGAAATGAAACGTTAATGAGAAAAACGTTATATAACCTACCTCCACTATTTTCCCAATGGGAACTCACCCCTCCCCCTTATAAAAGAACTTATATCAATCTATTATAAATAATATAAGGCACATTCCATTTGTTTTACACGGATCAGAAGTGCAATATTTCATATTGCACTGTTCTGCATTTACGTGCGAACGTATCCTTAACTCATTGATACATATGAACGCTTACAAGGCCCAGCACCGAGCGCAATATATCCTCCCATAATCGTATAAGTAACTAACGGTTAGAAATTGCTGTGCTGAAACCCGTTTTCTGCTCTCCTCAAGGATTTATTATCCTAAATTTATCATTCTCTCGTACCTTCATCCCGAAAATCGCGAGTTTCCGCCCGATCCTAGTTTAAAAGTATACGGGCGTCAATTTATAACTTTAAAACCTCGCGATTTATCCCCTTTGATTTCTCGCCGCGTCAGACAAATTTTGTATGTTAAGGAAAATTGGGAAGAACGGGAAGGTTTTTAGCAAAACAATACCAATTGCAATGTAAAAACTGTAACGGCACATTTTCCAACAGGAGATTAAAATGCTTTTATTGTGATTGAGCGAATTGTGCACCAGCTGCGTCAAAGGCCGGCTCATAAATGTAAAATAGTTAAAAAAATTTCGTCTCGAGGTAGAAATACTATTTTATCAACTCATACAGTTAGAGTGAAAAAGGGGGAAAATATTTTTACTTTTCATTTATGAGAAAAAGGCATTCTTGATTAAAATTTTTGCCTGTCTTTAAAATGAGTTTGGCATGGAGAACTTTCATCTTGCATGTACAGGGTGATCAGAAAATCGGTAAATATAAAAATCGTTCAGGAATAAAACTACCTCTGTTTTTAACAATACAGAAATATGTTATTAAGGAAAGTTACTTAGAATTAAAATTTATATTATGACTTCAATGTTAATGTTAAAAATGTTGTCACCGCCGTTCTTGGTGGTGAACATTCGAAATATTTGAAATTATTCAATTTTCGTGGCTGAAAACATATATAGGTATTGCATTGTCGAAGCCAAGAGAGTTGCACGAACAAAATTTGGACAAGACAGCTAACACAATGCGAAACATCGCCTTAATGTTAAAAATGTTATCACCGCTGCGCCGTTCTTGGTGGTGAAAATTCGAAATATCTGGAATTATTTAAATTTCATGGCTGAAAACATACATAGGTATTGTATTTTTGATAGCGAAGCTACCTGCTAACTGCAGGTACTTTATTGCACGACTGCCACCCACAGAGGGCGTAACACAATGTTTGACTTGTCAGTGCTGCGAGAAACAACTACTCCGACAGCTGTTTGCTCCTACCAGCATTGAATTATACTCGCAACACCTAGTGCAACAGCTAGGATCGTTTGTCAGTCTACCCACCAGGCACAGACCGGTTTCGGACTTATTAGTCCTCATCAGTGTGTCGTAGATGCGACAACCGACAAACGACCCAGCTGTTTATACATAAATACATTGTACGCGGGAGCCAATGGCTCCATCTGTCGTGCAGACTCCCTACACTGATGAGGACTAATAAGTCCGAAACCAGTCTGTGCCTGGTGGGTAGACTGACATACGATCCTAGCTGTTGCACTAGGTGTTACGAGTATAATTCAATGCCGGTAGGGGCAAATAGCTCTCGGAGTAGTTGTTTCTCGCAGCATTGACAAGTCAAAATATTGACACTGTCAGTCCCAGACCTGATAAAATGTGAGAGAAAAGTGGTTTTGCAAGGCCTTCTTGACGCTGTTACATAGCTACTTTTTCGGATTTTAAAAAAGAACCAGATTCTTCTGGAAAACTGGTAAAGATAAGTACAACCTTATATCAGTCGAAAGGGCATTCAATTTGGCATTCATCCATTATTAATATGGGTCATTCCGTTTGAAAAAAAAGTTTTTTAACTCCTAAGATTATCAAATGTAGGTCTCAGTATTTCCGAGTCTTAATAACGTACACGTTCTGCTCACAGATGACAAGATAGAGTAATTTATGCCAAAACGAACTGTGAAAACTCCAAGTTTCTAACTCTAATGGTTTAGATGCTACCTAGCCTCATTTAGAGAGCTGAAATTGTGATTTTTTTTCAAAAACAACTGATTATCTCGAAAACGGTAAGTTGTAAATACCATGCACATTTAATAAACTATATCTAATATTATTATGCTACTTTTATTAAAACCGTTTTTTTTTATAAATTTTACAGTTGCAGAGTTACAGAAGAATCCCAAACTCAAAACATACTGCGTAGTAATGGATATCCACCTTTACATATGTTCAATCACACAAGTGCGGTACTTTCTCACTCCCACTAGCCCGCGCTTCTTTAAAAATATTAATCTACAGCGTTACGTTTAATAAACTATATAGCAAAAAGTCTGAATAATCATTATGACTTTAACACCTTAATATGTGTTTTTTAACTTTCAACTTTGCTCTAGATAAACTCATTTTCTCTATTTGACCAATCAATCTTACAACAATTACAATTTATCATCATCATTTTACGGAAATTGCAGTTTTTCGCTGGAAATAGAAACGGTAATACAATTTAGTACACGTTTTACTATACTAGTTTAAGCTTGTGAGCGCAGAAACGGAATTACAAATTTTATAATTCGTGCCGAGATGCGGCACATAAAAATAACTAATAATTTTCCTTTACCTGGGCTTTGTAATAACCTACATCGGCGAGCAACTAAAAAAAAACTTCTAACAAAAAAACTCTTCAGTCCGCTAGATGAACTTTTCGCATCACTTCACAAGACAGAAAGCAAACCCGAATCCTCTTTGAATGATGAGAGAGTTTGCTGGAACGTTTTTCTTGATATTACGTACAATTTCCCGGGCTTTGTTCGCACAAGATCAAATGTTTTCTAAAGGGTTCATCAGGCGGGAGCAGTTATTGAATTAATTTCAAGTGGGCAGACGAAACTCGGGTACTGGCTATGTGCAAGTACCGACCCATTTTCGAGATATGATTAGAGTACATTTGTAGATTTAAGAAAATGAATTCCTTTGTCGACTTGAATTTAGTTACCATAAACTAATGCAAAAAAATAAAGGGGTCAAAAGAATTTCCGCGATTTTCCCGTGATATTTGACAGACTCTATTTAGGTGAAAAATGGTCGTATCGGGAATAAAGAAAAAACATTTTGAAGCTCTAAGATTCTAGTTTTTAGATCTTTTGGTCGAAATTTTTTAGGAGCTACGGTTATCATGACTTCTAAGAAAAAAAGGAAAAAATTTGTTCAGTTAAGCTTGTTTATTCAGCTTCAATTTCCTTATTTTCAAATTTCAATACGACCATTTTTCATCGAAATATTGGACTTTTAATGGAAAAGGACCCTTTTGTCTTCATCATCGATATCTCGGCGACAAATGATCGTACAAACAATTGAAAGACAGTTTCGAAAACTGGAATAAATTTCATATAACATGCTGCCGCAACTTTTCGGAAAAATATTATTTTCTTCTTTTACACGAATTTAAAAGAAAGGAAAAAAAGGTAATTTATGTTTTTTTAGAAAATTGACGGCTAAATTAGAAATATTCATGAAATGACTAATGTTAAGCATGAATTTTACAGTTTGATATATCCAGTTGAACTCTGTGAAGTTTCGTCTCGATCTAACTAACCGTTTCTTTGTTTCAAACAGTCAAACTTTTGAAAAAAATTAAAGGGTCACGTTTTTTGAGCTTAAACACTTCATAATCATGATTAAAATGAAAAAGAGATTTTTTTGAGGTTTCTTCACATTTTTACCGCAAATAATGTTTAAATTGATGAAAAAAAAATCTAAGATCTAAAAACTAGAATTATAGAGCTTCAAAATACCTTTTTTAATTCCCGATACGACCATTTTCCACCTAAATACAGTTTGTCAAAAATCATGGAAAAATTTTAGAAATTCTGTTTACACTTTATTTTTTTGCATTAGTTTATAAAAATTACTAAATAAAACTTTCATTCTCGATTGCAAAAATAGCAATTTTGCAATCTAGCACCAAAAATAACTATAAACATTGCTGACGTTATTAGCACAAGGGATTGTATTAATTATTTTCAAATCTACATGCCATATTACCTACCCTCGTTTCAGCCAATTTAAAATATGAAACCACAATATTGTTTTGTTAGTGTGGGGTACGACAATATATTATAAATGGTTGAAATAAGGTCAACAAGGTTAGGCTACCCACAGTAAATCCCTTTAATCGAGATCCTTTCGGCATATTTGCCGAACAGTCGTTGGTCCTAACAATGCAAATCACGGTAAGCTCTGCTTACTTATTGTCTAAAATCATTTCGCGATTATACGGACTGCAGCGAAATATGTCCGGCAATATCGCATTAAAATCTCGTAATCCCCAAAGCGCATAATTAAAACCGCCATTAGTTGCAGGGAATTAGAAATGGAGCACGGTGCATAAGCCGAAGCAGTATTTCGAGTTTTCTTCACGGACCAGTGAGTTCGGTATTTGCATTTGCAACTGGCCCCACGCCGGGCAATTTGCGCATTATAATTAGATGATCACTTGGGAGAATATCGTTTAAGATTAATTTTGCAACACGTTTGCGGCTAGCGCAAAGCATCCCACTGAAATATAGGGGAGAGTGGGGTAGTGTGCGAGGTATCTTCAATCATCCGTAACTATTGGCGGCGGAACATCTTTTGCTGGGACGGGGTTTGAGCCCCCTTGAAAAATGCAGTCTTTCATAAAATAAAAACCAATATAAATTTTACCAAATTGGTGAAACATATCGGATGATCATTGTCAGGTTCTGGAGCTGGATCAACGAAGCACGCGCAGGCACGCAATTTAAAGTTAGAAGGTCGTTCGCGATCGCGATAATGCATTATTTTTTAACAAATCTGATGCGCTCGGTCTACATTGGGGGGGTTAGGTCCTACGTTGGGAGGGGCTTAGCCCCCTCTAGCCCCCCCTTTCCGCCGCCAATGTCCGTAACCCAGTTACTATTGATATTGAGAAAATTATCTACTTTCGAACTAAACAGACCTGTAACCTGAGGGGTTATTTCTTTACTTATCTATCTACTGCTATGACCAGTATCATAACGGTGTTAACTGACAAAAGAGTTTACTATTAACGTCTCGAAAGGGAGTTTATAATTATCATTACACCTTAATTAATACGTGGGAACTTAGAAATGTTGTACGTTCAGCGAATGAATACCGTATGTCGCTCATGTACAAGGTAATCCAGTGGTTGGTTGTATAGGGTGACACTTAAGTTGGAAGAACAAGCAAACACTAAAACCTTCGGGAAGGGTATTGACACGCGACAGCGTACCGAGATTCAGGAAATGCGCGAACCATAGCAAAATTTGGAATCCATTATTAAATTAAATTATTAAATTAACCCGAGACTCTAAATCTAAGTAGACTGCTCAATGTAGAACCCAAGGAAAAACTGACTTTTTTCGGAGATCTCTCCTGAATTCGACACCTCGCTTCGACACGCCCATTTCTTGGATCCAGAAGTTTCTGTTCTTATTTTATTGGTGGGCTCCTAAATATCGGGAAGCTTTGGCTATGTTAATAATTACCTAACTGACTGGACTTATATTTATATAAATAATTCTGTGACTAACTGTACTCGCAAATAACCCTAGCCTTCCTCTAGTGACTCCGTGTAGCAATACGGGACGGATTAGTCAATCTCATTTAATCTATTCTTATAGCTTGGAAAATCCACCTAAAACCAGCTATTTGATCTATTATTTTTCTAACAACTTATTCTTGGAATTCCCACGTTCTTTGGAATGCATTTCGCTACTACATACTAAAATCTCATTCTGATTATGGACCAAGTTTCTATACAAGGCAATGCCAATAGTAATAATAGTGGCATGCATTAGCATTTGATTAATGTTAGTAGCAGTTCTTGTATTTGACTTAACGCAATTATTTTAATTTAATTAATAAACCTGACTTATAAATCCATGTAAAAACTAGATAAATCGCTAGTACCTACTCAGAAAAACGTATACTCCTCCCTATCAAATGAAAGAAATATTCTTCGATTTACTTCCTGTATTGTCTGATTTGTTGGAATATTAATAATATAATAATAATAATAATACGTTTATTTAGCACTTGCTATTTCAGTTACAATAGTCGTTAACATTGTTTACATAATTTGTATATTATCAATTATTTCATAATATTGTCTGATTTATTTCCTGCATATTTTTACAAATTGATAAAGAACCGAAAGCCTATGGTTAATATATAATACCTATATAATTTAACCAAGTGTTATACTTATTAGAAGCTGTTGAGTAAAAAAGCATCAGTTCCTATGAAACTTTTGGTAAAAAAAGTATCAAGAAACTCATGTTCAAAATAAATATTTATAACGCCACTACAGTAGCATAACAGTTTCTACAGCTTTTTTAAATTTATGTAGAAAACATTTCCTAAACTATTAATTTTACAGAGTTGAACCAAGAGGGTATTATTGTTGGCAAAGTCTTCAGGGAACTTATTTTTGATACAGGCAGATTGCGATCGTCATCTATGCAAAAATTTTGTTAACCATTGGGCATAGTCCGTCCCTGGCGTTCTGGGCATATTCAAGTTTCACTGACAACATCAACAAGCTGTACGCTTGTGTTATCGATCACCAAATTTGCATCATGCTGAAGTTAATATTTAGATATTGTAAATAAAAATAACTTTTTAATTTTCATCTTTGAAGGCCCGTAACTTGTTAACGAAGACCCGTATGGAAAAAAATATATGAAGAATTATTATTATTTTGACCTCATCTATTTGTAGGTACTCGACTTTTTTGTATCAAGTACTGTATTTACAACTTATAAACAGAGATATGAAAGTAACATGAGTAAAAAAATATGCAGTATACAAAATAACTTTTTCCTACCCTCTAAATAATGCATGTCTATTTCAAATTTATATTTACAAACATATTGCAACTTTTATTAACGAACAATTGGCGCTGTGACTTCAAGAACCATAAAGATCAACAGATATATATCATTACGATATAGTGATAAATTGAACGCTGGTTTCCTTCCTTTTTCGGTGGGCTGATGATTGATTTAACGAAATCAATCCCCTTAAAAGGAAAAAACCCTCGTTCTACCGCATCCACATACAAATATTATTGCCACCCGCAAATGATTCACTACGTTAAACTGTCATAAAGAGCGTGCATAATACATCCGATCTAAATCGCACTCTTAAATTTTGTTACAAACCCGTAAATATGAAAAGGCAACGATGGTCACTTTTACATATTTTAAATACAGAAAGAGATATACGATATTCGTTTTTTACACCACGAATTGTACGTGACATTGCACACAAGCCCCTGGTGAGGTGTTCGAGCAACAGGTGTGTGCATCGTACATCAAAATGCATTTATTCGGAGACAAGTTTTACCTTTACGGGTGTATTCGTGTTATCGGTAGTTAAAGTTCATTAAACATAAAAGCAAAGGACTGAAAGCATATATCGATCCTTTCGGAAGCCCATAAAGCAGTAAAGACACCTGCTCTGCTACTGGATATTACGCAACGTTAAGCCAGCCACTCACTACTCGGTTTTTGCCCAGTAACTTGATACGTTCTGTAGGTTTTAGTGAACGTGGCAGTAAGTAAGTGCTAGTAAGCCATATTCATCATGTATGTACTTAGTACAAGCCATCACTCGAGGGATGGTAATGTAATGTAATCTGGCGTGGGGTTTCATCTCTTTTGACAATTTGCGACTAATGACTGTAAGCTGAAACGGTATACGATGGTGAATTTTTCACATAGTATTCGGCATTTGCCAAATAGGTACTTGGTGTTTACTAAGTAGACTTTAAGATCGTAAAGACATAATCTCTCCATAACACAGAATGTCAAAGTCTTCAAGAGCTCGTGATACTCGTCAAAATAATAGAAAAGGTTTTTATGAACATATTCCGAGACATGTTCTCTAAAATGTTCAATATGGAAATTACACACTAGTTCGTCGTTTATTTTGACGCGACACTAATGAATGTAAAAATGCCTTATATAGAGTTACACTTCGTACGATATTTGTTGAGATAGCGTTCCATGAAACTATTTGGTTTCAACAAGATGGAGCTCCACCTCACTTTGGCTTAGAGGTTCGGCAATATCTTGATGATACGTTTCCTGAAAGATGGATAGGGCGGAGAGGATCTTTGGAGTGGCCCCCGCATTCTCCCGACTTTACTCATTTGGATTTTTTTCTATGGGGTCATTTAAAATCTAGGGTATACTTCAATCTACCAAAGAATTAGACTTACAACTGAGAATTCGTGGTGAAATGGAAATAATCAGCCCAGAAATTATTGAGCGTAGTGTGCAAAGTGTTTACGCTCTCTCTGGTTGGTGCCAAATTGTTGGTGGAGAACAATTTGAAAATTTACGTTAAATTTCGTTAATTATTTGCATTTCTTTCGTTTCCAAGTACAATTTCTTTTATGAAAAATGACATTAAATAATTTTTTGAAACAAATGTCATTCTCTCTCAATATCTCGCTTGTTATTTGAGATAGATCCATCAAACCCTACATCATTGTATTCGTAAGAGAAAGCTTTATCCGAATATGAAAAAATATACAGGGTGTTCCATAAGACAAAACAAGTTTATTTGCTGCCCAGCTTTTCTGGGTCATCCTGTATACAACTGGATCATCTTAAAGGATGCCCCTCCGGAGAACAAAATCGACCTGTCTCGCCGTTTTTTTAAAAATCACTTGTTATAAAAGTTATGAATTTTGTCCCAAACTTACAAGTAGTTCAGATAACAGAACTTGTTTGGCTTATTCTTTTCTTGAAATTCTGTCCCAACAAAATATTGTACGGACTGTATTTTCATGAAGAAAAATCTGTGCATCTCGTCGTTACAGACTTACATTGATCTTTCTTACAATTAGCCTTAACTAGAAATCTTTGATCTGTGCTTGTTATTCTAGCCGCTAGAGGGCGTCAAACCTTGAATTGAAATTTTAATATTTTTTAAATAATGTGTAACATTGTAATCGAAGTAATTGTACTTTAGTACTTCTTATTTTTCTGTTTTCTCAGAGGGTGCAACTTTTTCCATGTTGTCTTTTGTTTCGTAGTTGTTTTCGAGTAATATAGCACTGTTAACCAGTACCGCCGTCTTTTCGATACAAATCTGATTTAATTATCACAAAAAATTATTTATTTGATAATAAAAATGAAAGAATGCGTCGAACAGTTCATTTTATAACTGAATGGTTTCTCATCAAAAATATAAAAATTAAGAAACATAAAAGTTAGTAAAAAAAAAACTTAATTGCAATTATTCTTATTATTATTTTCTTATATTTTTTAAATTAATGTGATTTAAAATTCAAAAATTGTAATATCGTTAGAATTATGTACAAAGAATTTACAATAAAAAACAAACTTGAAAACCTTTGTAATAAATAAAATCTGAACTTATACAGGGTGTTTCAGAAAGACCTCCCGTAGATTCAGGGAGTGATAGTACGACAAAAAATAAGAATTTATTGTCTTATGAACTATATGTCTATCTCCTCTTCTTTTCGAGATACAGAGCCATAAAATAAAATTTTTTAAATAGAATTTTTACGAAAATTTCCAAAAATTTTAGTGTTAGTGACTGTAGTTAGCAATGACTAACTCATAATCACTAAAATTTTGATATAAAGTTAATTAGAGTTTAAAATACTACTGAGAATGTATGCGTTGTTTATTCATCCATCAATAAGTTTTGTCATAAGCCTACTTTGAGAAAAGTCACTTATTTTCTACACCGTAATATTGTAAGAGTTCAATTAAAAGCCTTTTATCTCGAAAACCGTCCAGATTAAGAAGTTCTGAGCACATTTATTTAGAAAATAATTGTACATTAGAAATTGGAGCCAGAAAAAGACCTAACCTCAAAAAAATTAGAACCGAAAACGTAACAGGAATGTTGCGTAACTAGCGCCCTCTACGAAATATCTAAAAAATAATTAGACCAGCGTATTTGGCGTCCTTAAAAACCCCGGGATACCAAATTTCATAGAAATATTTCGCTTCGTTTGAAAATTTTTGTAAAAATTCTATTTAAAAAATTTTATTTTGTCGCTCTGTATCTCGAAAACAAGAGGAGATAGACATATAGTTCATAAGACAAAAAATTCTTATTTTTTGTCATACTATCACCCCCTGAATTTACGGGGGATCTTTCTGAAACACCCTGTATAACTATGCTTGTTTATGAGGTGGTTCCGTTTCTGTAAATGCAATTGCTTCAGTTATTAGATAAGTCAAAAGTTGGTTTATTCGTATATTCGAGACATGCCAAACATTTTTGAAATCGTATAATCCGACTATTTTTCGAACTTCGACTTCCTCTGGCGATAAACGAAGTAACTTTGTAGATGTAAAATTCATTAAAACTACTTAATTTGACATATTCAAATATTCTGTATAAATATGTGTTTAGTTGTGATAGGACGTTTCGAACATCGACCCCTTTCATTCGAGACGTCTGGACCTAACAACTAACGAGCCCTTTCATTGCAGGATTTCGTGCAGAACCTGTCCATCCTGTCGAGGGGCTCGCTGGACGAAAAGCTGCGCTGGGCGTTCTCCCTCTACGACATCAACGGGGATGGCTGTATCACACGTGAGGAAATGACGGATATTGTTTCCGCTATCTACGACCTGATGGGGAAGCTGTCCGAGCCCTGCATAGACGAAGACACGGTAAAGGAGAAAGTGGATAGGATATTTCAAGTAAGCAGTTGGCATTGTCATGCTCTATTGTTTCATATACTGTTAAAAGCAAAGCAACAACCAATCCTCAAAATAAAAGCAGGGCTTAATTTAAGGAAAAAACATTTTATTTATCCATTAATTTGCAAGGTTATTACATAAATTTAAAAACTAAATGTTGCTGTCAAAAGTGATATAAAATATCAGAAAATTATCTTGAATTTTTTTGACAAAATTATGGACAGTAATTTCGCTTACCTGGAAACAACTCTTCGAATCGTTGATGGTCCTTTAGGAAATCCCCAGAGGAAGAAATCGCACGGACTGATGTCAGTCGACCTTGGTGACCATTTGGACTTTGTTGTTGCATGAAATGTGTTGCCCAGTAGACTTGTGTCGCGACAACTGAATTGTTTCATGCGCCATGTAACAGATTGGCGCTATCTTTCTGGAACCATAAATCCATGCCATTTAAATGTGGCCATAAAATGTTCAATATTATCTCACAATAACATCGACGATTGACAGTTACTGCGTTTCCGACGTCATGCTAAAAAAAATACGAACCCATCACTCCACTAGAGTAAAATCTACATCAAACTGTCACTCTCTGAGTGTCGTTTTGGTCCCAAGTTCAACAGTTTCATTATATTTGTTTATCTGCTCCCACTATAGTACATAGACTATAGTCTGTTCGGAAATGAAAGAGAGTAATAAAACCCCGAGATAAGAACCGCCCATGGGCTTGGTAATATTTCGTTTCAGGTAATTATCGGGTAACACTAATGCTAACAGGTAATGGGTGTACATTAGTATATTTTACTGGATACATCATAGGGCAGGAGCCAGTGTATTGTGACAGATCAATACAGTCTTAGAGCTGAATATACGAAGACGTGCTAGTGCAGTAGAGTAAAATTCGACTTGTGTTTAGTGACTATTGTGCCAGTGGATATAATATTGTTTGGATAAAATGTCGAGCTTATCAGATTACGTACCTGCTAAACGCTTGAAAAGATATGCGCTGTCTCGGAATGAGAAGATTATTATATTAAATGTATTTAATGCATTGAAACACCAAAATCCTACCAACAGTGTTGACGACATCGTGGAAAAGTGTTCCAAAATGACAGGGATTGGAAAATCGACTATCTACAGACTTTTAAAGGAAACAAAAAATGAACAAGATACTGTAATCCCCCAAAATCATCTACAGGGAGGTCAAAAGTCGTTATAGATGATTTCTTCAAAAATGTCATTCGCAGAAAAGTACACTCATTTTATTTTAAAACATAAATACCAACGCTAAACAAAATTTTAAGTGAACTTTTAGAGGACAACGATTTGCCAAAAATCAGTAGAAGCAAATTATGGGCCGTCTTACGAGAGTTGAATTTTTGCTGGGAAAAGCAGAACAGGAAGTCAGTTCTTATCGATAAAGATGAAATTATTTGTTGGCGAAGATCCTACTTAAGATCAATTAGAAAATTCCGTGACGAAGGGAGGAATATTTATTATCTAGACGAAACTTGGGTCAACGAGGGATATACTGTAACAAAAGTACGGCAAGATAAAAACGTAAAAAGTTTTCGACAAGCATTTTTGGATGGACTTTCAACAGGGTTCAAGGCACCTTCAGGTAAAGGGCGAAGATTAATAGTGACACATATAGGTAGTGCCAGTGGTTTTGTAGATGGCGGTTTACTTTTATTTGAATCTAAAAATACAGGTGAACGAAGACATGAACGCAGATGTTTTCGAAGAGTAATTTACACAGATGTTGGATCTTATTCCTCCGGGGTCTTCACGGGCAGACCGAGCGGACGCCTACGACTGCTTGGAGGAAAGCCGATATAATTCTATGGTTATCCGGAAAAAACATTTCTTTTGAAATAAATATGGTGAAAAAGGAATTTTTGACACTTGTCAATCTTAATAAAGATCAGAAAAAATATGTTATCGATGAAATGGCAACAAATCGCCAAATAACGGTACTACGATTACCACCTTATCACTGTGAACTTAACCCAATCGAATTAGTCTGGGAGCAGGTAAAAGGAGATGTAGCGCGAAATAATACGACGTTTAAATTAAGTGACGTGAAAATTTTGTTAAAAAATTCCTTGGAACGAGTAGCTGCAGATAACTAGCAAAGATGTATACATCATGTACAAAAAGAATAGGAGAAAATGTGGGAACTCGATAATTTAATTGACGTTACTGTGGAACCTATCGTTATCAATCTAGGAGACGAAGATAATTCATCAGAATACGTATTCAGAGGATGAATTTTAATATACCTACTTTTTTATTTTTTTTATTGTACATTTATACAACACTACATTTACTCACCATAATTTGAATTTTCAAAATACATATATTTTTGTGTGGAATAAAAGTCTATTCATTAAATTTAAATAAATATTTTGATAATAATATTGAATAATTTTATTTGAATTACTAAAAACCCTCTTAACCCGGTTATGATGATTAAAGTAGCCTCATGTTTTGAAATGCTGTTTTTATATTGTTTACTTATAAGAGAAATGGACCGAGAAATTGAAGCGGCATAGACAAAGACGGATTATCGGTGTTTAAATTTTAGCTACCTGCTACAATTTAGTACATTCCGATCGCACAAAGTTTTGTTAAAAGTACACCGATAATATATAATATAAAAATATAAGCACCAGTACTACATTTATTTACGATTTGCATACATAATAAGCTTTTATTACTCTCTTTCATTTCTAAACAGGCTATATTAATATATTGTTTTTAAGGAGGTATGGACAACGGGAGGTAAGTGAGGTAACTTCCCTCTCTAAGGAAAAAAGCAATTTCGAGTTATAAATGCATATTTTATGAACAAATAAATAGGAATATTTGATGAACATTACATTTTATTATTATTTATCAATATTTATAGTAATTGTACAGTTATTACATCTAGTAAGATTTATAAAATCTGGATAATTATTCCCCTAGCGTTTACTAGTTCTCATTGCATTGCCGATGTTCTTCGGAATGAATGGCCTATATATGTTACAGGATGTTTTAGTTTCAAATACTGTGTAATCATAGATTCTTGCCGACTGATTGGTTGTAACATCTACCTGCTTGATAGCGCATAAAGAAGCGTGAAATTTCAGTTTTAATTTCCAATCTAATCTTGATATATTTCTTGAGAATTTCTAGGTGAGAAACAGAACCCAGACGAGAAGTAGTTGTAAACGTACGTGACATACCATTTTTAGAATCTGGAATTGGAATTACAATAATGTCATCGAAATTTTTGATATTGTCCGAAGTAAATTTGCATAACTCATCAGAACGGCATGCTCCTGCAATGCCTAAGACCGTCACTACCTTCATTAGCAAATATGTGTATTATCGAGTGCCTGAATGGTTGACTTGTTCTCTTTGCTGCACTCTTATTTGAAAATCACTCATTTAGAAATAATAATTCAAAACCAGCAAAATTGCAACTATGTAGCTTTGTTTATAAACATCTTAGAAACGTCAAAATCCAAACAACCAAGGCGATTTTGCAAGATTTCGAATAATGTCAAAATGAGTTGATTAAGAAATGTCAAAAAATAAAACCTAATCTTTATTTCATGAACCATAAAGAACTGTGGGAGCAAATAAAATGTTATACACCACGCAGCAGTTAAGTATAATTTACCAGTCTCTATTGCCAGCGCTCCGCTTGGGCGCAAAATCATCCTCGACTGGTAAATAATTCTTACCCCCTTTATGGTGTAAATAACTATTACATGCTTGTTCATAATAATGCGTTACATCGCTGAAGATTATCTTCGTAACAAAATCACCGTCAACTTTTTCATATTGCAGCTCCCAATCGACAAATGTCTGGCATTCCAAACGGTTGTTGAACTTCAGTTCCTGATGGTGACCTATGACCACTAAGATTTCGGCACACTCCGCCACATTAGGCCGTAAAATTAATTTTTTTTTCTGTTTATTTAAGCAGTTTGTAATGCTGTGAAAAAAAACTATTCCAAAATGTTCTTACATTAAATAGAACAGATAAATTAAGCAAAAATTACTTCATAAACACTACCTAAAAAACAACTCTTGACAGCATAAACCTTATAGCACAATGTTTGGTTTAATACCTTCATTTCAATTGCATACAAAAACCCTTTCTTCCATTCCAAAGTAGCATCCGATTGTAACACCATTTCATTCATTTGACAAACTGTTATTGTGCGCGATATTGTGTAGATTGCATTTTATATCACACTTGGCTCTCAATAAATTAGACTTGAGAGTGGGTAGTAAACAGCAAATTCACATCGAACTGAATCAGCACTTCCATTAAGTCTAAAAAAACGGTGTGGAAACAATGGCGATTTGCAAATAGCAAAACTAGCAACCGTACAATGCAGATATTACACGAGTTAAAATTGTACGCTACATAAATCGTACAACAGTGCTAGACAGAATTTTCCACATCGTTGAAACGAAACAGTCTGTATTATTTTCACCTAGTTAATTTTAATTTTTAATACCTTTGATACGTCCTACACCATTGTGGAGGAAAGTTAAACGAACAGTCAATATGTTCCAAAACAGGGATTTTATTTTATAATGACTATTTTATTTTTGTTTTTCGTTGAACATTTAGAAATAAATGCTTAGAAGTTTTAAGATCGTAAAGACATTCATAAGAAATATTGAATAAATTTTCACCTAATTTCAAGAATTTTTTTTTTTAAACGCGTTCATACCCAATTAATTGTGCTAATATAATAACACTATTTGCTGAATAATGTTCACACAACTATGTCTTATGCTGGTTAAAACTGCATTAACTACAACTAACTTCCTTAAATATGTATTTTGAAAATTTTAATGCTATTTTCAACTCATTCGCCGATTCTGCTTTCAAGAAAGCTCGTGACACGCAATTCTAGATGAAAGAAGTTACAAAGCAATTTCGAAAAACACAAATAGAGTTCCGGTGCACTATCGTATAAAGTGAGATTAAAATGGCGCTAGTATAGGATGAAAATACACCTACAGGCCTTTGGAAAAAAATTTTATCATATTGCTGGATACGAACTTGCAAAATATATTATTTTTCGGAAACAAACTCTAATAATGGAGAGTTAACTAGCCGCATTGAATACAATACAGTGTTTTAAAAAATATGTCAAGGAGGTTAAAAAAATATAGAAAATAAGTGCAAGAAGACTATTTTATAAAATTTTATCACAGAATGGATTATAGGTATTTCAACTGTGAGACTTTTTCTAACTCCCAATCCTTTTTAGAAAAATCATAAATCAGAAGGATGGTACAAAAATATTCCGATAGGAATCAATGAAATTCTTATGTGGGCATCAAATGAAGAAATTGGATTGTACACGAAAAATAAAAAGATTTCTAATCGTTCACATCGTTCCAGCGCAGTATCTTTAGCTAAAGCAGGTGATAATGAACAAGAATTAATTAAGATAACTGAAAATTCTTCAGCACATTCTATATCACTCAAATTTTGTAACAAATCTTCGAAATAAACCTTTGAATAACGAGTCAATGTCAACAGCTCATTCAAAATCAGCCGTACAAATAGTATCCACCGGAGAATCATTAATAGAGTCAACGTCAACAGGGCAAATGATTTACAATAATAATTGTGTTTTTAATAATTATTCACTTTAAAAAAGTATTCTAATATTAATACGCGTTCATTGCCTTTTGTTTATGTAAATAAAGTTTTAATTCAATTTTAGCATTATGCTATTCATGAAATTGTCTTACCAAATACTATTCGAGCTTAAATTTTGAGCCTGATATTTTGTTATGGTTGTTTTCTCGTATTTACTTTCGTAGGTAATGTAAGTACTCGAAAACAAACATAATGATCCGGCTAAATCTGAACTATTCAAACGATAACTTGTGGTTTTTTGAAAGGTAGGAATAATTTCCAAAAATATCAAGCTTTTTTTTGACATTTTCTTATAAGGCCTGGGTAACATCAGGAACTTCGTGAGTTCCTTAGTAACCTTCTTTCCCGCAGTTACATTCTGGTAAACCATTAAGTATCACAAATATACATAGGAAGCATAAATTGTAACAAATTCTTAATTTTTCTAATACCTAGGTGGGGAAAACAATTGAACATCAGATTGTATATATAAGGACCTAGATTTATTTTACTGGAACTCCCAGTATGTTTTTGGTGATTTGATGACTATACAGGGTGATTCACAACTTATCCAAAAAAATTTGGGAATAGATGCGGCATGAGAAATGGAGTCAATATTGTAAAAAAAATTTTTGTAAAATCCTTATAGTTTCTGAGAAAAAAATTATTGAAGTTATAGCACATTAAACCACTATATAGCTGGACAACTGTAGTCTCTATTATCATTCGCCACGTGGCCTCATCGACTCCGAATACTGAATTCGGATTTTGCAATCGTCGTTGCGATATTTACCTGTTATCTGTGGTTTTTATAATACGTTTTTAGTAGTTGGTGTCAAAAATAGGCAGTTAGTGTCAAAAATGGTTTGCGTGTACTCGGAGTTGATGGATATCGTTTTAATTTATGGTGAAGCGTTTGTGTTATGGTGAAACAAGACATCATTTGTGTTAGTTCGTAGAAAGTGAGTAAGACGTACCCAAATGTGTTTACACGTGAGTGGACAAAATTTTGAACAATTGCTGTTGCTGCATCGGGTATGTCAAATGATTTTATTATTTAAAAACACAAATTAATTTTATTAATAATTAATAAAGGCAAAAGCATTTGAATTTGCCGATATAAAATAGGTGCGATAAAATTCTATTTACATATTTCTTTCCTTGCGAAAGTTTTTGTCCGTTTTTATCACGCCGCCATACCGGTCGCATTGTGCGAGGTCAGGTTTTCCAGTGGACCAGTTTCCAGTGCCGTGCAGAAGTGTCTTTTTAAATCAATTTCGAACTGATCTTTTTGATTTTTTCTTTACAAAATTGTATTTGTAAGGGTCCCCTGTACATCCAGATTTTTTTTTTGGATAAGTTCTGAATCACCCTGTATTTCCAATAGTACTTAAGGATATATTGGACTATGCCACACTTTTTTGGCCATGTTTCTATTACTTTGAGAGGAAGACCAAACTTTATATCACTGTGATCGTAAAAGAAGTTTTATCCAAATATGCATATAAATACATTGGGCCACCCCCAATATATAAAAAACGCATTGCAAGATAATATTTTAAGGCAATGTGATATTCAATTGTTTCTGCAAAAGGTGTAATAAAAAAGTTTCTTACTTTTTTCTTTCATGTTTATCTCGAGTAAGAAAGTAGAAAGTAGGGAGTGATATTTATGATGAAAATTGGTGGTAAAATGTGGATTTGATTTGTCACTTAAGATTTTGATCATAACCCCGAATTGTAAGAACTTAAGATAGTACATTGCAAAGATTCTGACTTAATCTGTCTATAATAAATAAGCTAAATAATCGCCATTCAAAAAACAGTAACTAAATAATTATACCACAATTATTTTAAACCACGACTATTTAACGACAAAGTTTCGTTTGTGGCTTACGTTGTATGTCGAGACCAAAATTTAAACAGAAATAAATCACGAAAAACTATGCGCCACATTTAAAGTACTTCGCTGCGTTGCACGTTTCCCCACACCACCAGCCAAATAGCTTCGTTTCACATAAACTACCCACACCGCGTCACAAACGACAAATAAAAAACCGGCTTCAAACTAAATATTGTTTTAAATACACGCGTTTTGCCGCCTAGCTCAACTGAATAGAGCCTGGCAAAGAGGAAACTCGTGTTTACGTTAAACATATTTTAATTAAATGCTTTTGAGAGCACTGATGTTTTAGATATAATACAATTTTTTTCATCGTTACCGTTTCAATGTATGGTTCATTACATAATGCTACCTCAACCAAGACATTTATTTAAGGTGTCAAAGGGATGAATATACACGGTGAGTGATAATAATTAGGTGTAAAAAATTTAATCGCTTCTCGACAAAATAAAATAATTGGTCAAGGAAACCTCTGTTCCAAAATGCCTCCTTACAAAGATGCAGGGTGTTAAAGTTAATAAAAAAAATAGTATTTTTTTAATATTACGAGAACGGATTGTTTTGACATTTGATGTAGTAAATGTTACTGTCAATTGCTACTCTCCTGTGGGGAACCACCAAGTCAGTGACGTGAAATCACCACTACGGTGAACCTTTAAAAAAACTTGCGCCACTGACTAATATTGGCAATAATCTATTTTTTAGATTTAGCTTTCATTTTTGTACAAAGAAAAACATTTTTAGTATTTACACTACTTTATTACCTACATTTTCTTTGCCATTGAATAAATGTTGTTCATTTTCCCTCAAATCAATTCTGAAAAATTGTCATCACTAGTTCTTTCCACTCTCTGCTGTTGAACGAGATATTTTCTCCTTGGACATTATGTTATCTTCTACATATCCTTCTACAGTACCACTCTTCCATTTTCCATGTCTTTTTAATGTGCACCTGCATCTACGAGAAGAGTTGCCGATGTACGACGCAAACAATGACCTGTGTATATTTTAGCATCTGGGTAGTGGAGATATTGCCGAAGATATTTTTGCCTACTGGTTGCGGAATACATCGACCATTCCGATATGTCAGAAAAAAACGCCGTTCTTTAGTTTATTTTGATCGATAAGATATATGCTCTTGATACAATTGGAGAGCGTGCATTTCATTTTCTTCCACAATACTAAAAGATTTTGGTACTCCAGTTTTTGTATCGTTAATTTTTACTACAACAATGATTCCTTTGCCATCTATACCATCTATCGAGAGCTTTACCAACTCATCTCTTCTTAATCCTCCAAAAACATCCATTACTAGAACAACCTACAATAACAAATACCTATTAAGCACATGAAATAATATAGCCAATTATTTCCCATATTACCTTTTCCAAAAGATATGTATGACTTGATGCTTCTCTAACAAACTTCAAAATATCCTCTCTTGTCAGTCTCTTAGATTTTGTTGGAATATATCCTTTCGATATTTGCTTCAAATAAGCCTCTAATCGATAATATTCTCCTATATTTACTTTTCTGCGCGCTAATAATGTGGTCTTCAACATTAAATACTTTGTCCATAATGTGGTAGGACTGAATGTTTCTGACTAAAAGGTATATAAAAAATATAAATTATCAAAAATTATAAACATTTCTTTAAAGTGATAAAAGGCAATACATACCAGTTCTTGGAAATATCCCATTAATATAGTTTCACTAACAGCTGTCACTGAATTTCTGCTTGTCGAAGTCTCAAAACGTTTATATTCTGTATCATAAAGTAATTTAGATTTCTTAGGCAGAAATTCTTCATTGACTTTATTGACTCTAGCAGCAACTATTGCTGGAATTTTATCCATTCTGGCTTTTGAATCTCCTCAGAATCAAACATCAAACTACTAAAATAAATAAATTTGCGTGTGTCATAGATACATCTTGGATACTTCGTTTGTATATTGAAAAACTGTTTTCATTTTCGTTTACATATTTAAAATAAATACAAAATCAGATGTCTAAGTAACAATTAAAACGTTGTATGCACCACGGGAGATACTAGGATAATTATGCCCTTAGGCGACTTGTTTTCCTTGCAACCTGTCGCCTGCGGGAATAATCATTATAGTCTGTTTAGAAATGAAAAAGCTTATTATGTATGCAAATCGTAAATAAATGTAGTATTGGTGCTTATATTCAATATTTTTATATTATGTATTATCGGTATAGGATGAGGTGTACTTTTAAAAAAACTTTTTGTGATCGGACTGTACTAAATTGTAGCAGGTAGCTAAAATTTAATCCCCGACAATCCGTCTTTGTCTATGCCGCTTCAATTTCTCGGTCCATTTCTCTTATAAGTAAACAATATAAAAACAGCATTTCAAAACATGAGGCTACTTTAAGCATCATAACCGGGTTAAGAGGGTTTTTAGTAATTCAAATAAAATTATTCAATATTATTATCAAAATATTTATTTAAATTTAATGAATAGACTTTTATTCCACACAAAAATATATGTATTTTGAAAATTCAAATTATGGTGAGTAAATGTAGTGTTGTATAAATGTACAATAAAGAAAATAAAAAAGTAGGTATATTAAAATTCATCCTCTGAATATTCTGATGAATTATCTTCGTCTCCTAGATTGATAACGATAGGTTCCACAGTAACGTCAATTAAATTATCGAGTTCCCACATTTTCTCCTCTTCTTTTTGTACATGATGTATACATCTTTGCCAGTTATCTGCAGTTACTCGTTCCAAGGAATTTTTTAACAAAATTTTCACGTCACTTAATTTAAACGTCGTATTATTTCGCGCTACATCTCCTTTTACCTGCGCCCAGACTAATTCGATTGGGTTAAGTTCACAGTGATAAGGTGGTAACCGTAGTACCGTTATTTGGCGATTTGTTGCCATTTCATCGATAACATATTTTTTCTGATCTTTATTAAGATTGACAAGTGTCAAAAGTTCCTTTTTCACCATATTTGTTTCAAAAGAAATGTTTTTTCCGGATAACCATTGAATTATATCGGCTTTCCTCCAAGCAGTCGTAGGCGTCCGCTCGGTCTGCCGTGAATGGTAACTGGCATTATCCATGACAATTACAGACCCCGGAGGAATAAGATCCAACATCTGTGTAAAATACTCTTCGAAAACATCTGCGTTCATGTCTTCGTGATAGTCACCTGTATTTTTAGATTCAAATAAAAGTAAACCGCCATCTACAAAACCACTGGCACTACCTATATGTGTCACTATTAATCTTCGCCCTTTACCTGAAGGTGCCTTGAACCCTGTTGAAAGTCCATCCAAAAATGCTTGTCGAAAACTTTTTACATTTTTATCTTGCCATACTTTTGTTACAGTATATCCCTCGTTGACCCAAGTTTCGTCTAGATAATAAATATTCCTCCCTTCGTCACGGAATTTTCTAATTGATCTTAAGTAGGATCTTCGCCAACAAATAATTTCATCTTTATCGATAAGAACTGACTTCCTGTTCTGCTTTTCCCAGCAAAAATTCAACTCTCGTAAGACGGCCCATAATTTGCTTCTACTGATTTTTGGCAAATCGTTGTCCTCTGAAAGTTCACTTAAAATTTTGTTTAGCGTTGGTATTTCTTTTTTAAAATAAAATCAGTGTACTTTTCTGCGAATGATATTTTTGAATAAATCATATATAACGACTTTTAACCTCCCTGTAGATGATTTTGGGGGATCTACAGTATCTTGTTCATTTTTTGTTTCTTTTAAAAGTCTGTAGATAGTCGATTTTCCAATCTCTGTCTTTTTTGTTAGCATTAGTGGTACCCGATAATTACCTGAAACGAAATATTACCACGCCCTTGGCCGGTTCTTATCTCGGGGTTTTATTACTCTCATTTCCAAACAGACTTATAGATGACAGTTGTAGATAGAATTATTTTTATACGTTTCAGAAAATGGACAAGAACAGGGACGGCGTCGTCACGCTGGACGAGTTTTTGGAGTGCTGCCGGAAAGACGAGGGCATCTCCACCTCCATGGCGGTGTTCGACTCGTCGATATGACGTTCGCCCGTCGGCGTTCGGGCACCTCCTCCAACGTGGGCATGAGGCGAATGTCGGCGACTTGTGTCTTCGAATCAACTACGACCAACTTTATTAACTATAGGAAGCAAGATTTGAACGACGCGGTGATACCAGTGGCGGCGGTGTAAAATATCATAAACAGGGCCGGACTGTCTATATTTATACAATTTTTAATTTACTTAAATTATAGATTTTCATGAGCTACGTCAGAGTTACAAGTTTTTTTAATATTTTGACAGTGAAAATTTGAGATAAGCATAATTTAAATTCTGAAGTTATATCCTGGAATTTACCAAACAAATATCTGACGGACACTGGCGCTGACCCTCTGACCATGAACTGAAATACATTTTTTCACACTACGCAAATCGCATTAAATATTACTTTTGATATTAGTCGAAATATTACAAAATACCAAGTCTTAAGTAGGTAAATGTTGTGTCACTGACTGTATGCATTGATATTTTAATACATTTTAATGTACCCATATTTTTAAACGTGTTGGATTTCACCGTCGCTATTCTGTAAACATGTATTTACTAATTGTTTATACCAGGAAATATACGTGTAGATATAAAGATATATTTTAAATAAACGCATAATATTAAATAACATGAGGAATGCTCTGTTTCCGTTGGAAAGTATACTCGTAAGTATGTGTTAACCTCATCCTTATTTTTAAAGGGACGTATAGTCACTTCATATAAATCAATCAACAAAATTTAATCAAACTTAAAGATAATTTTATATTATTGCATGTAATAGAAACGTTGTAAATTTTCTAGTTTCAATGCATTGACAACAAACTAGAGCCAATAGAATTAGTTTTAATTTATTGTGCAATTTCGTAAATTTTTAGAAACATTCAATTCAGCAGTACCAAAGTCAATAATATAAAAAAAAAATTGGTTACCTTCTAATACCATTTGTAATATGTTTTATTTCTACATTTTCTATAAGCATTTAACCCCTTAAGTAATGGTGAAAAAATCAGGTGGATAGTTTTATTATTACCTGTGACAAATATTGGGATGTTGAATAAGGTCTCGCTGTTTTTTTTTTCGTGAAGATTAATGCTTTATTTAAAAATATTAGTAAAAAACATGTCACTCAAGGTATTGTCTATGGCAAGCCACTACTTTGTCGTATCTTTCTGACAGCATATTGATTCGATGTTGGAAATACGACACGTATTTTGGGGCTGTCCTAGAGTTGATCCATATTTTGGCATCTTCATAAGAATGGAAAAGTTGATCAGCCAAGCCATGTACCATCGATCGGAACAAGTGATAATCGGAAGTGGAATCCCATTTAAGCGTTTTCCAAGTAGGTTTTTACTGGCAGGTACTGCAATATCTTTGCGAGCATTGTCATGCTTCAATACTCGACCAAAATGCATCAATTGTAGTCGATGCCGATCTCCCGTGAATATTTCATTCGGTTTGAGCAGCTCATAATAAATTACACTCAGCTGATTCCACCAAATGCAGAGGAGAAGCTTGGAACGATGAATATTTAACTTTGCTGACGATGTTGACTCATGACCGGGCTTGCTCATCGATTTTTTACGTTAACGTAGCATAGCGTATCCATTTTTCATCTCCAGCTACAATACGATGCAAAAACCTTTCCTTTTCTGCCATTGAAGCAGGGTTTGACACGTGGAAAGACACCGTTTGACGTCTCTCGGCCTGAACTCATTCGGCACCCAATGTTCTTGCCTTTGAATCATTCTTAATGCTTTGAAACGTTTTGAAACTGTTATGTAGTCAATTCCTAGTGATTCTGCAAGTTCACTAGCGTCTGACATGAGTTTTCATGAAATACCTAATCAGTTCTGAAGATTCTAAACCAATCTCTGCATGTTGTGTGCCCCAGAGAGCATGGTCGCCGTGTCTCAACAAGAATTATGTGTGCTTCAGCTGTAGATTTCTTTTGAATAGAGTGGTGCAATAAAATTCCCAGCATTCTTTTTTTGGCACGAAATTCGACATGTTTAACACCTAAAAAAAAAGTAGTTTACTCTTCGGCGAAATAATATACACTGATGTTCAAGCTTGCTTATGGTAGGTACTACTTTCTAGGCGCTACCACGTTAAACGACCTGCTTGCAGTTCTGATGACGCCATCTGTTGGAAAACAACGAGAATTTATTGCAGACCATATGTGACGTCACACCGTTCGACTGGCTCGGGCTACGACTCAATGCACTATGAGCTATTGTCTCTAGCTATTTATTTGTAGTATAGTTTTACTTTTTCCATGTATTGGTTACAAAATAATATAATTAACCTTTATGCCAAAAGGATCAGATTTAGGTTTAAAAATATACACCTTTCACTTAGTGGAATTATGGAAGCTGTGGACTTAATAAAATCTGAACCGTAAGAATAAATTGGCAAGTAATAAGTAAGTATATATTTAATAATTTTATGCTACAGTCAGCTATAAAAGTCAGCACAACTATTTCATTAAACCTTATAATAATTGAAAAATAGGTATAGTTCATTCACGTTTGTTTGTTCAACCAAAATGTATTTACTCATTCATTAATTTCATTTCAAACTGACCAAGTCATTTTAAATTTAAGGTTGAGGTTGACCTATATCTGCTGTTCTTAAAGTATTGTTTACGATATTATAAGAAGCATTAATTTTATAATGCCACTTAAACTATGAAATTTGAGAGATAAAAAGGAATTTATAGTATTGTGAGTGTATTGTGAATTATTTATTATTTACGTGACTTTCTAACTAAAATTGAAAAATATTTCTCCCTGTGTGTTAAAGAACAACATGGAAACAGCGTTTCCCAACTTTTTTTTGCAAAATGTAACCATATCTCTATATAATTAATTAATTAAGAAATAGCTTTATTATTCATTAATTAATTATGATGAATTATCAAGATATATCAAATATTTCTTTGATTTTTGCAACTTGACAGTTTTGATTGTAAGCAAAACTCGCAATCCATTGCTCAGAACGTCCTAACTGCTGCAACCACTCACGATCCTTCTAGGTACTAAATAATTAAAATATTTATACTGTAGTTATATATACAACTCTTATGTACATCAAACTATACCTATACTCGTAGAATAGAAGAGAATAAAGAAACCTTTATTTGTCAACATATCTGCAAGTCGTTTTAGACAGTTGTTGATGCGTAAGACTGTATCATATCTTCCGCATGCTTTGAACAATGAGAAAGATGCCAGGGGAATAGATTTGTGCCCAAATATCCACTATACATAAATATACCTAAGCTTTCACAAGCCCAATTTGTCTCGAATTTGCTTTTAAACACTATATAAGTAGTATAAAACATTAACTTTTTGAACAGTATTTTTTTATGTTTGTTCTCAACTAATATAAAAAATAAATGAAGAAAACTTCTTTGTCCAGAATAATTTTTCTTATACTTCTACGGCGTATTGAACTAATACTGATATTTATGAAGGATTTTTGTTTCATCTTGGTTTGTTATAATATTTAGTTTAATATTATTGTTTTTCATATTATTTTCTTAGGGCTAGTAGTTTTCGAGTAAGAGAAGCCTAGATGTAAAGCACAGTGAATAACTGTTCCGTAAAATGCTTGCTTTATTATAATGAATTGAAAAATTTAAAATTTCCTTCTAAATATTTAGAACCCTGTCCATATTTTTGTAAAGCTAACTTAGTATACGTATAAGTACGGAGACTTCATAAATGATTACAAGTCGCGTGACCAGTATTTTTGTTTTAAACAGTGATTTTATTTCCTTCATGTAGGCAATTTAAATTATCAAATCAATAAGAGTAAGATTACATTATAATATATCTCTACTCCTCATTCTAACTACGAGAATTAGCCCATAAGTCGGAGACTTGTACGGGAGAGGAGGCGGCATATTATTATTAGGCAGGCCGCATTTGCGTCCAGGAACGACTTATGTTGGTAGGCCCTAACCACCATTCAGTGCAGGAATGAGGGAAACCTGGAAAACCTCATTAATTAGGGGGGTGATCAAATTCCAACCGGTGTCAATCTCTCACTGCATTGACCCAAGCCAACATTCTTCCACCCTACCATACCTGCACAGACGGTGCCAATCCTCCGTAAAAGCATAGCTAATCTACGATCTACCGGCCGCAGGAATCGAACCCGGGCAGAAATTTGCACACGATTTAAGTACTCGACCGATAAAAACACATTAAAAACACTACATTCTGTTTCACCGACTCGATAGTATTATCTCAAGCGTAGATGTAACGGTTTGCCATTGTTCATTGTAAACGTATCATTAATACTGCTGACTCCAAGATTTAGGGATTTTTTGTTACCAGTACTAGTCCTGCAATGTTGGTTGCCTAAGCTCAGCGGTCACGTGACTTGTAAATATTTATGAAGGTTCGGTATTTAGTTTGTTTAATTTTATGTGTAGTGGGCACATGTATAGGAGATGTTTTTGAGACATAGGAAAATATCAAGTATTCTACGATGTATCTTAGATAACCTAAAATTATTCGGCTATAACAAAATAATAGGAATTTTGGTATCACATTTACAAGTAGCTTTTTATATCTAGAATAAAGATTTACTACAGACAGACAAGCAGACATAAACTATAATATGTATGGTGCTATGTATTTTAAAGATAAAGAACTTTTAATGGTGTTGCCTGTGTGGGTTCTATATTTTTAAATTTTGCTAAAAAATAATACAGAATAATTTAACTGTTCGAGCTTCTCCGACCACTTGCTACACTTAGCCCCACGTAAGCAACATACTTGTACTGATCTAGAATTTATGTTGTTATAAGAAATATAAATTTAGTACCTACTCCAAATTAATGTTTAAATGTTACCTATATGTTATCAATGTTAGAAAAATGTTTCCTATTTTCATTTTTTAATTGTTAAATATACACTTTACAAATATTTATGATGTCTTATAGATTCCAATCAAAATTGAGCGGGAAATTAACACACTGTTATAAAAGGTTGCTCAATAGCATAAATGTTTCTTATTATTGGATTAAATTTCCTGTTGTTTGCCTACTTTTGAACGTTTTCTGGGAAAAAAATTAGATACTACATAAAGAAAAATATAACTAAAGACATATACTACTTATCTAAATAACAACTTTGATAATTGACACTAGTCGTTGAAAATATATAGAATATGTAATGAAATTTGTATATAAAAGTGAAGTTTTTAGTTAAATGTGTTATTCAGTAAAGAATATACAGTTTTAAAATAACATGGATATTTTATTTGTAAGAAACCATGTATTGATAAACAATGCATGCAGCAGATCATAAATTATCGGGTGATTCCACTTATTAATTACAGCTAAGCAACAATAACTAGGTATAGTAATATCCTTGATTAATTTTTAATTCAAAAAAATTTATTTTGACTTCATATTCATATTTTTTTTACCTTATTTTTAAACTTTACTATGAATAGAAGAGCTTATAAAACCAGTAACTATGACGCGCTTGCAAAAAGTCGTTGGTAGTAGTTTAGTTTTATATGTTTTAAATAAATTCACGAAGTTTGGAACAACATAAATCCAAACTTTCGTATGCATAAATTGATTAATTAATTCATGTAGAACTTCGTTTATGAATTAATTTTCAATGTCAAACTTTTATTGCACTTGTACATAGTTGTAATTTGGTGTAAAAAGTGTGGTGTAGGTCAAAGGAAAGAGAGACACCTCTTGCCACATAAGCATGTTTTATAATTTGTCTTGATATATTTGACAGTTCCATAATCGATAACATAACCTCATTATAACGAAACAATATTTAGTTTCAGTAATGGATAAGAAAGAGAATAAGTGCTGCACAGAAGAAAGTATGGCCCAAAAACTAAAAATATTAGCTATACACGGGTACAGACAAAATGCTGAAACATTCCGAGCGAAGACTGGATCTTTTCGTAAGATGGTTCACAAATGGGCACAATTTACTTATATTACGGCACCCCATAAAGTAATTCTTGTGGACGACGAAAATGACTTGAATAAAGATGAACCAGACATAGGACAAAGTTTAGATGACGGTATACTTTACTTATATTTCTAATTTAATACTAGTTGTTTAACTTGAAAAACTAGTAGTAAGTAATATTTTCATGGTTCTTGTGGTTTAAGCCGGCCGCACATTGAGATGCAGGCGACACAGGCGATGCAGGGCAGGGCAGGTTACACAGTTCAGGAAAAAAACGTGTCATGCAGTGTGAGCGCTACTTGAAACACAGTCTTGGCAGTTCCTGCTTATATGCGAATGCGATAACAATATATTTGGGCATTAAAAGGTTCTGTTTTTAAATTTTCACCATGGCGTTGTTTCTGGACAGTTCCGAGTCAGATTATAATGCAGAATTTGAAGAAACTGTTTTATTATATAACATTTCAAAGAGGAAAAAGTCATTTTGGAAAAGCAACTATATGAAAAGGAGAAATACTCATGGGGAATTTGCACTATCATCTGAATTTTCTGAGCCTATTTTTTCAAACACCAAAAACTACTTAAGCATGTGGCGCATGAAACTGTGTCCGGAAGACTGCGCTATGCAGGTTTACTTAAACGCAGTTCTGTGCTACCCTACTTTGCGTTCCAATTCGCGCGGGCCTATTAAGTTGTACTGAGTACAGAAACCTGCACTACCCTGCCCTACGTTGCCTGCCTCACCTGCATCTCAATGTGCGGCCGGCTTTAGAATTGTAACTTTTTAGAACAGTATGGTTGGTTCTTTAATAGAGATGATAGAACTTTTCGAGGCATTCGAAAGGGTGGACCTGCAATAGGATTTGAAGAAAGTGTGAGGTTAGTCGAGGATATATTTGAAAAAGAAGGACCTTTTGATGGTATCTTAAGCTTCTCGCAAGGCGCTTGTTTCGTAGGGATCCTCTGTATTCTTCAGCAACGAGGCTGTAGGTGATTAAACGAATTGAAAAAAAATATTTTAATCCAACTCTGATTGTTGTAGTAATCAAATTTAGGTTCAGTTTTGCTGTATTGTCATCTGGATTTAAGTCTGGCAGTTTACCACATTTAAAATACTACAGTGACAGGATAAATTTGCCATCTTTGCATATATTTGGAGAAAATGATAAGATAATTCCAACTGGTAGGTACAAATTTACTAGATTTTTTTTTAATTAAAAAAATTGGTTAGATAATTCCATTGCGTTTCCATTTCGCATGGTAACAATTTAGCTTTTATGAAAACATAATGCAATCTTTAGATGAGTCCATAACAGGATTTAGATTTTCATGACAGACGTCGTGTCAAGTAATGTATCATTCACGAATGATTTGTTCGAAAAGAATGAGCCATTTCTTCTCGATTCTGACTAATTTATGAACAATAGCTACTAAAAGATTCAGTCTTCTTCAGATCAAAAGTGAGAGTTGAGCATGAGAGTATACCGAATCAAACTGACTTTTCAAGTTTTCGAAGAGCCAGTTCTCGTACTTGTGCTGATAAAGCCACTTGTGTTTATTTCAAAATAACATAGTGGGACGTTAATTATAATTTTTTTGTATATAACTGTTTTATGATACAGTAAGTGTGCATGCATTTTTTTCATCGATACATCAGGTACCACAGAAGACTTAACTGGATCATTAAATGGTTAAATTAACCTTATCATGTGTTCTATTTTAGAAAAAAATATAAATTTGAGTTATAACGAAAAAATCCAAAGATTGTATAGACGACTTAAACGTTTTCTGTGACAAAGAGCCCGTGTATTTTAGTATTTGCCTTGGTTGTTTTAGAAATGAGTGAGGCGCTAAGTAATTGTTTCGAGGAACCAGTCATAGTAAGGCATCCAGGAGGTCACTACCTTCCCGCTGGTGCACCACAGAAGCATGAGTATCAGAAATTTTTCAAACTGCAGCTCCTACAGAAACAATATGGGGAACAGTTTGTAGAGAAAATGGAAAATGTATGAAGTAATACTCCATCTTGTATATATTTCTACAACTTGTTAGGAAGAATTTTATTTATTATCATAAGATGTGAAATAAATGTTTTTATTAATTTTTGTTATTAAATTCCAGTTTCTCTTAAATATACTACATTAGTTTTTACTTTTCAGCTGTAACCTAGAGCAGATTAATTATTTAACTATTTCTACAGGGTGTTTTATGATGTTCATACTGTAACAGCAAGTGAGATAAGGAAAAAAATAAAAATTTGTTTTTATGGCCGAAATGGAAAAATTCCATTACCTAGGCCACTTTGTAGTTCCTGTTTCTTTAATTTTATACAGCATTTTGAAAGTACATGCATATTTTTTGTGGCACTTTTTTAATCAACTTTTTAGTATTATTATAATTCGAACATGGCGGCCGCACAAGGCTGTTCTTCTGGTATCGCTAGTTGCAAACGGTGTAAATCAAATGTAATAAATGGCATAAAGTGCAAAAGTTGTGACAACAGCTATCACTTAAGCTGTGCAAAACTAAGTAATAATGTAAAATTTGTTACAAACAGTGAGATAATTTGTTGTGAAACCGCTGGCATAAGCGGAAGTGACACGGGCTTCTTTGATGCCTTAGAGGAGCTCTCCAACTCTGCGAAGAAGGTAGATGTTCATATTTTTAGTTATGTTATAAAACAGAAGGATATAATTATCCAGGATTTGCGGGAGAAGATTGAATTGTTAAATAAACATATACAGATATTAAATATTGTAAACCAATCTAAAGTTAGTGAAGGTCAGACATCAAAGGAAATAAAAACTACAGCTGTTACTGAAAAAATATCACAAAAAAACAAAAAGGAAAACGATAGCCAGCTCAATAAAACTAATGCCATTCCTTCTTTAAAAAAAGGTAAACAAATGAATTCATTGTTTACAAAACAAGACGTTGCTACGGGAGTAATGCATGTGGAAACTGAGAATAAATTAAATAAATATATTAATTTAGTAAATGAAAATGACAATGACAACACGGCAAGAAATACTGAGACTAATGGTAATAAAAGGGACTGGACAAAAGTGGAAAACTCAAGAAGACGGCGAAAAACAATGGTAGGAAGTAATAAAGAGACTACAACAGTCAAAGGAGTTCCGAAGTTGGTTTCTCTGCATGTATATAGACTAGATAAGAATACCACTGAATCGGACCTTACTGATGTTCTAAAAGCAAATTTTGAAGATGTGAAGTGCGAAAAGATGGTGTCTAAATACCCAGATATGTATTCGTCATTTAAAGTCACTATTAAGGAGGACGAACTCAAGAAATCTATGAACCATAATCTTTGGCCGTATGGAGCCTGCGTGAATCGTTTTTTAGGGCTGAGGAGAAATTTAACGACAGTGAAATAATGTTGGACATTTTTCTAATGTTATTAAACATCCAGTGCTTGACTTACACTAAAGTAAATAGTTTGACCATCGAACTGACAAATACAAAACCCAATTTCATTTGTTTGACAGAAACATGGGCTGATAAGAACTCTATTAAATCCTTTCATATACCGGGTTATAGTAAAGGGAGTTGGTGGTGTCGTGATGTGCACAAGGGAGGCGGTGTTGCAATACTCGTAAGAGATAAGATAGTCGTGAAGAAAATAGAGTTGGATAGATATTGCATGGAAAAAAACTTTGAAATATGTGGTGTGTCCTGGAAAATGACAGATGGGAGTAAAATGGTAATTCTAACGGTTTATCGGTCACCTTCGGGAGATTTTAACTTGTTCTGTGAGCATCTTATTGATGCATTAACTTACATTTTTAAGCCGAATATTAAGGTTCTACTATGCGGAGACTTCAATGTTGATGCATATAAACCATGTACGGATTTTAAAAAATTATGTAATATTTTAATTACGTTTAACATGAATTGTATGATTAAATGGCCAACACGGGTAACATTATCCACTATTGGCACAATTGACCAAATTTTTACAAATTTTGCAGATGACGCCACATCATATGTGGTGGATAATAATTTATCTGACCATAGATCCGTATATATCGATCTGGGCCTAAGAAATAGAGTTAAGACTGAGAATGACTGTTGCACAAAAAGGTTTTTTAATGAAAATGCGGTATACCAATTTAGAAATAGTTTAGGAAATGAAGAGTGGCCTGCTCTATATTCCACGGGGAATGTGGATGAGGCTTTTCAAAATTTTATATCTGTCTTTTTATTTCATTTTAACTTATATTTCCCTAAAAGGAAATATTATGTCAATAATAGGACTGATAACAAGTGGGTTACTAATGAGGTTAGAGAGTCGAGCCGAAAACTGAAAGATCTATTTATACTTAGCAACACTTATTCGCAGTTAAAGCATGTGTATCAAAATGAGAAGTTGAAGCATAATTATTTAGTTAATTTGTCTAGGAGACAATATTATCAGAATAAAATTAGTTCTTCTGAGAATCCTGTTAAGTCCGCATGGAAGACTGTGGCACAACTTAATAGCAAAACAAAAAGTAAAAAAGTTATGTCGATAAAAATTAATGATAAAATAATTAATAATGAGAAAGAAATTGCTGATGCCTTTAACAGTTATTTTAAAAATGTACCCATTAATATTGTAAATCAGATTCCTCAAATTAAATCAAATGATAGATATAGCAAGGAATCTATAAATAATACTATAAGCCTATTGCCTTACAATGTCGTTGAACTTTATAATCTCCTCATAAAAAAACTTAAAAACAAATATTCTTCTGGCTATGATGATATTCCAGATTTCATCATAAAAAAGGTACTAGATATAATTAGTAAACCTCTAGTTTACCTCATAAATTTATCCTTTTCAACTGGCAAATATCCAGAGTTATTAAAATTGGGTAAAATTATACCAATTCAAAAAAAGAATAATTCGAATCTTATAGAAAACTATAGACCTATAAATATACCTAGTGGTTTCTCTAAAATATTTGAGAGCTGTTTTTTGAATAGACTTTTACCATTCTTAAAGTGTCATAATATTATTTCACCCAATCAACACGGATTTTCATCAGGAAAGTCAACAGCAACTGCACATCACTCTTACTATGAGGAGATAATAAAATACGTTGAAGCAGGGGAGTGCCCTGTTGGGATCTTTTGTGATCTCAGCAGGGCATTCGACTGTGTAGATCAAAACATACTTCTAGACAAACTGGATTTGTATGGAATCCGGGGTAATGCATATAAATGGATAGAAAGTTTTCTCTTTCAGAGAAGACAGTTTGTTGCTATTTCTAATGATAACAAATCGGCTATTAACTCACAATCAGCAGTTATTAATATAGGTGTGCCACAGGGTTCCATACTGGGCCCAGTGCTATTTCTTTTATATATAAATGACATTGGCGATTTGTCATCTTCAGTTAAATTTACTATATATGCTGACGATATTTCCATAGTGGTATCTGACAAATTAAATAATATATTAAAAAATAAATGTAACAATGTTCTGCATGACCTTAATGAGTGGTTTTGTGAAAACAGGCTTTTTTTAAATTCTGAAAAAACATTACCATTAAGGTTTCATAATTGGCAAAAGACTTGTGAAGAACTTGATCTGCAAATAAACGGCAATCGTATGACAATAGGTACAGAAAGTGTTAAATTTTTGGGGCTTTATATTGACGAATGTTTAACGTGGAAGTCTCATTGTGAGCATATAATTACGAAATTAAATTCTGTACTTTATCAGTTTAGAAATCTTAGAACAGTTTTAAACATTAATCAACTAATAAATCTATATTACGCTGAAGTTGAATGCCGATTGCGATATGGAATATGTTTTTGGGGGCAGTCTTCAATGTCAGGTAATGTTTTTGTCGCACAAAAAAAAATATTGAGAGTAATGTTTCATATGCCATCTTTTGTTAGCTGTAGGGATTTATTTATAAAACATCAAATTTTAACAATGCCATCTCTCTTAATATATGAGCTTTGTTTGTATATACATAATAATCAGGACAAATTTATAAAACATGATAATATCCACTCTATAAATACAAGACAAAAAAATAATTTTTATGTGCCCTTTTGTAGGTTAAATGTTGCCAGCAGATCACCCAATTACTTGGGTCTAAAAATTTTCAATAAGTTACCTTCTGAACTAAAAAGTTGTTCATCGACTGGACTGTTTAAAAAGCGCTTAAAGCAGCATTTAGTATACAAAGGATTTTATAATATTAACGAATACTTTGATGTATAATATATGTGTATTTGTTGTTTGTTAAAGTGTTATTTTATGTGTTTAGTATTTACGAATTTTATGTAGCTTTTACACTGCTATTGACAATTCCAATACAATTTGTAAATTGTCTAATGGAAATAAAGAAATTGAAATAACAAGAAAAACAGAGTCAATTCATTTATTTAATTCTTTAATGACTTCAGATCAAAACTTATTTTTTTAAATTCAAATCATATTGGCCATGGCATTATAGGCATCATAAAAAAAAGCATTTTGTCTGCTCCCACTATAGTAAATATGCTATTAATATATTGTTTTTAAGGAGTAAGTGGAAGTTGCTAGGGACAACGGGGTAAGTGAGGCCCTAGGGAAAAAAGCAATTTCTATTTGTAAATGCATATTTTATGAACAAATAAATAGAAATATTGATGAACTTTACATTTTATTAATTATTATGAATGGATATTTATAGTAATTATACAGTTATTACATTTTGTAATATTTATAAAATCTGGATAATTATTCTCCTCGCGTTTACTGTCACATTTTTTTCAAAATGATTTGACCGCTCCATTTCAGTCACCGGAGGCTCAATATTATCTGACTGATCCATTAAAACAGCAGTGATGCGACATACTACTAAAAACCTGGAGTTGAAGTGTCATTGTAAAGAATCCTGTTGGCTATTTCATTTTTGTTACTTAAACTATCAGCAACATAACTTTCTGCAATTGTAGCTGATTTCCACCACCATGTCTGTTGATTGCTAATAGATCAACTCTTGTATTAGCCAGTAATGTTTCCGATGTTCTTCGGAATGAATGGCCTGTATATGTTTCCGGATGTTTGCATAACTCATCAGAACGGCATGCTCCTGCAATGCCTAAGACTGTCACTACCTTCATTATCAAATATGTGTTATCAGGTGCCTGAACAAGAAATTTCTATATACTCATCCGTAGCATACTTTTGACTTCTTGGGCAATAAAAATTCGCATGCAGCATTTGCTGCACGTTCTATTTGAATGTCACTCATTTAGAAATAATAATTCAAAACCAGCAAAATAGCGTTGTTTATAAACACCAAAGAAACGACAAAATCCAAAACAACCAAGGCGCCTTTGATTTGACAAGATTTCGAATAATGTCAAAATGAATTGATAGTCTATTGACTATAGGATTTTAAAAGAGACTATGACGTTCAAGATATTTTATTACATGATTCGTTCAAATGGTAATTTTAGATGAAAAAAACGCAGAGTGCTATTAAATTAGAGGCTGGAAATTGGAGATAGGGGTGAAAATGCACCCCTTCCAGTTTTTTAATTGTAGCTCAAAAACAAAGTAAAATTTCGCTATAGTTCATAGGAAAAATTATTTAGAGAATTGAATTTCCCATCGAAATGACTTATTTAAAAGGTAAATTTTATGCAAAAAATCATTAATAAACTATTTGAAAAAAAGCAAAAAATTCGATTTTTTTATACAGAGTTACCTACTTTCCCGAGCTGCACAAAATAAAAATATATTTGCATATACAGGTGTTCAGTTTTTCCCGGACAGGTACCAACTTAATTTTTTTAAATGGAAACATATTTTTTATGGCATTATCGACTTCTACGTGAAAAATTAACGGGACATTGTGTTATGATCCCTATTAAAATATTGATAGTTTTCGAGATAATTGACTTTTCATTTTTTTCTTATGTGTCGTCACTTCTAGTAGTTGACATAATTATGATTGTATGCCAGCTAGAAATTATTTTTTTTAGGAACTGTAGAAAGAAGATGGCTCTTTCAAAAAACGCATCAAAAGTTGACCTGCGATATACCTACAGAGAAAAAAAATCGTGCCAAACCTGATAATTTAAAATTTGAAAAATCTCGACTTGTGTTTTACGATCTCATTAGATGACTTTCTGTAAATCCTAAAATTTTTTTATTAGGTTTCCCTATACCTAAGTTGCGTAGTTTTTGCAAAAAAAAAAACATTTTTATGTAAAATACTGGATTTGCGTCCGTTCCTTTGTCGGGAAAAATATTGTAAGGGTATTTATTTTTATTAAATTTATTAGTTGTCTAGCTACACTATTTAAAATAAAAATTAACTGAAAAATTTAGATATTTGGGTTTAATAAATAAGTCCTTATGGAAAGTTACCATTTATTTGTAAGTAAAATCAAAAAACCATAAAATCGCTACAAGTGATTAAAAATTAGACAAAATATGGGAAATGTTTGCTAGCAGCACGTATTTACAAAGCAAATAATCCAAATTTACAGAGATTTCCACTGTTTTGAAAATGTGAAGGAAAGGTTTGAATGAACAGCAAATGCAAATTATGATAAAACAACAAAGTAACAACGATAATATTTAGTTTAAAGTTGTGGCGTCTGCTGTTGAAAATCCAAATATTAGTGCCAAGAAATTAGTAGTAGGTAACCTTGGAGTTTTCAAAAGCTTGACAAATAAAATACTGAAGAAGTCTCATCCGTATCATATTGAAAATCAAGCAGTGTTACCGTAATTAGGAAAGTTATTAGTGAAATTGGAGATAAAAAAATTTGGATGAATAGAATTTTGAAAAAAGAATATGCAGAGTCGCAAGCTAACTTAAAATAAATACCCTTACAATATTTTTCCCGACAAAGGAACAGTCGCAAATCCGGTATTTTACACAAAAATGGGTTTTTTGCAAAAACTACGCAACTTAGGTATAGGGAAAGCTATCAAAAATTGTAGGATTAACAGAAAGGCATCTAATGAAATCATAAAACACAGGGTGTTCTATTTGAAAAAGTGGAGATTTTTCAAATTTTAAATTATCAGGTTTGGCACGATTTTTTTTGCCCCCTGTATATCGCAGGTCAACTTTTGATACGTTTTTTGAAAGAGCCATCTTCAGTCTACAGATCCTAGTTCTAATTTCTAGCTGTCATACAATCATATTTATGTCAACTACTAGAAGTGACGAAACATAAGAAAAAAAAATGAAGTCGATTATCTCGAAAACTATAAATATTTTAATAGGGATCATAACACAAAGTCCCGTTAATTTTTCACGTAAAATTCGATAATGCCATAAAAAATATAGGTTTCCATTTAAAAAATTTAAGTTGGTCCCTGCCCAGGAAAAACTGAACACCCTGTATATGCAAATATATTTTCATTTTGTGCAGCTCGGGAAAGTAGAAAAAAAATAAGTTATGTCTTTTATTAAGATATTGGACTTACGCACACTAGGTGGATACGGTGTATATGGCCGCTCAAACTTAACCAATATTTGGATTTTCATCGCGTTTACCCTTATACGTTTTAATTCTCATATTTTGCAGAAAAGGAAGGATTTGTTCAAGGATTTTTATCACATGACTTGTTCGAAGGGTCATTAAAAATGAAAAAATCGCGGGGTGCTATTAAATTAGAGGGTTGAAATTGAAGATAGGGGTGAAAATGAACTTTTGCAGTTTTTTTTAAATATAGCACGAAAATAAAGCAAAATTTCGGTATAATTCATAGGAAACATAGAGAATTGAATTTCCCATTGAAATGGCTTATTTAAAAAATTTAAAAGAAACGTTTTATGCAAAAAATCGTTAATAAACAATTTTAAAAAAGCAAAAAAATTAGATTTTTTTACTTTTTTGACTCTAATTTATATTAAAAACGACGAAATCTAAAAAATATTTAAGTTTTGAAGGGAATCTAATCTATTTTTTTTTGTACAGCAATTTTCTTTGCCTACTTCTACTAAAAAAAAAAAATTTGCGAAACTAGCGAAATTTTGCTTCGTTTTCGAGCTATAATTAAAAAACTGAAAGGGGTGCATTTTCACCACTATCCCCAATTTCCACCCTTTTATTTAATAGCACTCCGCGGTTTTTTCATCTAAAATGACCCTTTGGACGTTCATGCAATAAAATTGCTTGAACGTCATAGTTCCTTTTAACCCTGTTTTTTTTTTTTTAATATAATCAATAGCCTATGATTAAGAAATGTCAAAAAATAAAGCCTAATATTTATTTCATGAACCATAAAGAAAAAGAACTGTGGGAGCAGATAAAATGTTATACACCACGCAGCAGTTAAGTATAATTTCCAGCATCGGGCTCTATTGCCAGCCCTCGCTCCACTCTTGCGCAAAATCGTCCTCGACTGGTAAATAATACCATTGTATAAGTAAATACAACTTATACAATGATAATACTTACCTCCTTTATGATACATTCCAAAAATACATAGTTACCTCAGAAAATAGAAATTACCCCAATTACTGTATTTCTTTTATTCATAGCCAGGTATATGCAGCAAATGTACTTACGGTACTTTGTATTACAAATTGTTATAATAAGGTTTTATATATTCTTGTGAATTTAACATCTATTTATTTGCGTTTATTTAAACGCCATGTGGAATTGAATCACTATTATCAAATATGTGGTAATAGAAAAAAACAGATTAATAGACAAACGTTGATTAACTTGAAAAAAACCGGCAGCGCTAAATTTTGCCGTTAATATTTTTGTACATTTCGCAATGTGCCACAATTCGCATCTCATTGTGGAATTTTCTATGGTTTGAAACCCCCTCAAACATGTTTCAGTAATGTTTTTACTACTCCTTTCGACACTATCACATGCTCGAACTGTGGCAACTGCTACAATCTAAAAAACAAGTAAAATAGTTTTGTCAAGATCTTTATAGTTATATTACGTTCGATTTTATTTATTTAATGATATGAATTTTATTAGCTTTGAATTGTTGTAACAAAATAAAGAAATTGAAAAAATTAGTGACGAATTTGTATACTTCTTTCGAAATAATGAAGACCCCGCGTCCCATAGGGTTGTTGGATAAAAAAAGATCAATCTGTTTATGGGACATCATTGTTTAAATTTTTCACACCCGTAGTTCAGAATCGAAACATTTAGGACATACGAGGCATATTCACAAAGTAAGAGTATTGAATGTTTTAAAAATCGAATTACTATTTAGAAAGGTACAGTGCCGGCTCTTTAAAAGTGGACGATTTATTTTTCTATTGCGATGTGATCTACTTTTCTTATTATGACAAGTTTTTATGTCAGTATCATTAGTGAATTTGATTGGGAACCAGAGAAAGTGAGAGCTACAACTTTACTTCAGAATAGTTGGTCATTGCAAGCAATTGCGGATGATCTGCATGTATGCAAGAACAGCACCGAAGAACGTTGAGAGGCAATTGAGGACGCATGGCATAACATCACTAAGAACATTAATTTTATCAATTGCAGTGTTATAGACAAAAATGGTGCTTGGAGAAAATATTAAAACCTCAGAGCATCAGAATTTCAGTACTCTTACTTTGTGGGTCTGTGTCGTACCTATTTAGGAAATTTTAGGCAAAATGGGTTACTTATTTAACACTTCTTTCAGTGCCGTAAATGTCCAACTAAATAAAATAAGAAACAAAAAACACAACAAATTAATAATTACAAGACAAACTTACTATGTAAATCAGTGGATATATTCCACTGTATAAAACGCGTTGTTCTAAGGTGTGGCCCACAGCGTTTCTGTTCAGACTGGTTAACGCAAAATTCGCTGCGTTTAGCAATGAGATAACAATACATTCCAAAATAAAAAATATTTGCCAACCAAAAATCGCATTTAATTGTTGCGTAGTGTTGTACAGAAGTCGGTGCATTAAAACTAAATGTTTCAATTTGGATATTAATTCAGACTCGTGCCTTCTGCTGATGTTATTCACATTCCTACTTCTGAATACGTCAGAAATTACTTCGTTCAAATAGTTGTACCTTTTCTTCAGTATCTGACAGAAACTACAAATGTACATAAAACTGAAAAATTGGTAATATAAAGCAATTCTGAAGGAAATGTAACTATACACAAAGTTCATTTCGTTGTTCAATATCCAAACGTAATTTTCAAACAAATGTAGCGCAGCTAAAAGTAAGTGGTAAAAAACTATTTGTAATATGTTTAGAAATATTCTGCTCTTCACTATGATATTTTCTTGTTGGAATTTCTTCTCAAAGAGGGTGACTGAATCAAAAAGTCTTCTCCATTTCTGAAAATTTGTCATCAAAAGGCAGACACTAACAAACACTAATTGGGAGAGACATTCGAATACGTCCAACAGTATTTTCATTATGTTAATGTGTTGGTATTTCTCATATCTAATCAGAAGCGAATAAGCGGTGAGGCACAAGAAACTGAAAAATAGGATGAATACGTATAGTTTCGATAAGAGACCACCAGACATCATGTTAAATCCAATAATTTTCCCCATATTATATTGCAAATACAAGAGGCGAATATCGCTTTTTAACGTATTAGCCTCGCTGTGGACCTTCATTTTGTAATAGGTTTAACAGAAAAATGTAAGTTTATATTTGTTCCAATTATCGTCCTTTGGAAATGTGGGTTTTGACGCTGTCAATACCGCGAGTAGAGTTTAGATCGCCGATAAGTATAAATCCTCTCGAGCTACATGACAGCCGCATTTTCCACTTTAATAATTTTTATTTGAAGATAATTATAATGTGAATTGGTCTAGCCATAGTGTGCTATTAGGTACTGTATACAAGATACGTTTCTTTGTCATGAAATATTTTTGATGTGTTAAGATAACGATATTTTCAGTATTTTTATTACGTACCTAATTGACTGTGAATAATTGAACACGCTACGAAAAAAAAAATGTGATATAGAATTCTACGTCCGTCAAAATATTTTAAGGTGGTGGTTACGAAATAATGGATCACTTTAAGAACTCCCTGCTCTTTTATATTACCATTAGATATGCTCTAACTAGTCTAAGTAACTGCTAGTGCTGATATTGGCCACAGTTTGAAGGTAAGTTAGGCTATCCGCGGCTAGGGGGCAGCTCAATTGACGCCGTCAGATCTAAAAAAGGGTGCCAAAAAAGAGACGATTTGTTGCTTTATATATTATACTATTATAATAATAAAAGTAATAAATATAATAAATTTTCAGGGACGTAGATTCAAGTTAAATTAATACAGTACAACTTTTTTTTATTGTTAACATGAAACATATCCACACTAAATGGGTAATATTCCATAAACAACATAATTTTTAATAGGATCCAGTGTGATCGTTTCATTATTGAGATTTTTTGGCAGCGATGAGTGCCATCATAGGAATGTACTCCGGAATAGTGTTTCCATTAGTGCCGGGTATAAATTTCACTATATTTTTCATGGGAAAAACTCTATTTGGCCTTCACCCTTGGTCTAGAGAAAGTATTCGGGCAGCTACAGTGAAGAAAATTTCATCCCAGGGGTCTTTTATTATAGTCGCTTTTAGTATAAACAGAAAAGGTACTTTTTTCAATATACCTTTTACATTTTCAAACTAACATAATTATCTCTGTATCTCAACAAAATATTAGAGATTTCTGTTAGATCGGAATATTATCAAGGGACTTCTGAAAATTCAATAGCTCAATTTTAGATAATGATTTTTAAACGAACGAATTGTTAAAGGAATGTTCCTAAAGGTTGGTAACTTTTATAGGTATCTTTTATTTATTTTTATTTTATTTGCCTGTTTAATCTAATTTTGTATCTACAGGAAACCCAAATGATATAATCGAAATAATAACAGTTGTTCCAAATATTTACAATAAACAATAGTTACCTTAACTTAACAAATAAGTAAATGTAAAAAATAAGTACTACAAAACAATTATCATTTATAAGTAAATACTGAGTTCTTTTATGAACTTAGGAAGTTGACACCACGATGCCTCAAGGATATTAAAGTCCTGTGGCAACGCATTAACCGACTTACTAATTTCATTAGTGGGAGAATATAATCCAACGTTAGTGCGATTGATCTAAATTGAGAAATTCATTTGACCTGGTAGTATAGCTAGGCACTTATATTATTAAATAATGATAATATTTTACTACAATTTATTCTGTTATGAAAAAGCTTATGAGCAAATTTTAAATAAGAACATCTATTCTACATTTTAGATATTGGATACTAAGTAGATGTAATCTTTCACTGTACTCATAATCGTCTTTATTAATATACAGTTTAAAGAGCACCAAATTGCCTATTTTCTTTTGAATACGCTCCAAATGGTCTACATGATTGGTAAAATGTGGGTTCCAAATAATACAACAATAGTCGCACCAGAGAGTTATTTTATAAGGAAATTCAGTTAAATATTTCGAGTTTCAATTGGCGCAGCAAAAGAAAAACATTCAAATACTATGCTACCGTGGTGATTAGATTCAAATATGGAGTTTAAAAAAATAATCAAATGCAATAACAGTTCGAATTTACCATTGGAGGAAATTTTGTGGATGCTTTTTTAATAATACAATTCTTTTTTTAGAGAACACTGAAGGTGAGAATAAAATAGATCCATTTTATTGAATGACAGTTTCTAATGTGCATTAAAAGGCGATATGTAAATTTGTGTCTTTCCAGGTCTTTTAAATATATTTATCGTTTGTGTTATATGTGAAATTGACACAAATTGATTGTTGGAACCGATTCATTAAGAATATTTTTGCTAAAGAAAAAAAGAAATATAGTACTTTTATTCATTTTTCAGAGAACTAACATTAAAATAATTAACGTTACATGTATTTATAATCTTTTTTAACCTATAAATTGATTGTTTTTGAAGGAAAAATGCATTTCTCAAAAATATTTAATGTGTTGAGACTTAGGTTTAGTTTGTTAAGAAAAATGGAAATCTAATATGCTTCTATTAACTTTTCAGAGAAATGACCTTAAAATACTTACTGTTATATTTATATTATTTTAGGGCAATATAGATAAGTAAATATATCCAGTAGCTTTCTGATTTTCTTTTGAATCGTAATTTATATTACGAATATAAATAAAAGATACTCTTTCTTCATCATTACATATTAAATTATGAATTTTAAGGGGTATCATTGCTATTGACAGACTCTTTGATGTCTGAAATTATACGAAGTATTTTCGTTAAATTTCCTTCCCCCTAAATTAATGGATGAAATGTGCTTAAAAAACATATTTTAAGAAAACGAAACATTCGTACGAACTTTAAGGAATCAACTTAGATAAGTAATTGATAAATAAAATAACTGAACCATGCTATGCTTAAGCCATATAGTACTTATTTTCTGTAGCTTGTCAGTATTTAGAAATTTTAGTAGACGTTACAATCTAGTTTTACAAATAAGAAGTGGATATTATTTGTGGAAGGGCGAAATGGGCGGTGACTATTAGACGCTTTCATTATAGCCATCTTTCTCTATCGCACGGATTTCTATGACTTTCTTTATCGCTCTCACGTAACGGCCGATGAACCATGGGTACTTTCCGACCCTGTATAACTTTTTTCCAAAAGATCAAAATAATTCAACATTTTCTTTATCAAAGTTATAGAGGCTATAAAAAGTGAGTTCTACTAAACCATTTTTTTTAAGAATGTATATAAATATAAATAACAGCCCTCTTGGGCAAAAAATTGAATGTGCAATAGATTAGACCATTATACCCATGGATTTTGGAGTCGCTGAATCCGAATCCGTCCGTTTGACGATGTTAGCTCATGTTCATGGTTAATTGAAGGTTAATTCATGTTTTTTAATGGTAAGGTTAATTTTTGTTCCCCAATTTTGAAAGACCAAGAAATTTTACGTTCAGATATGAAGTTGATTTATTTTTTAAAGGTTATGTCAAGATTATTTGAATGTAAACTCTTGCTTCTTGTTGGTACTCCAATTTCTGACCCCGGATCCTGAAAGAGCGTGCTAGGAACCGCAGTGAGTTATTTTTTCATTCCCAAAGTCATTTGGAAGGTCAAATCCCTCTCGCGACATTCTCAGCTCGATATTTCGTCAGGATGGCGAGATACAGGGAAAACGACCCCTATAAAAGTTGTTTGGGTCATTGGTGATCAGCACTGGGTGACCTTGGATTTAAGGTTTTAGGTAATTTCGATAAAAACCACTAGGTGGCTCTAAGACGGTGAAATGATGCGTTTCGTGTGCATGAAGTCCGGTTTTCATGATTTTGAGGACATAAAAATAATAACGATAGATTTATTTTTCGAGTATTTGACCTTGAAATAACCTTGAACTTGATCTTCAAGGTCAAATAAAAGATCATCAGATGGTGGTCCCCAATGACCCAATAACTTTTGTAGAGGTCACTTTCCCGACTATGTAATCAACAGTAACAATTGTCTATCAAATTTGGTAGGATTATCTCAACCTTTTAAAGTCCGGTTAAACTCCCTGAGACTGTACTACAAGTTTTCTTAAATTAATATTCTTCTTTAGTTGGGAAATTACCTCTTACTCTTCTTATTGTGTTACTATTTCTCTCTCAATGAGCAGAAATCCCCTTAAATTGACAGCCGTGCTGCCATTTCTTCGGATTCTAATATACAATTCCAGTTTGTACTTGATTCACCCACGTAATTTATATATTAGTTAGGTACTTTAAACTACCATATTAGCTGGGTATAATGGTGACGATTTTGTTGTATACTGAATAAAATCTATTAGAAACCAGCTTCACAGGAACTTTATCCTTGTAACTGATCATCCAATTTATATGCATGAAAGGAAAACGCTTAAGGACTTTATAGAAAACCCAATTTGTTTAACGTAATTCTTATATTATATATGACACATACTGGAAAATATTGGGTAAACGTTTGGAGTATGCATGGCTGGCTGTGTATTATTTTAAAATAGAATTTGCTACTCCGTAAAATTGACGTAATTTGTGCCCGACAGTCTCAGAATAATGATAAAGTATATTAAACTTATCTGACCTTTTTTAAAACAACACAAATTTCATTTCGGCGTCATACTAAGGTATGGATTAAAGTTGGCAACTTTTTTTTAAATAAAACTGGATCTGATTCTGACCTTACAAGTCGAACCCCTCGACTACAAATATTTTAGGTTTCAGTCTGATGTCTCTCACACATCAGTCTTATAATTTTTGGAATTTTCATATTTATTGTATACAATTTGCTTGAACATTTGGAAATTAACAGAAGCTAACGCTTCCGGTTTAAAATTGCAGCTACAAATAATAACTTTGCTTTAGTAGGAATCTATGGGAAACAATAAAAGAGGATTTATTTTTGGGTTTTATTTGCTTCGTAAGACATAATTACCTTAATAAGATCAACAATGTGATAATGATGTAATCTGTCAAACACAATTAAGTACAGGTTAACTAGCAAAACTGTATATATAAGGTGTTTGATTAATAATTTATAAAATATGCCTTCTTACTCAGAAGGATGCTCCATTTAAAATTTAATTTATTTTATTATTATTTTGATATCATTTACTACTTTATCATGTTTAACAGAAGATTTAATTACTTTTGGAAACATTAATCTATGGCAAGGGGTAGTTCTCACCATTACCAGGCGTACGGCAGGATTATAGGGGTAATCCCCCCCTCTGCCACCCTCCAAATTCTACTTTAATTCAGTTGGCGTTTGTCCAATTATTAATGAAACACCCTGTATTTTGTTATAGTAAGTACTATTGTTTCAAGTTTTTTTTCATACTTATAGTATTTTCTTGATATTACTTAAACACTTAAAAAATGTGTATGACATAAGATTTCACTGCAAACTAATAACTAGACATCGAAAACTTTCTGACGACAATCAAACATCAAACACTAGTAATCTATATTATGCTAGTAAGTGGCAATACGTGTTGTGGTACTAGAAATAGGCTACGTCTTTGGTCAAGCCTTGTGCCGCTCTATGCTCTCAATGCACAATGCTACTGACTGCCATAAAAACATGTGCCATATACTCGACCAAGTAAAGCGTCAAACTCACTCACACACGTACAAAGGACACTGTCAACGTATATCAGCCTGGACTGTTTACCGGCACGCCAGGCCGACAAGGAAGGCATTAGGGTGCCGCTAGATGCATATCGAATAAATTGAGCGATGCGAAGCTTCAGATCAGAGGCAGACATCCATGTGAAGCTTTTGATGTAGAAAATTAGACACTGTCCCTTTTTGTTTCATACTATTATGCAAATACTGACATATTATGTTCTTATAATGTAAGGAGTGCAGTTATAAGTTGGATTGTGTCACTTTTTGTATGAATAAAATTGCATAAAAGAATACCCGGCCTACAGTCAACCCCGTACTACATTGCAGTTGCCCTAACATTTCTGATCTTTACTAATAACATAAGATCTATCTCAACAATCATACAGTATTCTTAAAATATACAGGTACCTACCACAGTAAAAAAAAAGGTATAATCAAATATGTCTACGTCAAATCGATACCTATTGATCAGGTGTTTTTTTTTTAATTTTTGGTGAGTTCTATAAAGTACTTCATGTACTGCAAGTATTCAAAGTACTGAAGAGGCGCAGACAATTTTTTTTATTTAGAGCAGGTTAAATTGAATTATTATAATCAAGTAAGTTGTAACAAACGAAAACATGGATGTTAAGGTTGTCTGGTTCAAGGTAAAGAAACCAGCCGCTGACATTTTGGGTTTGAGTTGGTCGGTGCATTTGGCCAATAGATAAAGTTCTTGCCTTAATGGGGACTTCTCCAGGTCTGCCAATCTCGAATAACATGTTGTTGCGATCTTTTCGCCGCTTCTCTCGACGTCGTTGCAGGATGTTATGAGGATGGTGGTAATTATCTGAAATGAAATTTAAATTTCAAAAAATAAAAATGTACTGCTTACGTGAAGTATGATTCTGTAGAAAGTGGTTTTTACTTTGTTGAAAGCCAAGGTGTACTGCGTCCGTTCTTAGGAGTAAAATTCTAATATTTTTAGGAATATTTTGAGAAAAAATATATTTACGCCACTGGATTCCCGACCCCCCCAAAACGGGCCAATACCAAATTTTATCAAAAAATTTTAAACAACGATTTTGTAGCCAAATCAAAAATTCACAAGTCTACTTTGCTTTCATTCATTTATTGTTGATATTAAGTTGTCCATGGAGCAAAACAAAAAATTAGGTAATTAGCTAATTGTCAAAAGTGAAATGACAAATTAGTGTCCTAGCCTAGGTTTATCTCGTCTTAATAACCATTAGTCCAGGAAATATAGAGTTGGACGCGACTTTTTGTTTCGGCAAGCTGAATTTATCACTATAGATGCTAAATATTATGTACAGTAACATATTAGTTTCCACAGTCATAAAAATGGGGGGGAAAAGTTTACAGGTGGTTAATTGTATAATTTTTATGTAAATTCACATTTTTCGTTTATAACTTTTTTCCGTTCATTTCCACGAGAAAACAGTAAAGTACTTTTTTTCCGTTTTCAAAAAACCTACAAAACTAGCCCTCGAGCGTAAAAAAATATTGATTAGATCAAAAGTTATAAACAGAAGAAATTTATTTATGACTTTTAAATTAAACATTTATAAACTGCATTATTATTACCAGAACGTTTTGGCATCGCATCCTCTCATTCCTTATCACTGTCTAATAACCCACACAAAATCTGGAATCGGTAAGTTGAATAGTAATTTTACTGTTTTCTCGTGGAAATAAACGGAAAAAAGTTATAAGCGAAAAACTTGAATTAACGTAAAAATTATACAATTAACCACCCTGTAAACAATCTTCCCCCATTTTTATGACTGTGGAAACTAATATGTTATTGTACATAATATTTAGCATCTATAGTGATAAATTCAGCTTGCCGAAACGAAAAGTCGCGAAATGGTGATTTCCCAGCTTATTTTCCTGGCCTACATGGAAAATATACCATTAAGAGACAAAATAGAAATTGTACGATTTGTTGGCGATAATATTGCAATAGAATTTAATACTACCTGTAGGCACCCAGACAGACGAGTAAGTTGCAGTAGTGTACAGTATATTAATAAAGTTTTCAATGAACCAGGTTGTGTTTCAAAAAATTTACTTAAAACTAGGCATAACTGACGTGTAGAATTTTGAGAAATAATAACCAAATTTTACAATATTTTAATAATAATCCCCGCGCTAGTATTATAGTGGCCAGTTTAAATCTTAATCTCCCAGAAGATGCCTAGCAAAAAAATAAAATCAAAATAATAAATAAATAAAATAAAATAAATCAAAATTTGTTCATACATTGAAATTGGGAGATGAAGAAAGACGTTTGGAGTTTTGTTATTGGCTTCAGAGAAAATATTTAAATAATCCTAAATTTTTAAGTGAAATTTTATTTAGTGACGAGGCCACATTTACTACAAATAGGGTAGTTTCGTCCCAACATTATCATCATTGGTCAGCTGAGAATCCAGAATTGATCATAAACACAAAGAGGCAGTATTCCCAAAAAGTTAACGTTTGGTGTAGAATACTAAATAAGAATAATTGGCCCTTTCTTTTTTGGTGGTAATTTGAATGCGAATAGATTTTCAAATTTTGTTAATCATGAATTTCGGAATGCATTAGATGATTTACCTTTAAGAAATCTAATTTGAAGTTTCAATTAGATTAGATGGTAGCCGCTGCTGCGGTGAGAGTATGGTTAAACCAACATTTTGAGAATTGTTGAATAGGACGAAATAGTCCTTTAATTGAGTGGCCACTGTGAACCCTAGACTTGATGCCATTAGATTTTTTTCTTTAGGGTTTATTGAAACAAGAATTTCATAAATCAAGGCCACAAACTCTACACAAACTACATGCTAGGATAACGCAAGCCTGTGCAAAAATTACCCCAAACGAAATACAAAAAGTAATTACAAACGTTCGTAAAAGAATTGAGAAGTGCATAGAAGTAAATGATTGATAGATGTGACAATAGTATAATTATTTAACTTTTGATGGCTTCAGTTTCATTATTTTATTTTTAAACTAAGTCAAAACTAAGATTATTAATAATTATTATAATACCACATTACTAGAGTTTAATTAATTTAATTTCTTTGTTTTTGTTTTGCTTCATGGACAACTTGATATCAACAACAAATTAGTGAAAAAAAGTAAAAACTTGTAAATATATTGATTTGGTTACAAAATCGTTATTATTTAAAATTTTTTGATAAAATTTGATATTGGCCCTTTTTTTTTTTGGGGGGGGGGGGGTTGTGAATCCAGTGGCGTAAATTTCTCAAAACATTCCTAAAATTAAATAATAGTATTTTGCTCCTAAAAATGGACGTAGTACGTCTTAGATTTTGTGGGATCACGCTCATTTTCCTTGACAAAGCACACTTCATCAAGCTCTATTTCTTAAAAAAACGGTTAAAATAGCACAATAAATAAAGATTTTATGGGGTAGCTTAAAATCAAATGGGTCACACTGTATATACTTAACGTTTAAATGCAACTTTACAAGTAGGCTTATATACTCACAAGGAAAGACAAAGGAAAAATCATGGAGTTTAAAGAAATATTATCTTCGCTTCTCTGATGGATGTAAAATACAATAAGATTTATTGAATATAAGTAAACAACAGCAGCACATTGCAGACATAGGTACATTTTCCATCCAAAAATATTGTTTAGCTGCTCAACACACTTGTGTAACGTTTGGTAAGTGGAAGACGCTTTTCTTAACTTGAAAATTCTGTCTTTCTGGTCCTCCTCTTTGAAAACGGTTTTGTTTCTACAGTTTATTATTGAGTTTATCATTTTGTTTAAATGTTTGTATCTTCTTCGTAGCATGTAGTTAAACATAGAAATTAAAACTACATCAAAAATCTGATAATAAATACCAATTCTATACGTGATAGACAGACGTACTGACAACCACTGCTGATGGAAAATAAAATATAGATTTTCCCTCAGTTGGTATATTAAAAAAAATATGTGATAGATTATTAATTTTACTGTGAAAAGGCGGGTGCTTTTGTTGACAATAAAATTCTCTTCCAAAAGATTCTCCTCTATCGAATCTATAATTTTGAAAATTTTCCACCATTTTTCCTTTCCGAACTGATATCCGAAGAGGCTGATGCCAATGTAAAATAAATTTGACACGAAATTAATGCAGTCTATAACTTTGAGGAGGAAGGAGATGTTTGCAACGTCCTCAGTGAATTGAACTATTCTTTCTTTAACTTTATATGTTGCATAGATAACGAACAAGAATAGTAACACAGGCATACACCACTTTGAACATTTCTTAGTACACTCCTCAGATAGTGGTGGAACTAATCCAACATATTTTCCCAGATTGCAGTATCTATATATTAATTCAATATCAACTTTTCTTAATTTCTTTTGTTTAGTGGACATTATTTCAAATCGAATACTGTCTTTTAAATAACACTACGTTGCTTTGCGACGTCGACTAATGTGATGTTCTACGATATATTTTATAGTACCTAGTAAAGTGAGTTTTTCAAGACATTCATCATTTTTGTACTATATAAAATAGGGGCTTGGACTTTTGTTTGTGATGTTACATTATCGTTACTTTTATGTATTTAAGAGTTAATGGATTGCAAAGCAGCGATGAATTTAGGACATTATAATGTTACGATTTAACCAAATTTTCCTAAATTTAACAGTTGATATTAAGAGACGCAAACAGCACATGATTTAGCAAGAATTTAGCCAGCCTCGGATATTAAATATTATTTTAATCCCTTCAACAAAGCCAAACTAACTTTTTGCGAACTTAAATACTTATACACAAATACTGAAAAGTCGTATTTTTTTAATAGTTCATAATATTGCCCAGTTGCTTTTAAACCATAAATAATAAAGAACTATATTTACACGAATTTTTTATTTGTGCTCCGAGTCGTTGAACAGTTATTTGTTGTGTTTAATAAATGTGTTAATGTTAACATAAAATCGTTTTTTTTTTAATAAAAAATATGGTCGAGCTGTACCTAGTGAAAAAATAAGACAGGTATGTGTGTAGTTACTAACACCACAGACAAAATAGCTATCGCCACAGACCGCTACTGGAATAGGCCAGCAGTTTTAAATTTTCAAATTGACGATAGAGTACACTACCAACAGAATTTTAGGAAGAATCAAATGCAGCGGCCCGCATTCTTACGTGTATACCAGCAACATATAAACAACGGTTTGGCAATGTTGTCACGTGTACTTACGGATTTATTTTGTACACATTTTTATCAATGCCTGTTTTTTGCGTTACAGTATTTACTTAAATGTAGATATTGATAAAAATATTTTAAAGATTGAACAAATAGGTACCTATGTAGTCAACATAGACGATAGAGTTATTTAATCATAATTTGGTTAATTAGCTACTATTTTAATTTTTTGGTATTGAAATACTGCAGAAAATATATTTCCAAATAAACAAAATTCGTAATAATATTTTAAACAGCTTGTTAATATACATTTTTTAATATCTGTTGAGAAATTTATTTAATATTCAAAGTGGATTATTAGTACGTCGCGGAATGTAGGTACAGGATTTTTGTTTGTATTTTGACATCCACTTATAGGTTTAATAAAAGATAGAAAAAAAACTAAATACAAAAGTACGACTTTTCCTGTATTTCTTTTGACATCAAAATTTGCTGGCATCAAACATACCTTTAAAGTAAAAAATAATTGATTGTCCGTTCTGCGTTGAATGGAAAAGGTCCGAAATCCGTATGTCGAAAAACAAAAAAGTTAGTCAAAAATTGCTATAGCAGTAGAGTAGCGAACGCATTATCTTATCTCTGTAAGGGATCATTGATTGATGATTTGTTGTTTTTTTTTAAAATAAATTCCGTATTCAACTATTCCTTAAGGTTCCAGCCAGATATTTGTACGATGTTGATTTGCTTGAAGTAGTTCAGTCGATCTAGTTGCATAATTTGGAACTATTAAGCTAAATAAAGACAGTAATTCATTGCAGTTTATCTTACCATTAAGATGTTTATATGCAAATTTTAAATACATGCATTGTCTTCGAGGCTATAAAAAAACACTAGAAAGAAAATTAGATACTGGCACTTTCCTAATAGGAAGTAAAATGGCTAATTGATTTATAATTATATGTTTTAGTTACAACATGAAATTGAAATTTACGACTTCAAAAAATCATGGCATTTTGATTTAATTTGTGCAAAGGACAATGAAAGGAATAGCTGGGAAAAGTTGCTCTAGGTATATGGAAAATAATAAGAATTAGCTATCTTTTAATCAACTTGTTATTTGCAAATAACAACTACAGTGATGACAATAAGCTAATCAACAAGATAAAGGTGTAATTATACAGAAAAGTGGTTCAAATATCTTACTGCCGTTTCGTGAAATTACACACATATGCTCTAGTGCTAAAACATTTTACGAAGCTATAATACTTAAGCACTAAAAAATGTAAATGTTTCATTAAAAGCTATTATTTAAAATTTAACCCATTACGATTTGTATAATACATGAAATGTGACAGATCCACTGATTTTTTCTGATAAGGTAAGTGTAATAGTGAATTTCTTTCTTATATTTTCTAACTGCTATAAACTACTTCAACCAATGTAAATATTCTCTTAAAATATACTGATTTATAAGGGTCTTTCTATACCACATATTTTAACTTTAACAATTATTTTATTGCCAGCAGAATCTGTAACACCACCTACTAACTTTAACAGAAAATATAGTAGATATACGTGTAACAAAGAAAATTAATAGAGTATTTTATTTTTGTAAGTAACTTTTTGTTTTATAGAACTGAGTAGAACAGAGACCAGTAGAACTGAGAACTGTAGAAGAAAATTCAATTTAATAAATTACTGTTGTGAAAGCATTGACATCAATTATAATTTTGTGTCGCATTTCAAAAAATCATTATTACGAAGCTTAACACAACTTGTACCTGAATCTATGTATACTCGTATATATACTACTATTGTGTGAATTTTTATCCCCTTTCTACTCTATTATTACACTAATGACCTGTACTAATAGCCATCCAAAATTTCCCTATTATTAGATAAACTACAATAAACCTTATATCATTTTATCAAATTAAGGCGGAGTGACCTGATACCTATCTGTGGTAAAATATTACTAAATATGAAATTAATTTTTACATATGTTGTACACTCTTATATACTTAATATAAAGGGTGATCCCGAGGTAATGGGCTAAAATTCAGAGGTAAAGGGTGTTAAATGTAAAATATTATTTTAGTTTTTTTCCATTTATTTCTTAATAAATGCAAATATCCACACAAAATTTTGAGGTTTGGGGTTTTTTGGGTCGAGGAATTGAAATCTATTCACATTTTTGATATAGTTCATAGAAGGCGCTAGCTGCAGTAGATTTAATGTGTTAAAGATGACATAACTTTTTTATAGTTTAAGGTATCTCATCTTTGGTATCAAATTCTTATTTTCCAACTTTTTTTACACAAAAAAGGTAACTTTATGAGAGTGGCTGTCGCGCACCGTTTTCGATATAATTGGCTTTGAAACTTCTATTTCTTATTTAAAGTCATATTTAGAGTCATGTCCAAATAGAAGGAAGCTATTTCAAGACCTTTTTAATCGACTTGGAGAAACTTGGAGGTACTTTTCGTTCTAAACGTGGGACACATCAGGCGCACTATTACAGTAGACCAAGAAGATGAAATTTTAACTCAAGTGGCAGAAAATCCAGAAGATAGTAGTAGGCAAATAGCTAGAACCACCGGTGCAAGTAAAAAAATAGTCCTAAAAATCTCTCATAAGGAAAAGTTGTATCCTTACCATTTTATATCAGTTCAAAATCTTTTACCAGCAGACCTCCCAGGTAGATTACATTTTGTTCATTTTATACACACTCTTCAAAACCTTGACCTTGAATTTTGAAATAATGTGCTATTTACCGATGAAGCCATCTGTACCCATCGAGGAGTTTTCAAGTTTAGTAACAAACACATATGGGACAATGGAAATCCTTACGTAGTCACTGAGCGTCACTTTCAACGACAATTCAAGATAAATGTTTGATGTGAAATTATAGGGAATCACCTTCTGTGTCCACATGAACTTGAACGGTGACTTGTATTTAGATTTCCTGCAACACCATTATTTTCATTATTAATCCAACGTCCATATAAAGGATATTTATAAACAGTAGTTAGTAAAAACTGTAAGAGAATAACGCACAAAATATAAAAATAACAATTTAGAGTACAATAAAAATACACATAAATAAAAACATTTAGAATGAAAAAATAGTGATATTAAAAAGAAGAAAAAGATCATATATAGACATTAAAATCACAATACTATTTTTAACGTTTTTCTAAGCAGGCTTTCTGCACAATTGAAAATATTAACACAATACTGTATATGATTTTAACACCTACACATCGAAATAAGAAGCGAGGATAAAAATGTTGATTTGTACTAGAAGTGTTATATTCAAATGTGACGTTATATCTGACTGAATACCGAGGTAAGTATATGGAATGAAACCATGGACATGTAACAAAAGCCGGGACGGGTAGTAATTTATTTGTTAGTTCTCGAAACGGATGGGCCAAAAAGTAAAATATTTCAGTCAACACTAATTATCGAAAGTTAAGGGCTCTCAAGTAGGTTTAGCGTCGTCCTTCGGAGAAATTTAGCAATATTTTTCACTTCGACTGTCGGAGCCATGTGTTGAGTATCTGGTATAAACAGGAAAATGGATATTTATAATAACGCGCGAAATGCATTCGAAAGAACACGTAGGAATTCCAAGATATTTAAATAAGCTGTTAGAGTGTTATCAGGAAAATAATAATAGATCAAATAGCTGATTTTTGGCGGATTTTCCAAGCTATAAGAACAGATTAAATGATATTGACTAATCCGTCCCGAATTGCTACACGGAGTCACTAGAGGTTATTTGTAAAAAACAGGCTTCACATTGAGCAGTCTCGACTCAACTATTGGATAAAGTCATTCCAAATTTTCCTATGAACCGCGCATGAACCGCGTGTCAATAAATTAATTAATAATGTTGCTCGAGCCCGTTGTGTCGTTATTTTGTTTGTTTGTTATGTTTTTATTGTCATTAAAACTCTTCCTGGAAGTTTTGGTGTTTATTTCTTGTTCTTCCAACTTAAGTGTCACCCTCTACAACCAACCACTGGATTACCTTGTACATGAGCGACATACTGTAAGTGTCTGGTATTCATTCTCTGAACGTACAACATTTCTAAGTTCCCACGTATTAATTAAAGTATAATGATAATTATAAACTTCCTTTCGAGAATTGAATAGTAAACTCTTTTGAAGTCCAGACTCGTTATGATACTGGTCATAACGATATACATAAATACAGAAATAATCCCTCAGGTTACAGACAGAAACCTTATATCATCTATAACATTGTTAATAATTTTATGCAATTGGATTATCTGATGTATCACCCAACGTTTCTGGAGACTGTCAATATTTGCCAATATTTAGTTAATAATCTGGATGACTTACCATTAAATTTACGGCAAAATCTCTACTTCATGCAAGATGGGGCTCCCCCTCAATTTTTTGTCCAAGTACGGAGTTGGAAAATAAGAATTTGATTCCAAAGATGAGATACCTTAAAGTATAAAAGAGTTATGTCGTTTTTAACACATTCAATCTACTGCAGCTAGCACCCTCTATAAACTATAACCAAAATGTGAACAGATTTCAATTCCTCGACCCAAAGAACACTAAATCCCAAAATTTTGTGTGAATATTTGCATTTATTAAGAAATAAACGAAAAAAAACCTAAAATAATACTTTACATTTAACACCCTGCATCTCTTTAACTATCAACTTTTTGAATAAGGTAAGTTCAGCTAAATCGCAATATTTTTGCTCCAGGAATCTACCCATGAATTTCGGCCCATGACCTCGGGACCACCCTGTATATAAAGTAAATACAATTAATTATTATCGATCCCAACTTTTAGTTTAGAGCAAGTCGAATTGAGTTACTACAATCAGATACGTAGTCATGAATGAAAATATGGACGTTAGAGTTGTCTGATTCAAGGTAAAGAAGCCAGCCGCTGACAAGCTGGGTGTGAGTTGCTCCGTACATTTGGCCAAGAGGTAAAGTTCATCTCTTAACAGAGACATCTCCAGATCTGCTAGTCTTGAGTAACATGTCGTCGTGACTTCTTTAGCGCTCTGCTCAACACCATCACAGGACATTATCATAACGATTGTAATTGTCTGAAATGAAACGTAATCCTCAACATAAATACAAGTATCAAATTATACAGGGTGTGCGTGTATAATATATAAAAATTAAACTATAGCTTCCTAACGATATTTGTGATAGAAAACTCTTATACGAAAAAGTTCTATTTTTGAGTTTATTTTTCGTAAATTAAAGTTCAATTATGGATCAAAATATTTTCTCTGGGACGCTCATGTCCGTGTGCTGTACGATGAGTTACAGTGCTGCAGACCAGCCGCGTAAACAAATCGCCGTTGAAAGATAGAAGGATACTTCTCAATTTTTGGGGAATTCTTCAATGCAAAAGTACAAACTAAGAAAAATAGATGTTTAAAAAAAACTGATATTTTCTTATTATAATAATTAAAGGTAATTACTACCTTAAATGCATTGTTGTTACTCAAAGAGTTTGCAAACAAAACCGCATCCGTAAGCATCTGTAGTTGCCAACTGCGTGCACTAAACAAACTTCATTAAAATATGGAACAAAATGAAATAAAACTTACCATTTCTAGAGAAAATGTTGAAATTGTGCGGATACAGGCATGGCACCGACGCACCCAATTTTGGCAAATATTTTCCCAAATTTCAGGTATTCCCTAACTGTATTAGCAGCTTCAAGCATACGGTTTCGCAATTCTTCCACCCGAGCAATTGGAGTATTGTAAACCAATGACTTCAAGTGACTCCAAAGATAAAAGTCCATTGGAGTTAGATCGGGTGACCGAGGTGGCCACGGCACTCAAAAGTGTCGTTACTTCTCGAGGAGCTGTGGAGGAGCCCCATCTTGAAGATAAAACATGCGTGCCCGAACTCGTAATGCCACATTGTCCAATAATTCAGGCAACGGGTTCTCCAAAAAGTCAACATATGTTGGTCCATTTAGTCGTCCTTCAAATAAATAGGGACCCAGAAGTACATCGCCGATTATGCCAGCCCAAACATTTACCGAGAACCGATGTTGAAAATGAGTTTCCCTAATAGCGTGAGGATTTCCATCGGCCCATATGTGCATATTATGGGAATTCATACACAAACATAAGCAGGAAAGTTTACTTGATTGGCACATTGCCGTAAAATCTATCTGCAACAGCTGGCGCCTTAAGATGCGATGTACGGTACGAGATGAGGTTCCTACTTGCTGTGCGAGTCATCGAGTACTAATTGTGGGGTCTTCGTCAAGATTTTCCAACACTGCATCTTCAACATTAAGGTGCACTTGCTGACCACGTCCTTCTCCTCGAGGAATAACACTTCCCGTATCTCGCAGCCGCTGAATGCACTGTAAGATTGTATTTGCACATGGGGGTGACGTTGTGGCCATCGTTCCCTAGCTGCCCCGAGCGCATTTTCTCTGGCTGCACCATACACTAACACCATATCGAAACGTTCGGATATAGTAAATGCATTGTTTTCTCGGTTCATTGTAAAACTACTTTGTGCACAAACTAAAATATTAAGCAAAATAAGAATCTCATTTTTAATGCAATGTGCACACTATTCTTATTTTTTAATTCTTTATAAAAATTAGTCTCTATCGTGGAATTACAAAATAAAAACTTTTGTCTTGACTCTTTCACTTTTTAACACTGATGGGTCGATGGACTATGCTTAATATTTAATAATTAAGTGAATAATGAATTCACACATATACAAGATCAGTTGACTGCACAAATTTTTTGACAATGTAACCTAACCTTGATTTAGTATTACTAGCATTAGATTATACCGACTTAAATTATAAGGTTGCATCTCGACTCGCATAAATACATTTCCAAAGTTTTTAATAAATAACACAGAGTCGGCCTTCATTTTCGTTGAATAAATGAACTTTAATTTACAAAAAAAAACGCGAAGCTAGAACTTTTTTGTATATTACAAATATCATTAGGAAGCTTTAGTTTAATTTTTATAGATTATACACGCTACACCCTGTATACACATAAGCAAGTGCCAAAATTTTAACCACAAATATTGAAGTCATCGGATGCAATAACTTACATTTTTCTAAACACAATTTTACAGACATTTCACATGATTAAAGAAATGACAAACGCGGAAAAGGAGCAATGTCATTCAATGTGACAGTTTAGTAAATCTTTCATTGACGACAAAGTTTTGAGAGAAAAAATATAATTTGAAGTATGCTTTGAATATATTAATTAACTGATTAAGGTAAAAATTGAAATTTGTTGTATCTAAATCTTGATGTTAATAGATATGCTACTGAACTGTAAAGTTTTCGATACTTACGATGAAAAATGTAGGAAAGAATGCCATGTACAAAAGTTTTTCCCCTAAAGTCAAAAAATGTCGACCTTGAAGGTTAAGTATAACGCAATTGTAGGTACCTAGAAGGAAGATCACCATACTTTGTAAAATAAAAAATATTTTCCATCCAAAAGTATCACTCAGTTGCTGAACAGACTTGTACAACCTTTGGTATATAATAAATACAGTTTTTAATTTTAAAGCTCGTTCCTTTCTTTCTTTGTTTCTCAGAGCTATTTGGATATGTTCACATTGTATTATGGAGTTTATCATTTTCGCCAAATATTTGTATCTTCTCTCTAACATCCGATTAAACATAACAATTAGAATCGCATCAAATATTTGACAGTAAGTGGTAATTGCTATCCCAACAAACAAGCGTATATTCCATAGGCGGTTCTGAAAAAACCAGAACAGGTTTTCACTCACATAAAATATGATTAGAGTGATATGGTAGATCACTACAAACACTTTATACAAGTTTATGCTTTTGTTGATTTCCAGATCTTGCTTTGCAGCAAGTATTTTCTCTGCAGAATTTATATACTTGAATAATTTTTTCCACTTCTTCTTTCCGTATTGGGATCCAAGCAGACTTATGCCAATATAAAGCAAATCTGTCAATAAGTTAGCAGCATCTGTCATATTAAGGAAGAAGGCATCTCTTAGAAAAATCGTATTATAGGCGATGGTTCTTTTCATAATTTCGTTCGTAGCAAATCCTACAAACAAAAGCAACAATAATGGCACATACCAACGAGATATGTTAGTGTTTTTTTCCAAATATGTGGGCGTCAGTCCCAAATATTTGCCAAAATTATAGTGACACCATATTATTTCAATATCGGAGTTCTTTAAATCATTTCGTTTTATTGATATCATTTTGTAAATATAGTTCTCTCGTTGGTACAAAACTGGATGTGTAGGCTGGAATATAATAAAATTTGAAATGGTCTGTCTTCTTTCGCTTATATTCGATTCGTACAATGGCAGGCCTTAATGGACATTAATGCATGCATATACCATGGTATATTTTATGCTTAGTTATTGAACAAAGTAAAAAGACTTTTTAAAAGATATTTATCATTGCTGACATATGAAACTATCAGCAATCTATTGTTTTTTAATTGCAAATAAATATTTACTTATTGGTACACCTACGCGCCTATAGTATGGAATAAATTCAGTAAAAACAAAACAAATATTTTTTTTGTGAAAAATCCTCGAACAGGTCGATTTTTAATTTAAAAAATATATATATTAGCATAAAAGGCGATTTTCAACCGTCATTTGTTTTCGAGTAATGACGTCATCGACATTTTTTTTAAATAGCAACCTCCTATTTTTTTTCTTAATCGTTTCATTGTCGATCCGACAAAATGTTGCCATGGGAAAGTTTCGAGTAAATGACGATTGAATGTTAGAAAACCCAAATCAATTAAAATAAAGCAAAAACGTTATCAATTTTAGTTTTTTGAAATGCCTGAAGTTTTTTATGGATCACGTAGGTGCAAATCTTTACAAAGTGTCACTGTCATACCGACTTTCTAAGTATTGTAAGCGATATAAAAATTATTGTTGAATTTAAAGTATTATGGCACGTTCAACTGTCACACAAAGTATTGAAATTTTAATTCTTATCGGATGCGGAGATAAGACCAGAACGCAACAGGAAGTTTGCGAATTATTTAATGAAAAACATCCAGATCGCCGTATCAGCCAATCAACAGTCGGTAAGATAGAATCTAAATTTAGAAAAACTGGCAATGTTGTAAATTCCAAAACCTGGATGTTCAAGCGTTAGTGAATAAAACAGAACATTTTGATAAGTATGGTACATAATCCTGATAATACTTCACGATTGGTAAACAATGAAATTAGTCAGACCACAGTGCTACGTATCCTGAGAAAGTAAAAAATATCATCCCTACAAAATTCAACTTGTGCAGAAACTCAATGAAGACGATCCCGGCCGCAGCCGCCGCTTACACTTTTGTGAAATTATGATGTATTTATGTCTTGCACTTTTTATACAGCCATTCTCTTATGTATTCCCTGTTTTTATTGTGTTTTAGATATTAAGTTGACTTTTATTAAAACTTGTTTTAATAGTTCTGTATAGGATTTATATGTGCTTTAACTTATTTATGTGTTATGACAGTAGAAATGATTCTACAGTTCAGAGTATAATTTGTACGAATATATGTGGACATGTGGTATAATTTTATGTTCAGTGTGATTTTAGTTAAAATTGTTTTAACGTTGTGTATAGGATTTGTCCATTGTACTTTTTTATAACAATACCAACTGTTTTACAGTTCAAACTCAAACTGAAAATTGACATACCATATTTGTATGTAAACTGTGGTCAAATAAATATCTATCCATCTATCTACCCGTATAATAATATAACAAATAAAATAATACAATAATATAATAATATAATATACAACAGTATAACATAAACTTATACAATATCAGTATCTGATTATGATAATATTAGTGTTCAAAATTCAGTTACTCAGTGTACACAATATTTTTTATTGGAAAATGGATATACTCTACATTTTTATATTTACATAAGAACATAAAAAACATCGCAATCACAGTTCCATATTAATAATAAAAAATGTGTTAGGAGACAGAAAGAAATTATGCTCATTGTCTACTCAATACATTGATCTAGCAGATACCATTTTGGACTTCATGCTAGTTTTTACATTGTCGTGTCAGTATGAATTAGACCATTGCCATTGGCATTCGTATTGCCGCCTACTACTTTTCTTTTGTTAATCATTTAGGTTTTAATTTGAATAATGTTCGCCCATCTGTACAATAACTGAGATGTCAATGTTGTTAACACTCTTATAAATAATAATAGTGTTCATATTTTATGTATTTTGATTCTAATTTAAATACTGACTTGTGAGTATCGTATATGTTATTGCTTGCAGTTAATTAGCTAAGTTGTAGTTTAGTTTCCTTTATTTAACTGAGTAAATTGAAAAAACAAAAAAATATAAGTATGTCGTTATTAGAATTCATAGATGGCTACCGTCAGGAAAACAGAGATAACAAATAATAGTATCTTGGTAAGTTTACTCTCTTAAAGGTTGTGACGTCACCGAATTAATTTATTCACTTCTTCACAAATGTTTTGTTATATCATATGAGAGGTTACATCTCTCTCAACAACTTTTATTTAAAAAGTTTTTCGATATCTTTTCCCATTCAAATCAAGGGAATCAAGATGCTTTCAATGCTCATATTCGTGCTGAGATAAATCATTTGTCCCTAGAAAGCCAAACAGCTAATTTCGAATAATCCCAAAAATGAGAATCCTATCCCTATTTTATCATTGAGTATCTTTTTTAACGCAGGTAGTAAATTTGTATGAAAATAACTAACAAAAATGTCAATAATGAATAATAAGCGTTGAAAGTTTTCCACGGCAACATCTCTATATATTTGGTTTTATATCTTTTGAAAGAAAAAAAGTAGTTTAGATGTCTCATAGATTTTCCGTGATACTCTGTAACTTTTCTTGTTCTTGAAAATATTTGATTTTTGTAAAGAAGTTTTATGAAAAGCGATAACGTGCGCCTTACTTTTTAAACATACATAAGATTTTCTTCAAATAATATATCATACCTACACAAAATATTTCTTTTAAGTAATAAATGGCAAAAATTATTTTTCATCTATTCAACTGCCATTTGGCACAATAAAGTGTGCCATGGGTGTATATATGATGTATCTATAAAAAATGTGGATCGCACTCTGAATTTTTATCAAGAAACCTTTACATAAAAATAAAATATTTTCACAAACAAAAAAGTTATCATAGAAAACGAGCAAAACTTTTGAAAACGCTTTGTATATCTTAGACGAATCAAAATATCGAAATGCGGTTCTCGTCATTCAACTTGTCTTTAAAATGTGAACCGTGCTCTCAATTTTTTTTTCTGCCACTGCGGGAAATTTAAGAGTCCCTCAAAAGTGTCGTTATTTGATTTATTCAACTTTATTGAATCTTTTTTGAAGGTATCAAAGTAAAAAGAATGTCGTGTTCTTTTTTTAGAACTGTCATATACAGCAAAAATCATTCGTAGGAGTTCCTAATATTGCTTACATGTTCTACCCACGAAATGTTATTTTAAATTACACCGCTTTTATCTTAATAACCAGAGAAATTATTTGTTTTCAGTTTTAAACTTGACCTGTTTTGTCTAAAACTGCCAGTTGTAATAACAGGAGTAACATTCATTTCAGGGTAATTCATTAACAATGGGATAATCGACAGCTGAAAATACTACACGTGAAATGGTGACCATTAGCACAAACATGCCTTATCCGTAAGTTGATAGTTTCGGAAATACAGGGCGTTGAAAGATTAAATTTTAAATAATTTTTTTGCGATTATTCTGAAAATATGTAGGTTAGGAACTTGAAAATTTGTGAAACTATATTTTTTTAAGCGACGAATAATTTGCGTGTTTTAATTTTAGCGTTGGTCATAGAGGGCGCCACTTACGACCAATTTTACCGAAAATTTAGTTAATAACTTTTTACTCTGTATGTCTAACGTGAAACTTGATTCAAAACCTGAAAGAGCTATATTTTTTCTACTAATTATGTACTCTTGTTTCATTTCGGTTTCTCTATCCGTTTTCGATAAAAATCGATTTAACGAACACTTGATAATACGAGAAATTAAAAGCGAAACAAACTGATGTTTCTTCGTGTTATTACAACAATTAACAATAAAACAAATGAAATACGTAATTATGATTTAAAGTAATTGTTCGAAGAATCCACCGTTGATACTGATGCACTTTAAACAACGTTTTCTGAGAGATCTTCGAGTTTGAAACAACATATTGAGGTTGCGCCTGACTTACTTGGCAGCGATTTGTATTCTTTGCCATAACTCCCCACGCGAACCAATAGATTCTTTGTAAACTATATCTTTCATTCGAGACCAAATAGAAAAATCAAGAGGTTTGAAGTCCGGACTGGGTGGCCAAGCAAAAATGCTTACATGGCCAATCCAGCGATTTGGAAAAACTGCATCTAAATATGCACGCACTGGCAGAGAAAAATGCGGTGGAGCACGGTCGTGCATGAACCACATGTCTCTTCTTATACGCATCTTATTCGTCGGCTAAAAAAATATAGTTTCACAAATTTTCAAGTTCCTAACCTACATATTTTCAGAATATTCGCAAAAAATCGATTTAAAATTTTAACTTTCAACACCCTGTATTTCCGAATCTATCAACTTTCGGATAAGGTATGTTTGCGCCAATGGTCACCATTTCACGTGTAGTATCTTCAGCTTGTTAATGAATCACCCTGTATACATTCAGTGCTATGGATAGAATAGTCTAACTCATGGGGAAATACTCTAAAAATAAATATTTCAGAAAAGATTTTAAAATTTTTAATAAGTACCTATATTAGAAAACTGTGTTACTGACATACCTATATAGAGTGTCCCGGAAATGGTGAGCAATCTCTCGGAATTTTTTCCTCCGGGCTCACCCTGTAGAGTTATTAGCTCTTGAAGTTGAGAATTAAAAATGTTTTTTTTGCTGTAACTTTTGTATTTTTCAATAAATTGTGAATATTTTTTGGCTGGATTTATAATTTTTTTAGCTGCTTTGGATGATAATATGAAATCCTCGATAATAATTATGGGGGCCCGGGGGCAAAGCACCCCCCACCAAAATTTCTAGAAAAAAAAGTTTTGTTCCTCTATACCCCAAATTTTCCACCACTTTATAAAAATTTAATAGATATTTTTGAGATAAACCCGTTTAAAGAGGAAGGTATCATTTAATTTGAGATATTTTGTTTAACAGAAACACAGGTTTACCCGTAGTTGACTTTTACATATCACAATAAGTGACAAATAATCTGCAATAGCAGTGTTCCAAATTATGAGAATTTGGACATCACAATCAAAATTTTGTAACTAATATAATTCATAATAAATTCTCAATATTAGTTCCACCTTCTCTTATACAAATACGAGCTCGTTTAACAGAAGACTGTTGCACTCTCCATAACATTTCAGGATTTTTGTCGTATTTCATTTGCACAATAAAAAATCCTTTCTTCTAATTCTTCTCTAGTGGTTACAGGTGTGGTATAAACAAAATTTTTCAAGTGCCCTCAAAAGAAAAAGTCAAGTGGGTTCATATCTGGAGTTCGGGCAGGCCAATAAATAGGTTCACCGCGACATATCCAGCGATTAGGATATACCTCGTTTAAATGGTCCCTTACTGCAGCACTAAAGTGAGGCGGCGCCCTATCGTGCATGAATATCAATGCATTTCTGGTTTCAAGATCAACATCTTCTAACAGTTGTGGTAATTGATGCACAAGGAAATCTAGGTAACGTTGATCATTCAGTCTAAGGGGGTAACACAAATGGACCCAATAAGTAAGGACCAATAATTCCACTCCAAACATGAACATAAAATTGTCTTTGGTGCCTAGTTTCAATAATAGCGTGTGGGTTCTCATCAGACCAATAATGTAAATTATGGGAGTTAATAACTCCATTCCTCCCAAAACTTGCTTCGTCAGTATACAGAATTAATTTCGTAAACATAGGATTTTGCTCATGTCTCTGAAGAAACCATTGAAAAAACTGTACTCTTGCACGGAAATCATCAGGAGTAAGAGCATGCACTTTTTGGATATGGTAAGGGTGAAGAAGCTGTTCTCTAAGGATTCTTGCAACAGTGGTCTTTGGAACATTGGTAAAAGAAGATATTGACCTAATGCTAACTGTTGGATGAGCAGCAACTTCGTCCAGTATATTTTCCACTACTTCAACTGTACGTGCTGTTCGCGGGGCACCCCTGTTTGCAGTAACAGGAGCAAACTGACCTAAAGACATTAAAATTTATTTAATATCCATTTTGTTTAATAATAGTAATCGTATTTTACCAGTTTCTCTTAATCTTTGATCAATACGTTCGAAAGTTTTGCGATCCGGAATCCTTCTATTGGGATAAGTTGCTGCCGAAGCATTACAAAGAGCCCGCCCGTACATTAAATACATATCAGCATATTTTTCACTGGAATACTGCATATTTTATAACAAATTATGAGTTATGAGATGAGTCTTACATTTAAAACTACGTATTTGACAAGTTTGATAATTTAATTGCCTTTGGCATACTCTGACATGTCAAATCCAACCACGATTAAATCTGTGTTTCAATTAAATAAAATGTCTCAAATTAAATGGTACCTTCCTCTTTAAACGGGTTTTTCTCAAAAAATATCTATTTTATGGATATTCAACAAGTATACCTTTTTTACGTAAAATGCCATAAATTTTTATAAAATGATGGAAAATTTGGGGTATAATGGAACAAACATCTTTTTTCTAGAAATTTTGGTGGAGGTGTTTTGCCCCCGGGCCCCCATAATTATTATCGAGGATTTCATATTATCATCCAAAGCAGCTTCAAAAAAAATTATAGATCCAGCCAAAAATTTTTCAAAATATATTGAAAAATACAAAAGTTACAGCAAAAAAAACATTTTTAATTCTCAACTTCAAGAGCTAATAATTCTACAGGGTGAGCCCGGAGGAAAAAATTTTATATGAACTTGTGACATTATTTTCTCATTATCTATCCATATCCGAGAGATTGCCCACCATTTCCGGGACACCCTGTATATTAGTTACACCGGTGCATTGGCTCTTGAAATCACACTGACAGGATTTGGTAGGTTTTTTTTTTCCATAATAACAAAGATATGGCGAGAAAAATGTGTTTACAAACATGTTAGTGTCAGAAAGACAACTATTGCAGAGCTTTTCTGCCAAAGTCTTTCGAACTTAGTTTTGAGATGAAAGATTATTATTTGTATACAGTGCAATCGACTTCTCCTTGTTCTTGTAGTTGATTTTTTATTTAATAACGCATTTATTTGCTATAATAAGTTATATTTTACTTCTTTATTTACTTTTACTTTTATATGAACAAAAAAAAGTCTACGCTGTTTTACTGTGAACGTGTATATCAATTGTAGCAAGTGTTACTGAGGAACGGACCAACAGAGGACACATGTCGCCCAACGTGGGGCACGAGTGCAACAAGGTAAGGTTCTAGAATGCAGATCGCACTCTTTAATCAATCTAACTATGCCTACGTCAGACCTAAGCATCCTAAGTCTGACGGTAGCACCTACTGTGAAAATGGCACCACGATATCAGCTCCAGATCAAGCAGGGAGGATACAAAATGACGAATCTCAAACACAGCCAATAATGTAACTTTATAACACCTCATGGTGCACCACAACCAACCCTGACCTTGACTTCTACGCGTCTGAAACCTTTCACTTTGAATTCAAAAGGTCTCAAGCGGATCTAATGACCGTTACTTCAAAACGATTCGCTGATGGCGAACAAAGAAAGCGAAAATGAAGAGGTGCAAGAATAATAAAAATTCTAAGATGAAGTCCAAGAAGGAACCCGCCGCAAGTGATGTAATGTACCAACTTGCTAACCAAGATCTATGGAGATCAACAACCCATGGAACCAGCTATTGGCCAAACTACGGTCCTGTCTATGCACAGAGCACTTCCGAGACTATGAAGGAACTGATTGGGTACCTTTCCACGTCAACAACTAGATCTGCAACCAACTAATTTAGAACCATGTGCCTGTTGCCCAAAATAACAATCCACCCTCGAGGCAAATCATGCATAGCCTTCATCAACCTACCTAAACAGGGACAACCTGAAGTCATGATCTAGTGCTGGTAAATAACAATAACCTAGTAGGTTCTTTCGCTTCAACATGAGCATTCCAATTCCTATTATTACAATCAAATAACTACATAAGGTCAATAAGAAAGAAGATAATTTTAGTATTACCTCATACCAGCGCTAGCGTAGATAATTCCAACGATGGCGATTCAAAGACTGTCAGGTCATCACGGTCATCACACAACATCCTTATAGTCAAAAACTTAAGATCCTCCCCAGGTCTTCTTCATCCTAACGGTAGGATAGCGACTACGAGTCACTTCGAAAATTATTGCTTATGTTTCGAATCCAACAATAGTAATTTCCTATAGAGCAATGAGAAGACGGAGCCTCTTGGTGTACAAGCACCTAAACGGCATGGGTTGAAAATCGAAATTTTCACCCATGTTTTGAATCCAATTGCCGAAACTGTCTACGTACTACTTCAAATATACACCAAGCCAGAGTAGACGACGTTTAGGGAACGCGATTCTGTGGGCAGAGCGACCTCCGAAGGTCATCGCCATCGGGGAGCATTCAAGAAAGCGACTCGGTTTCGAATTGTTCTTAACAGATTGGATGTTTTAAAATTACAGTTAATTAAGTTCTATTCTCACTTTCTATTGACTGACCATTCTAACATTCTAGATAACAGTATTTACAATAAACCATGAAAAATGAAAAGATTATAATAAAATCAAAATTGAAACAATTCCACATTTATATAGAAATTTATTTACTCTTATACAAAACTCCATAATTGTAAAATGTTTCATTTGGAAGTAGCTTTCATTGGACGTTTAATAACATTTGCTAGACATCGACATCTTTGTCTTACTCTTACTGTCATAACACATCCTAGGCTATATGTTTCTTGTTATAAAAAAAAAAGAATTAACTTAATTTTATACCAGTATAAAACTGGTACAAAAAAAATAAATGATGATCTGTCAAAAAGCACATCTTAAGCCTAAATCGTTGTGTTTCATTAAAAATTCTTGCACTATTTTTGTTTTACATTTTCTCCTATCTAGAAGACTGACATAACAGGGTGACATTTAAGCTGGATTGTTCTGTATACACCAATGTGTTTTCTGTTATTAGCTAATATATCAAATCCGGTTACATTTGGCAAAACATGCATTCGTGTATTTCAAATAAAACTATTTATTTTTTAGATATCTATTTTTACTTCTGCTTCTTAGTGCTGACTAACGGATGCACGCATTTTTAGGAGAATGTAGATGTGTAGGTACACTATTAGAGTCCATAAAGATCTAGAATATTTTTTCAAATCACTTTGTGTAACAGAAGTGTATATTTTTTCTGGAATTACTTAGGAATTTTTATTTTCGGATTTGTGTTTTTCTAGAATTGAACACATAAATTGTTTTTATGGCATGACCTTTTTTTATTAGAATTTACAAGATTACAGCTTAGATGTGTGTATGCATTTGGCAAGAATTCTTTCAATTTACCATCTAATTTTTTTACAAATATATCTGGAGGGTTGTTATTAAATTGTAAATTTGATCCACGTGTGCTTAATTTGGTAATTATGTAATCAAGCAAGTTAAAAATTATATTAGACTATAAATTAGTCGAGAATTTTCAGCTTTTACACACATGGATTATGACAGTCACTCCTTATCGCGTTCTGCCTTGCCTAATGTCTAATTTGCAATGTAATAAATAGTAGCCGAAGTAAAAAATGAAATTACTATTATGTTACACTTTTAGGTAGGTGTGTTGTAGATTTTAGATCAATGCCAATAGCTATTTAATTTATTTATAATATTATACATTTATAGTGGATGAAATATATTTTATTTGTTACAGAGGTGTACACTTAAGACCAAAATGAAATAATAAGCCAAAGGTCTACACTATAAAAAAATTTCACTCAAATTTCACTCAATTTTACTCAATAATTTATCACCTGTATCACCCGTAATGTTAATACCAGATTGAGCGAAATTTTCCCTCTATTAGTATGAGTACAAGTGAGTGAAACTGTTGCATCAGAAATGAATGAGTTTTACTCAAATTCGTGTTATTGCTAACTATCAATTGAGCGACTTTTGACTCTATTCTGAGTATATAAAACCAAGAGACTTTTTCTCTAACATGATTTAAATTTAACTATTATTGAGTTATTTTTTACTCAGACTTAGTTTTTAATTAACTAACTATTGAGTGCAATATACAGTGTTGAAATTAATTCACTTCGCGGGGCTTTCTCCTGTCCTGGCTGAGACCCGCCAGCTGACACTCGCCGCCGCTGGCAAAGGCCCGTTCTCCTGGCGATCATGCTTTTCTGCATGATCGTTGGAGATTTTTTGGAAAGGATTTTTCGAAATGTCAATTTAACTAGGAATTTTTTATTTAAATGTAACTCTTAACAAGCATCATTTAAAGACCTCAATATCTCTAATTGCATTAATTTATAATACAGAATATTTTTTAACAGGCTTAAAGTTAAACAAATTGAATTTGTCTAGTTTCTATTTCAGTTTAAAATCTAGAAGGCGGTAAACATGTCTGAAGGTTGAAAATTAGTTAATTATTGGCACTGTTAAATATAACTTGTAAATAATGAAATCTGTTTATTCCCAGTTATTACAGCTGCAGCCATTGGAAATGCCTAAAAATAGTTTATAAACAAACTCTTTCATTATCTTCGACTATTTGTTATTCCTACATTAAAAACATTAGAAACTTAATACATTTAAAACATCTATTGTGCTTTGGAAATTAATGAATAACTTTTAATGCGATTTTCCGTAAAATTACTTAGAAAAAAATTGCGATATGCCAACTACAACTGGAAGGCTGCTATTTAAAAAAATAATGATTAACTCTATCAAATTTTTATTAAAGAGTACAGTACAAGTATTTTAGTTAAATCCTGCATATAATATTCTGTTAATAGTGCCACCATTACAACCAACAAAATTATTTTAGAGGCGATAATAACTACAATATTTTAATACTGTACGAATGTAGGGAATACAAAGTAGCTTAAATAACACCACGAAATGACATTTTTATAGACCATTTATATGTAAATATATTTTCGTGTTGACGAAACATGCTTTAAATAGTTACATTATTTTAAAATTAGATTTGACTATACGATTTTAATAAACCAATAACCCGTGTAAACATCAATTGCACAGGAAACAAATATTTATATTCTACGATGTTGTCTGATCAATATTTAACATAATATTTATACTTTATAATATTAAAAAAAGCAAAATCGGCGGTGGCACTGCTTTGTTTTATTTAATACAGAAGAGAATTGTGTTTATCCCTAAATGCATCCATATCTATCCCATATTTGCTACAGCTACGTTTCAATAGAGAGCTACTGTTATACGAGGAGAAAATAACTGAACCTTTTTCCTATTATTTTTACTACCATCTTTTCTACTACTATTTTTATTTATTTACTTATTTATTTTTTAACTTTTTTATTAATTTTATAAATTATTGGTCCTTATCTCTCCCCTATTCACACACTTTTTCCAATAGTGTTTCCATTTCGCGAAGCGATAGCTTCAGTTGGAATAGAATGGAATTAAGCTTATTTCACCCTGTAGATGATAAGTTATTATTATGTTTTTGTGGACGTCTTTATTTTTTTATATGTAGTTATTTTGTTATGATTGATTTTGAATTATGTTATGATACTCTCTCAGTGTGTGGGTTCCTTTATTTTGTTTTATTCATATATTTTGATTTAAAATTTGACGTATTGAATTTCTACTCCAAATTCTTTAAATGAAAGATGTATTTGAAATAACAAATATCAATATAAGTATTACTAGATTTAGCAGGTTATGGGTTTTGTTACAATTTACAGTTGTTGTAATCCTTAATCTAGATGAATGAACAATAAATTCCCCCCTAAATTTCTACTATAACAGTGCATAAATGTTCATACTGGCAGTAGCTGAGTTGGTTAAAATTGTGCATTAGTTGCATATAAATATGTAGTAAGAATTTTAATGTAAAGATTTATATAGCGCTTTGTGTTTCAAATTTGCAAATTTCTTTAATAAGTGTCGACACTAACGATGACAGATTTCTTGCTGGTTGTTAAATCCGCATGTAACCACGCTGTATTGCGAAATCTCCTACGTAGTCGCGCTGGTCGGACGTTCTCTCGTTGAACTGGCGTCTCGCCGCGAAGATTGCCGAAGTTTCCTTTATGTTGCTGTTATAGGAATTCCTCCAGATGAAACTACACTACACTATATTTTTTATAGATTCCACTTGTCCCTTTTTTATTTATGCAAATTCACCTTGTTTCTATTTGTTGTTTTACCAGTTGCTTGTGTTGAGACTGTTGAATGATTTTTCGGACTAACGTCACTTCCACTAATGTAACATTCTGACTTTTGACTGTTGAATTTTATCACGACATTAGATCATCAAGATGACTGGATAAGTAGACAATTTTTACTGACTGATTTTTAACTGATAGCAATTGTTTTTCTAGGGGCAAACTAACGATGTTACTGCTACAGGTAAACATGGAAGACTGGCTACCTTGAGCCCGGATATTGGTTTTATTAAACGTGGAAAACAAATGAAATTACTATAGCAACCATAGCCATCATTTTTGAAATTTTATTTATGCAAATACTGACTTTTGGACTGACTTATGATGCATGAACTTTCCATTTTCAGCTTCCTTGCATTTTTCTGCATCTTTTGACACCAATTGCACGTTTCTAGGTTAAGTTAAAAGTTATGCTAAAATTTTACTTAATTTTACAAATTTCAACTTAATTTTGATGCATAGACTAATTCTCAGCATGTCTGTTCTTTCTATAACTTTAGTACTACCTATTAAACACCTTTTACACAGTCTTTATTCGTTTTTTCGTAAACGAAAGAAAGTTTTAGAGTTGTCCGATCCGACAAGCATTATAAAGTCTACACAACAAATTAATCTTTGGTTGGAGTTTAAACACATTTTATGGAGTTATGAGGGTCTTTTACATTCTACACATATAATTTTGCTGTCCTGGTACACTTTTACAACTAACAATTTACAAAATTCTAGCGGAACAACAACTGTCAAGATTTATATGCTACAGAAAAGTTTTCACAGATGCATAGGTTTAATTCCACACATATATTCTGGCTACAGATACATTATGCTTCGTTTACATACCAGTTTTATTGCAAGAATCGGAATTATATGTGAAACATCTTCATCTTACGTCGACGACTTGACAAAATTTCACTATGATGATTAAATATGCTCATGCCAGAACTTATAATTGACTTTTAATATTGTATTGTTCTTTACTGTTCTTTTTACATAATTGTACAACATGAGTGCATTTACATAGTTTAATGAATATGCAAATTCAAATTTAGTTATAACTTTGACAGTCGAGACGTTTTGTCGTGAAAATTCATTAATTACAAATTTTTAACTTATACTATCGATACACATCTTCCATTTAAATCCATTATAGTAATTCATACCCAGTTGCTGACTATTTTAAATATATTTAATATCAAAATTTGTGTTAATTCGACAGTTTTGTGTCTCGGTGCCGATAAAAGAATTGATTCTTACTTATATTATAGAAATCGTTTTTAATAGTTTATGGTATTATAAATAATTTATTATAATATTTCAACCGTTAAAAACTACCCCTAATAAAAAAATATTAAAAAAATTGTTTTTAACAGTTTGAAAAATTTGATAGTACAAATAGGATAAAATAAATTCTTTTACCTGTTTATAATACAAATTTTATGCGAATAACTTAAAAGTCAAGTTCATTTTAAAGATTTTATAAAGTTAAAATTTTTTTAGTTATTTTAGTTATTAAAGTTTACGTTGCATCGATATTCCAGAAAATCGCACTTTTCAAAAATCGTCACTTAACACTTAAACACTTTGCACTCAAATAACAATATCACGAAAGCTAAAGGAGATATCAACAATCCATGAAGATGTGGTTACAAAGGAAGTTATGCTCAACGCAATGCTGCCAACCGCATGTCACTAAAAAAAAGTTCGGTTGCTTCTTGAACATATCTCGTATGAAACTGCGTTGACCAAATATGGATCATACGCATCATCATCATGACTGTATCATCAATGTTGAGCTAGCAAATATAAAAATAAAATTTCATAAAATTAAAACAAATAAGATATTTATGATAGATTTCAGTGGCGGTTCTACCATAAGAGCTGCGGAGCTGCAGAACACAACATTTTATGTATTCAATCATATTAAATATCAACAAAATATTTAAAGAATCCAAATGTACTCGCGCTAAAATAAATCTAGGAGCTTATATTATTATTTATTACGACGCGAGCTACGCTCTTTAATATATGCAACCTCATACACAAAATGTGTGCACAGCGAACAATTAGATGCGTCCTTTGTTTTTATTGGCTAATCAGGCATGCGACCCAGTACACGAATATATGGAGTTATGTGGCTGCAACAACGACAGCCATTGCTGCAGTAAAGTAAATGCAGTAATATTTCATACGTGGTATGTGGTGGTTTATTTCTGCGAGCTGCCGCTCGTGTGAATATTTTCGTTTAGGCGTCTACGGATATTATAGTTATTAAAATGAATAGCGTTTCGTTTTAAAAGAAAACTTTATTTGGTTCTCTGCCTTATGAGGATAAACTAAAAATAAAAGAATTAGGTGGGCCAACACCACAATTAAATATTGAAGTTAGTGGAACAAGCCGAAGTAAAAGTTATAAAAGACAATTTAACAATAATGTATACACAAAAGCAGAGTGGGTGTGCGGGTGTGATTTCAAAAATACACTGTTTTGTTTTCCGTGCTTACTTTTCGGTGGGGATAAAGCATGGATATACAGTGTGAAAGATTTAAGTAATTTAAGTCATTAGGTAAAATAAACATAAGTCGGTTAGATTCTGCATATTGGGATAATATACGGAAACACAATAAACAGGTAACGAAAAATCGTTATGTATTATCTAAAATCATAGATTACATAAAATTTTGCGGAGCTTTCGAATTAGCACTTCGCGGACACGACGAGACAGAAAATTCGGACAACCCTGATGTGTTTCGTGGACTCATACATTTTAGTGCAGATCTTGACGATATATTAAAAGAACATCTAGCCACATGTACCGGGAACTAGCTGTATGGTCCCGGATTTCGGATTTGCACGTATAACTCCCGGAATAATGTACACATATAAAAAAAGATAAAGAAAAAATCACGGCGAGGAAAATTAAAATTCGTTGAATCGTTGGTAAATTTCACAAACGATTTTTTGTTTATAAACAATATTCAATAATTTAATAAAATATATTTAGTTTATTCCAATTTATTTATAACGTCAGTAGGTAATTCGTGAACAGATATTTCAAAAAGGTATCAATTTCAAAAATCGTTCTTGTGAAAATCTGTATTTTAGTATAAATGGATTGTTCCTTGAGATTCAGAAGTGCCAGGAAAACGCGTGACCTTGAAAATTTTGAAATTCAACAAATGTAACAACCCTAAGCAGAACAAATTCAATCAATGTTCACGCGCCGCCACTGGTAGATTTAATAACACTATTTGCATAATAAATGAATGTACATATCCAAAAATGTTAGTCTTATTTATCTAAAACTTAAAAAAGGCAGTAATGACTTTGCGCAAACTTTATACATATTTAACGATAGTTTTCTCTAAGATTTCTAGGTATTTATCGGTTTTATTTTATAACGTCGGTATTAATAATTGTGTAGGAGCATCCAGTTCTCGATATTTATTCCTTGATGAAGTCACTATTCTGCCGCTTATTTGTTTATGTCGAATAACTTTCATAGCTGTTTTGCTGTTTTCTCTACGGTCGTCCACCTTCTTTCTGTTATTCATTTCCACCAACGTAGATCGTGTAATGTGTTTTGTAACCTTTTACAATTTCTCTGTGGGTCTTCTGTTTTCGGTTTGTAGTTATCATTGCCTTCTTGGGACGGCGATACTGATGGAACTAAACAAAAGAGTAAAAAAACTGCAGCGGCTGCTAGTGAAACTGTACAATTTTTCTTATAAGTTTTATATTTGAATATAAGTTAGGGTTTCCAATAATTTTAAGTCAATTAAAGTTTTTAGCTATTGTAGGTCAGTTGTACAAAGTCAATAATTCATCATGTTGAGCCGCTTTAGATTAGAGTTTGTAACAAACGATAGTTTTTCTATAGAGAGGTCGAACAATTTTGTCAGTTAGTGATATCTAATGTTTTATTGGCAATGCAGAAACTGAACATGTTACCCAGACAATCATAATAATATAAATCTGCCCATGTTAATATTTGAAGTACGGTGCTTTTTCGGGTTATTATGCTGTTGCCTATGTAACTGGTTGCCGCCAATTACAGACTTCCTTAGCCTTAGCTGGAAATCTTTGACTTGCCTATGTTGTTGTCGGGCTAGCCTAACCCAACCCTGGATTCAGTGTCTTTAGTTTTCGACTACTTGGAATTATTTTCATTCTTTGTTAACTAAAAAAATAATATACAGGGTGTTGTCTTGACTAGGTCCGAATTTTGTCATATTCGGAAATTTTTGAATTTCCGAAATTCAGACCTAATTTTGCGTCGCGTCCCTTGAATTGACCTGTCGAGAAATAGGGGCTGTTGTATAGGGATAGTTTAGGCCGCACACAGCGGTTTTTGGACGCGACGGCAGGAAAATTGGAAATATCGGTGAAAACGTCCAATTCCCGTGCCTCGTCGTTTCGAAGAGGGGTGTTGACGGCATTGACTCTCGTTAAAGTCGACCATCATAGATAGTTTTTAGCTAATTGGGACGGTTTTGAGCTCGATGACGGAAAATTTGGAAAGATAGGTGAAAATTCAAAATTTGGACAGGACATAGTTAATACAATAAACATAGCCTTAACGTTAAAAATGTTGTCACCGCCGTTCTTGGTGGTGAAAATTCGAAATATTTGAAATTATTTAATTTTCATAGCTGAAAACATATATAGGTATTGCTGGTGAAAATTTGAAATATTTGGAATTATTCAATTTTTGTGGTTGAAAACAAGCATAGGTACTGAATTTTCGAAACCGAGAGAGTTGCACTAACCAAATTTGGACAGGACATGGTTAATACAATGCGAAACATCGCGTTGCTGTTAAAAATGTTGTCACCGCTGTTCTTGGAGATGAAAATTCGAAATATTTGGAATTATTCAATTTTTGTGGCACTATTTTGTGCACTAACCTTTGTACTACAGGTGTAAATGCTTTAATATTTAAAGACAAAAATTTTATTTCCTACCTAGGAATATAGCTATCCAATTCTTGGATTTAAAAAATTTCTTTTAAATACAGAAAAACACGATGCGTTATTACGAAAACATGCTATCTCAAATTTAGATTGGAAAACAGGCTACCTCAGATTTTTAAGAAAAAATATTGTATCTCACACAAAATTAAATTAGACTAGTTTAAGTTGGCTGCATTGGCGTTGAAATGCACTTTGAATGATTGAAACAGTGTACTTATAATAAACTTATATAACATATTTTTCAAAAAGTAAGGAATATTTATGTTTAGGTACACTGTCTATTTTAACTATTTGTTACATTTAACATTTTTCAATTAATTTTGTTAACCTACTGTTATAAACGACAAAATTGTTAATTCAAAAAATAGAATAATATGCAGTATGCTGCAACACGTACATTACTCGACGTTTTTTGAAATAACAATTTATATAAAAATAGTGTATACCTTAATACATAAAAATGTTTATTATTAATAAAAAATATTCGATTTTTTTCATACAAGTTTACTTTGATATAAAAATTAATAGCGCACACTTATCTTCACACGATCTTTACACGGTCGATAGCCGTACGGTTTAAGGCGTCATTACTTAAATAGATGTGCCGATCTGCCCGGGTTTCGAATCCCGCGGTCGGTAGACCGTAGATTAGCTATGTTTGTACGAAGGATTGGCACCCTCTGTGCAGGTATGGTAGGGTGGAAAAATGTTGGCTTGGGTCAATGTGAGAAATTGACACCGGTTGGCATTTGACCGCCCCCCTAATTAATGAGGTTTCCCAGATTTCCCTCATTCCTGCACTGAATGGTGGTTAGGGCCTACCAACATACATCGTTCCTGGGCGCAAATGCGACCTGCGTAATAATAATATGCCGCCTCCTCTCCCGCACAAGTCTCCGACTTATGGGCTAATTCTCGTAGTTAGAATGAGGAGTAGAGATATTATTATTATCTGATTTATACTCACTACTTTATTCTAAAAATAATTTTATATGCCTTAATGCGGACTCCAAGGAGACTGCAATAAAAAGGATTATAGTGGACCAGGCTAGGCTCCAAATTCCAGATCCGAATTGTTCTTACCTGGACAATATGCCCGTGTAGTGCAGCTATACCTGGATTGTCTTGGAAATTGCTCTTAACTTGCATTCAAATAAAGTACTGAATTTTACACACAGCTTTGTATTTGTAAATGCATAAATAAAAATATCAAACATTTTTCAGTTTTTTTTGTGAAATACGGTTTTTACAATCATTACTTTTAAATAAGAACAAGATGCAACAATTTGTAGAAAAACATCATTTATTCATAAAATTTCATTAATTAGATTTAACATAATAACCAGAATATAAATATAATGTACAAAGTTGATTGATATGTACAATAAACATGTGTGCATGGGAACCGCGGAAACGTACACGTGCATATCATCTGCTCTCCGCCCGTCGCATCAATATCCAGCAGATCATAAAGTACCGGTAATAAAAGTGTGAAACCATTTGTTTTTATTGAGGTGCAGTAAGAACGATTCGAACCCGGAGTTTGGGGCCTAGCCTGGTCCACTATATAATCCTTTTTATTGCAGCCTCCTTATTTTCAGAATAAATTGTGCATCCCAGATTTTGTGAAAAAAATACGTGTATCAAGAGTAATGACTATAAATAAGATAAAAGTACGCTATTAATTTTTATATCAAAGCAAATCGAAAAGAAATCGAATAGTTTTTAGTAACAATAAACATTTTTATATATTAAGGTAAAAACTATTTTTTTTATAATTTGTTATTTCAAAAAACGTATTTAAAAAATATATATAAGTTTGCGGTTTCAATCATTCAATGTGCATTTCAACACCAATGCAGCTAACGTAAATTTCTAGTCAAATTTAATTTTGTGTGAGATAGCATGTTTTCTCTTAAAGATCTGAACTAGCATGTTTTCCAAGCTTAATATGAGGTAACATGTTTTCCAAGTACAATTTTAGATAGCATGTTTTCCAAGCTAAATTTGAGATAGCATGTTTTCTTAGTAAGGCTCTATTTATTAATGGATTTTATTATTGTTGGTATACATAGGTATAATTCTCAATATCAGTTCTAAACTACATAGAAATATTTTGATAAATGTTTACTACAGTCGTAAGTTCACACACCCTCATAAAATTTTGATGTATTCACTATTTTCAAGAATACTGATTGTAAAATTGAAAAAATGTCTAATTGGTCGAAACTACTTATTTGGACAGGGCCGAATGGAAAATGTGGTGAATTTAGAAAACGCTCGGAGCGGGAAATAACTACTCTGTCGACTACATGCCCTAGCATTGGATTGTACTAGTAAATAAATAGTAATAAATAATTATCTAAATTGAAAACTGAAAGTAATATGTCAAAGAGAGTTAATAATAGAATATATGTTGTTTAACATATCAGTTTTACTGAATTTATATCTAGATCAACGTAACTGATTTTTCCTAGCTATATAATAGATTTCTTGATAATTTTATTAAAGTGACTGAGCGGGTAATAGTTTTCAGTATTCTGATATAAAACTGTTTATGACGTCCCTAATAGCCTCGCTATGTTTGCGAGCATCATAATCTAAAAACAAAAGTAGCTGTTGTTGCACCAACCCCGACAGCCTTGCATGTGTGCCAAAACAAAAATGCATCGCGAACTATTCATTCCCTGTGTGATAAGTCGCCTTCGATTCGCGCTGATGATTGTTATCTGTTGCGCTGCAATTAAAATGGGCAATGCCAGTTCTTCGGGTAGTAGGTAAATTCGAGCATTCGCTTAGACGTCGCGGAGCCGCGTGGACAGAAGGGAGTGGGGCCAGGACAGCGCGCGAAACCAAAATAACAAGAACCCGGCGCGAAATTATTGCAAGTCCACATCCGCGAAGCGCCAACCTCCATGCTCGCGTCTGCCGTCAAGTTCAAGTTCGGATCGTGAAGTATCTAAAACGGACAATTACAGTCCGGGTTTATATAATAAAATAAAATTTTACGTTACCAGACGATTTCAAAATGCTCTGAACCAGCTAAACCGTCGCGATGAGTGTGAAAGACAACCTGTCGAACATCAGTGACTTAGTGCTAGTCTCAAACACTTCCTCCCAAGAAGTGAACCTATATCCGTTCTCTCTGGTGGTTCCCTTCACCATAGTATACGTGATCATATTTTTCACGGGAGTGATAGGTAACGTGAGTACGTGTGTAGTTATAGCAAAAAACAAATCCATGCACACTGCCACCAACTACTACCTCTTCAGTCTGGCGGTGTCGGATATGGTCCTCTTGATTTCCGGGCTACCACCGGAAATGTACAGGATCTGGTCCCCGGACACCTACGTCTTCGGGGAAGCTTTCTGCGTGTTGCAGGGGTTCGCCGCGGAAACCTCTGCCAACGCTAGCATCCTCATCATCACAGCTTTCACCGTGGAGAGGTACCTGGCCATCTGTCATCCGTTCCTTTCACACACCATGTCTAAGCTCTCTAGAGCGGTGCGTTACATCATCGCCATTTGGATCGTGGCTTTGGCTCTGGCCATCCCGCAGGCTATACAGTTCGGTATAGAAGTGGAGGTGAAGGATGGGGTTCAGATGAGCCACTGCACGGTGGTAAAGACTTTTTTCGAGCACGCTTTTGAGATCTCGACGTTCGTGTTCTTCGTGGGGCCTATGACCCTCATATCCATTTTGTACGTGTTGATTTGGATTAGGCTGAAGAAATCGAAGAAAATCACCGCCCATAGGGTGTCGACCTGTACGACCAGCAGCTCTACCACGGAGCCGGGGAGGAAGAGGATGGTGCGCAACGCCTGCGCCCAGAATAGGGTCGTCAAAATGCTGAGTAAGTCTTTTACCTTCTTTTAGTACAAAGGGTTCCCATATTATGTGTAAAGTCTTTCCGAAGATAGTTGAGCATGTATAAAAACACCTAGCAATAAAATTTCATAGTTTCATAGACATCCCTAAAAAAAGTTTTCTGCTAAAGGCAAAAAATTATAATAATTTGAATATACGTAATGTGTAGAAAATTTCTATTATATGTTAATTTGACTAACAACATATTTTAATTATTTATGTCATCAAACAATTTTATTATATTGATGGTAAATTTAGTTTTGTTTCGTTTCAAAAGGTCTCCAAAGTGCCATGTAATAATATTAGTAAACAAATATCCCTCTTATTTCTCCCTTTCGCTATTGTAATATGAATGATTAATAGAAGGTGCCTTTAATAAATTAAAATTACTTGAATCACACCAAATTCCGCATTGCTGCACTGCACTGTTGTTAGGTCATTTGTTGACAACTGAATTTATGGCCAGGTCGCTCAGTACAGCTGTGTTTGTGCCGCGTTTGCCCGCGTGTTCATTCTTCAACTACTGAAATTGAATTAAGACAATTTAAAGAAATTCAGCTCTATTATTATTAGACAGCATCAAAAACGACACTTATAAAGAACAAACAAATTTAAAAAATCGATAGGTTTACATATTTAATTTTTTGTAGTTACTGTTCCTATTAAACAAAATATTTTCTAAAGTATTTTGCTGTGTAAATATTTCTCTTGTAATGGTTTTCTTTTAACTATTCGTTATATTAAAACACCTCGAATGTAGTTTCTATATAGATCCCAATTTTCATTTAAAAATTAATCAACTGCAATTAAAATAAAATAATAAGTACATTTTATATTGCAAGACCTCATTCCAACGTTCTCCATCTAAAACTGCTGGAAATGATCACATATAATTAAAAAAGCAATAGATTTTATTTAAGACATTCCTCATTCTACAAATTATAAACAGCAGTTTCTAATTATTGTCAAAATCATAAATATGTTTCATTGCTTTTAATATAAAGAAATGACAGACAATCAAAGACATTCTTTTAATTTACAGATTGAGTAAAATCTGGAATTAATGAAAGAGCTACGGAAGTTTAAAGGTCATTGTCAAAAAAATCATTTTCTTTTTTAACTTTCTATCTAAACAAAAAAGGTAAAGGCAAGTCGTAGGAAATTTTGTCGTGATACAAAGGAAATATATAAAAAAACAATTGACTGTCGCGTCTCGAACAAAACTATTGTTTTTTTAAATGAAATACCCTTTATATTTGTAGTTTATTAAATTCCACATCATTTGAGAACAATGATATACAGGCTGTTACAAATTCGCTTCTCACTATAGGGACTACCAACATTATGTCTCTAAAATATCAAGGCTAACATGATTAGTTTTCGAAATATTTGAAAAAAAACGAAATTTTGCCAATCCGTTTCTGTTACATTTCAGCCTTGTTTGAAGTGATATCGAAAAAAGAAGAACACTTTCTCATAGCAACTTTTTGTCCTGTATCGAATGGCATAATCAATTTTTATATATAACGTTTCGTCTCTCCAGGACCATCATCAACTTCATTTTTTTAAATACACTCGAGAAACCTAGAAATAACTATGAGCACGGGATTAAAACCGTAACAATGTTTTATTTTAACGTGTGATGGTAATATGTTAAATAACTAGGTGCATTTCACAGGGTCTAACGACACTTAGAGTGTACGATAAACGTATAAATCTAAATAAAAAGTGTAGATTTTGGAACGAATACATTGAAGATGAATTTTTCGAGGCAAAACTTCTGAATCTAGTTCGGGCTGAGGAAGTACAGTATTGGGGGTCACGAAGGCTTGCCAAAAATGTAATAAAGTTTCCAGAGTCGTATTTAAAAAAAAAAAGATGATAATGGTCCTGGAGAGACGAAACGTTACATATAAAAATTGATTATGCCATTCGATAGTGAGCAAAATGTTGCCATGACAAAGTGTTGTTTTTTCAATATCACCTCAAACAAGGCTGAAATTAAATAAACATTGATTTCCAAAACTTCGGTTTTCTCTCAAATATTTCGAAAACTAATCATGTTAGTCTTGATTTTTTAGAAGCATAATGTCGGTACCCTGATTACGCAACTTGGCCCCCATTTAAGCTAGTTTGTATCTCTTATCGTTTCCGAGATCTCTGTAGTGAGAAGCGAATTTGTAACAGCCTGTATACGGGTCATGTATTTGCTTTGATAGTTTGCACAGTTGTTTAATTTATTTACTGACTTTCCACAATATTTAGGGTCAATATTGCCATAAAACCAGTGCATATTTATTATTTTCCGCTATTAAATTTACTAAACAGAACTTTGGATACTATATAATGTGTTTTATAACACTAGCTTCGTGTTTTGTCCATAGGACACTTTTTTAAATAAAATTTTTTATAGTTTTGTGACCCGCAATTTGACGAAAGAAAGTTGTAATAATTTATACGACCGAAGAGAGCAAATATTGAATGAGGCGGGTAACAAAAAAACAATAAAATTCACCCTTTCGTCAAAAGGACCAGTCAAGGGTTAATTTTCATGAAAATAACCCTTAGTAAGGCGGTAAAATACTCATAATAAGTAAAGTGAAATCTAAAATTATGCTACAAATAAGTGACTGCTGACAATGCTTTAGTTTAGGATTTTGGGAATTTTTGGCATTTTTATAAATACAGTTACTTCAGATTCTTGGTTTCCCTTACTGTATATTTTGAAACATATCTGAATTTTAATTATATTTTTATAGAATACAGAAAATATATTTTTAAATTGTACATTTCAAACTACAATATTTGACAAAGAATTGACTTTTAATTTGATTTACATAGCAGCAAAGTTTAAGAAAAATTAAATAATAGTTAATATGCAGCAGATTATTTATTTTCTCTGTTTATTTGGGTATTTTGGGAAAGATATCTCTAAAATGATATAAATAAACCCATGTGCCAAAAGAATTAGTCAACGCTTGACTTTTTGAAACTATTTTGTCAACCAAAAATCTCACACTGCAGAAAGCAGTAAAATGTAGAACAAAAAAAACAACACTATATCATGCACTTCTTTTTTTTATAAGTCTGTTATTTTTCGGGGCGAGATTTTTGGCAAGGCAAAATATTTGATAAAAGCAGCCATAGCTCGAGAGTTTGTTTCATTAATATTGAAACAAAATGTTCGTTGGCGCCAAAATACCGCAAAATGACATATTGCCAGACCGTCGTTTTGGAACACATGAAAATAAACTTGCTTAATCTAGGGACTTTAAGTCCATATGACAGAAATGACTTCTGTACGTAAATATCAAAAAGTGACAAGTGTTAGCTTACCAAATTTTGTTTAAATTGTACAGAGCCGTACAGAGCCGTTGAATTTATGGAAATAAATAAATGAATAAACAAATATTCAACGACTCCCGCTACTAATGCAAGTAAAAGAGGTAGCTTGGAACAAAAGTAGGTTCAGTTAAATATTTTGAGCCGAAGAATATCTCTCAGCATGATTTACCCTGAATATTGAAGCATTTCGCGTAAGTGTGTAGTGAAAACGTTTCTCCAAATTTAAATTACTTGGTGTGTGGCAATGAATAAATAAGTAACTGGTTAAAATAGAATTTTTGTCATTGAAATTTTGTTTAATTAATTAAGTCTTTAAAAACCGACATTTATTACGTCCCTGAGATGTAAACACACATGTAAAAGGTGTAATTTATTATCTATTTTGACAGACATCTACTGGTTAATTTTAAAGACGACAGTTATCTTTTTCACGCTCTTGTTTACTCTTACAACAATTAGAAATGCAAAATAATTTAAATTGCTACTACTAATAATTAAATTCTTTATATTTCTATCCTTAAAATTAAAATGATTTTAATTTTCAAGTAGGTTATATACACTTTTGGTATATAATTGTTCAATTTACTATTTACTACTTATGATACGGGTATTAGTAATATAAATATCCAGAGCTCATAAAAAAACTCATCTACCCATTCACGCATTATTACTTTCACCAATCGATCAAAGACCAGTTACATAATATTGATTTTAAGCATGTCTGGCATCGCTAGAAATAATTGCTCTGAATTTGTATAAAAAACCCGTGACATGTGAAAAACTATATTAACCGCTGAGATCTGCATGTGTATCCACCTGTTTCACCTGTAAAATTGTATTTATGTAGGTACTGTCTGTCTTTTGATATTAATCGAAGTTATGGTAACCTGTTTTATACAGGGTGTAAGAAGTTTGACTGCCATTACTTTAGCATGAGATAGAGTAATCATAAATGAACAAAAAAGTTGTATATTACAGGGACGTACAGTTAACAGTTGTCAAACTAGAGCGAGTATTAATATTAGGGAGTTTCATCACAACGTGACAACAGCGCTTAACCTAACGCTACACAGCTGGTGCATATCACGTGTGCACATGGCAGACTTGTCCTACGGAAAAAATGTAAACAACTATTATTGTGAAACATTTAGTAAATTTCAAGACAATTGTTTTCCAGTTTTTAAATAAATAAAATAAAATTTATCGATTTTGTAGTACGAAGATAGTGTTGTGCTTACATTTTAGCTCGAATTTTAGTAATTATTAATCTCTTAAAACAGGAACTTAACTTTTAATCAAAGTACGTATTTGAAAAATATGAATTAAAGTACCCAAAAATTCACGACGTTGAAATAATCATACGTATTAAAAATAATTTAGGTACTTACCAAAAAACAAAATTCAGTAATTTTTAAACGTACAAGTACAAAACAAACTACAACATATGCTCAAAATGTCCACCACCATTTTCGACGCACGCACGACACCTTAGAATACAATTTTCGCGCACTCGCTGGAAAACGCCTCAACAAAAGGAAATAGTGATACGCAAAAAACATTCAGACACGGTCCAATTCCAGATACCAACTGAATTGCGTAATGCTGGACAGCTTAGTACCTCGCCGTTGTCATATTGCTCAATATGAATTTTATCGAATTTTAAATTTATTACAATAAACATAAAAACATAAAACACACCACAGAAATGAGACAACCCCCAAATCCAAAAGCCAAAGGCTTGTGCGGAAGGGGGCTACACTTGAAAAAACGCGGCCAAACACCCATTATCCATCGACATTGCCAGTGCCGACACCGGGGATCGAACCCGGACCAGTGTAGGAAGCCTAGCCGAGAAATGCTTGCCACGCAATCTCGACCGACTGCGCTACCGTGCGATAACACGATAATAATGCTAATTATTTTAGAATTAAGCATAAAGAAGTTAAAAAAAGTGATAAACATTGTATTTTATGGTATTCTATACACGCTGTTATGTCAATATTCCTTATTTAATCTAACTTTTGTAGATTGAAGATTTTCATAATTTTTTTCTCGGAAATGGTTGAGTTTAGGACCCATGTAATATAAAGTTTTTTGTTTATTTTAATGTATTCTATCGTCTGTTAAAATTAAGGCAAACAAACTATATGAATAAAAGCTTTTTTTGGGGAACGGATTCGTCTCTACACAGCTAATTATAATTGTTACTTTGTCCGTTAAATGGCCTGTTAAATTTATTATGTTGTACCAAATGAAACACCATTTCATTCTAAAGAAACAGTCTTTGTTTCTTTACTGAATTGCAACGGCCATGCACATTAGATTGCCCTGTCCATAAAAAATTAAAAATATTTTTCTAGTTGTATCGTTGGATTAAATGTTCTCAAAAGCAATAAATAAATCGCTGTCACAACTGATCACACAAAGTCCATTCGACGTATATCCCATTACTTTCCATAAACTGCACCAGATCTTATTCTGTTCAGAATAAAGTAAACACGATAAATAAAATTCGTAAAGTGGAAAATAAAAAATTATACCTGAAACTTCAAGAATCGAATCCAATATTATTGATAACGTAACAAGGTGTCTGAAAATAGTGCAATAAATTTTGGGAGTGTGACAAATTTTAAAATTTTGTGGTAATGGTAATATCAATAATAAGCATCAGCTTTCTCAAGTTGAAAATGTTATTTTTTCTGTACATATATAATGTATGTATAATTTAACCAAAAATTAACTATAATACAGCGAATTATTAACTATAATTCGTTTAGCTGTTTCCACATAACAACACATGTATTCTATTCATTTTCTGCATATTTCAACAGCATTCACGCAAAATCCTTCTATATAATTGTAAATTTTCTTGAAATGCATGTCTTGGTGTCAGGTATTCATACTGCAGCTCTTTTTGCTTTGTATTCTCTCGATTCATCAAATAAGCAGTAAGCTTGTTATATTTTCCAATAGTTATATTTTTGTAAACATTTATAGTAGCCTTCAACATCGAATACTTCGACCACATAGATGATATTGCATATTTTTTCTTCAAATTTAAAAAATACGACAGCATGACTTCTTCATTTATTGTCGTTATTCTCCGTTTTTCCCTTCATTCGTTAAATTCGGCGAACACTTTTCGTAATGTTCCCTGGATTTCGCTGGCAATAAATGGAAAATTGCTTCTTGAAATTCTTAAAAAACAGTAACAGGAACACAATTGTTTTCTTGCATTTTTACCAAATTCAGATAGAACTGTTTATTAAATAATTAATAATAAACAACGTACCATAGCAACCAGTAGGTATAATAAAACCTACCACGTTTCATTGAGTACTAGTAAGAAATATCAAGTCGTGCGAATATTTTTTTATTAAATTCCAATAATTATGGTTCCACAAATATGACTGTGATGTGATTATGATGGATAAAACGTTATATTGCATTCGTATTTTAATTTCCTTTTATCCACTTCTTGTGTGGATAAAATGCTATTTAAAACACGTATACAATAAATAACTATTACTCTACTAATGTACATACATGTACCGGTACAGATTTCCACCTGAATATAGGTAATATATTGTAACTTTTACGATAGGTTAACTATAGGTACAAGCTAAATTGTAAAATAATTTAACAGTTTTTTATTTTGTTTGACGTTAGCAGTGCTCATTGACTAAAGTCTATTCTATTATATTTTTAAAATGTATATTAAAAAAATAATGATGTTTTTTCTGTTCCTTTTATAATTTTAAAATAAATGTTTAAATTAACCTACGTGATATTTATTCTACAGTACAGAAGCATAATACTTTGCACATTAAGATGAAAATTGTTATAGATAAGATTAGTCTCAATCAAAGTAGGCACCTATTTATTTCTCAATTCTAAAAAATTCTCTGGGCAGCCTACACTCATTGGTTCTTTGAAACTAAATCGGAATTTAATTAAATTGAAAATTTCACTTTACCTTTAGATACTTTTTTAAAAAATGCACTTGATTTTAAGAAAATATTTATTACCAATTTTTTTATAACTCGGTAAATCATCGATATCGGCCAAGAGCAATTTTGATGTTTTTTAAAGTTCTCATTCGGAAAAATGTGTTATATTACAGAAAATGTTATCATTTTTTTAAATGAAGAAACCCTCAATTACTTGCGGTTTCTCTACTACTGTGAATCAAGAAAAAACTGTTCTTCTACATAATATAATGAACTGGGCCAAGTTTTATTTTAATCTTATCATTAGGGCTGTCAGAACTGAGCCGCGGGACATAGGCGTACGCATTATTTTTTAAAAAGCAACAAATTAAATTGTCTAAAATACACCACCTTAAACAATTAACAACATCAATTAATTAGGCAACATCCGCACGATAACAAAAGCAACAGTATACTAAGGTGAACATGAAAAGCATTCTGAAGCAGCGGCTCACGCATGTCTCGGTTGACCCGCTTGGCATGCCATTGAACTGCGGCTCTCTCTGACACCTTACTTATTAGCTACTAAAAAAAATGTTTTTAGCAGTGTTTTATAGTTTTATAACCCTCTAATTTTTTTACTGTGCATGTCCTGACACATATTTTATAAACATCCAGTACGTTTTAAGGTTGCATTTTCCGAATCTTAACCTCAATAAAATGAGTACCGTTAGAAGGGAATATTATCATTTTCATATTTATGTCGAAACTTTTATAAAAAGTGTTCGCTAATACAGTTCGAACTTTGAGATATATCGTACTAAAACACAAACGACCCTGATTAAGTAGGTACAACATAAAATACAATTATTAAAATATCTGAAAAAATAAAGGACCAACTTACTCACCTTAACAGGGCAAGCTGTATATTCCCATTGTTATAAAACTGTAATAAAAAAGTATATTGTTTTTTCAGTGGCTATTGTTTGCAAATATTAACAAAAGCCATTACCATATAGTTGTTTTACTATAAATTTGAGGTCAAAGTCACTATAACACAACCTATCCATATTTGTGCAGTATGTAGGTACGTAGCTAAGTAATATTATATGCATTACCAAAATGAAGGGTAATCTATCATACGTTATTTATTTACGATAATTATGAATTAGAGTGACTTTCTAACACCTGGTATCTTTTATCCAACAGTTATTAATATTTTACTTGCAGTTCTATTGATTTCAGTCAACATTACGGTTGCAAGAGTCGGTATATTAGTTATTTGTATAGCACGTGTATCTATTCGTGTATTACTTGTGTACTGAATGATCATTTTACCTGAAAAAAGAAAGTTCATACTTATCTAAATTATTTTTATTAATTCACAATATGGAGTATGCAAGGTGATTTCTCAGTCCATGCTATAACCTCAACAAATAATTGTTACTCAGTGGAAAACAACTACTCCGCGCTCTATATGCCCAGACTGACATTGAATGACACTCCCAATATCTGATAAATACCACAAGATATAGTCTGGTTTGTACCGGTCTATGTCTGATGACGCTCTTGACGAATGATTTTAGCTATTTACTTGATATTGGTGGTGTAATTCAACGCCAGTCTAAGCTGTTGTTGACAATTTTGTTTGTGAAGCAAATTATTTTAATTATTTTAGATTTCTTCAACTGTACAGGGTGGGCAAATAAGCGAGGTAAGCGGCTGTATCTCAGAAACTAGTGATCGTAGAGAGCTACGGTAAAAAATTTTATAGGTAAAGTGGGCAAGGGAAAATGCTGGAAATTATTTTCAAGTTTCCAAGATGGCCGCCAGTGGGCGTTTCCACCATCTTGAATTACATAAAGTTACGTTTCTCGCGATTTTCCCCAATGAATGTAACAAAAAAGTATTTGCGTTTTAATGTTAACTTAAAGTCGAATATTTTTTGTAAAAACAATTTTTCTCTATCTTTCGAAATAAAGTGGTGGGGGGTATTTGAATGTTGTTTTAAATAAATGCCTGTAACTTCGAAACGGCTTAATGGATTTGGATAAATTTGGTATCATTGAAAAGAGCATTTCTTGGGCTTTTAGGTTTCTCGTAATCATGACAGTTGCGACCTACACGGCCGCCGATAGAGGGCGTTATTCGATATTATAACCAAAATATTGGATTTTCTCAAAAAATTTAAATGCGATGATATGACTTTTTTTAGACTAGAAAATAGACAAATGACCAACCAATAAGCCTGCGCAAACCGCATCTTAATATCTTTTTCCTAACTCAAATTATTAAAAAAAAATACTAAACCAGGAAAATTCATATATCCCCATTTAAAAATGCATCGGTTGCTTTCGATAAGAAGGCAAGTAGTAGGCCATGGAAATAAAAGACAAACTCCTCTCTAAAATATTCACAAGAAATGTCAGTTTATTTAGTGCTGTGATTTTAAGTCGCACGTTTTCGTATTTATAAGCGATTTTCCTTTTAAATAAAGTTGTGGTCCTGAAAAGGACCGATTTTGAAAAAAGATTAATGCCTTCTGTGTTCAAATTGCCTTCCGTCATATTCCACACATTGTTCCAGTCTTTCTTGAGTCGACAGAACCGCAGCCTCGATTTCTACCGCTGATAGTTGACGAATTGAGTTTCGAATTCTGTTTTCCATATCCATTCGTGTTGTTGGTGGAGTTTGAAAAACAATGTCTTTTAAGCGTCCCCACAAGTAAAAATCAAGACATGTCAAGTCCGGAGATCTTGCCGGCCAAGGAAATAGGCTTCCCCTTCCTATCCAGCGTTCTCGAAAGGTCCCGTTAATATGGTTTCGGACATTAATTGAATAATGTGCCGGACAACCATCTAATTGCAGAAACATAGTTCTCCTAGTTTCGAGTGGCACATCTTCCAACAAAATTGGCAAGTCGTTGATCAAAAACTCTAAGAAGCGGTTACCAGTTAAAGCTTGATCAAAAAAATAAGGTCCAATAATTCTGTCCCCAATGATACCGCACCACACATTTAGGCTCCAGCGTCCCTGGTGCTGCACTTCTCTTAACCAATGCGGATTTTCAGCGGACCAATAATGCATATTATGACGGTTTACTCTACCATCACTACTAAAGGTAGCCTCGTCGGTCCAGAGAATTTCCGTTAAGAAATTTCTGTTTTCCTCAAGCATGCCTAGCATCCATTGACAATAATTTAATCTATTATCGAAATCTTGTTCATTTAGCGCCTGGTGCAAAACTATGTGGTAAGGATGTAATCTAAAAGTAAAAAACAACATATGCGTAAAAATAATATAATCAGAATAACACTGAATTGTGTATTTGAGAGTATGTGCTAAGATACTTGGAATAAGATAAAATTATTTACCTATAATCTTTCAAAATATTTCTAACAGTTGTTCGTGCTATTCCCAAGTCTAGAGACAATGTTCTAGTTCCTACATGTCTATCAAATTCTATGTAAGCCAAGACATTGATAATGTTTTCTTCGGTCCTTCCATTGCGACGCCTGCGACGTTTAGGACGACGAAAACTTCCAGTATCGCGTAATCGCTGTACCAAGCGCGGAAACATTCTTCTCCCGTAATGACGGCGATCTGGATACCGTGCCGCGTACTGTCTTGCAGCTATAGCTGCATTTTGAAAACACTCGAAATAAATCGCAATCATGTCAACGGCTTCATTATTTGTGAGAGGCATTTTGATTAAAAAGTACTCAAATTATACGCAATCAACAATATTAGGCTGCGTGTGACAAAAGTTTGACGTTACTTGGCAATATTTTTGTTAGGCGATTGTCGTGTCCATGGCCTACTACTTGCCTTCTTATCGAAAGCAACCGATGCATTTTTAAATGGGGATATATGAATTTTCCTGGTTTAGAGTTTTTTTTTTAATAATTTGAGTTAGGAAAAAGATATTAAGATGCGGTTTGCGCAGGCTTATTGGTTGGTCATTTGTCTATTTTCTAGTCTAAAAAAAGTCATATCATCGCATTTAAATTTTTTGAGAAAATCCAATATTTTGGTTATAATATCGAATAACGCCCTCTATCGGCGGCCGTGTAGGTCGCAACTGTCATGATTACGAGAAACCTAAAAGCCCAAGAAATGCTCTTTTCAATGATACCAAATTTATCCAAATCCATTAAGCCGTTTCGAAGTTACAGGCATTTATTTAAAACAACATTCAAATACCCCCCACCACTTTATTTCGAAAGATAGAGAAAAATTGTTTTTACAAAAAATGTTCGACTTTAAGTTAACATTAAAACGCAAATACTTTTTTGTTACATTCATTGGGGAAAATCGTGAGAAACGTAACTTTATGTAATTCAAGATGGTGGAAACGCCCACTGGCGGCCATCTTGGAAACTTGAAAATAATTTCCAGCATTTTCCCTTGCCCAATTTACCTATAAAAATTTTTACCGTAGCTCTCTACGATCACTAGTTTCTGAGATACAGCCGCTTACCTCGCTTATTTGCCCACCCTGTACAATATGACATGGACTTAAAAAAATACATCGTATATTCTAGTAATATAATAAATAGTATTAATTAAGTGCAAGTATTGACATAAAGACATAAAATTAAATATATAGTTTTTTAAAGCTACGGGAAATAACATCCTCTCGCAATGTTAGCAAATCAAGTGGGCAAAATATACACATAAACAAAAATGATGGTATTAAATATAATTCTGTCTCAGTGTAAATTAAATACTCGTTTTATTAATCTGTTTGTTAACAGTCAACTGAACTTAATCAAAATGGCGATTAAATTGACAAAATTATAAAATTAACACTGCTATGAAATTATTCTTAGAAAACAACCTAGTGGTATATGTATATTCATAGCGTTAACTATAAAAAAAAATAATGTTTTACCTCTACTTGCCACTGACAGATGTATAAAGATGAAAGGTATGAATATAATTCAAGAAACATTATAGTATAGGCCAGGAAATATAGAGTTAGACGCGATTTTTTGTTTCGGCAAGCTGAATTTATCACTATAGATGCTAAATATTATGTTGTTTTTTTAACTTAAAGCTCTTTTCATACGCTTTCCGAATATGTAATAATATATAACTATATCAAGTGCGTGCGTCGTATATTTCATTTTGCAACTAAGGCTAAAAAGTATAAAAAATTCCAGTTGCAAATTTTAAATTAAAAAGAAAAATCATAGATTTCAATGTATTATTATGAAATCTACCATGAAAATAATCAGTGCGATTGTGGGAGAAGTTCCGGATCATCCAGACAAATAATTAGTTAATTTGTTTACAAGGTCATAACTTGTAAACTATTCACTTACCGATTCCAGATTTCGTGTGAGTTATTAGACAGTGATAAGGAATGAGAGGATGCGATGCCAAAACGTTCTGGTAATAATAACGCAGTTTATAAATGTTTAATTCAAAAGTCATAAATAAACTTCTTCTGTTTATAACTTTTGATCTAATCAATATTTTTTGACACTCGATGTCTAATTTTGTAGGCCTTTTGAAGACAAAAAAAAGTACTTTACTGTTTTCTCGTGGAAAAAAGTTATAAGCGAAAAACGTGAATTTACGTAAAAATTATACAATTAACCACCCTGTAAACAATCTTCCCCCCATTTTTATGACTGTGGAAACTGGAAACTAATATATTATTGTACATAATATTTAGCATCTATAGTGATAAATTCAGCTTACCTAAACAAAAAGTCGCGAAATGGTAATTTCCCAGCTCTTTTTCCTGGCCTAAGTAAATACTAATAGAAAATCTAGTATGCAGCGATAACAAACTCGTGAGTCATGATTTTACATACATTTTTGTATGTATATTTTAACTATAGTTAAAATCTAGATAGATGTGTAAGATCATATTAAGGTGTTAAAAACTTGACGATTGCCTTGTTACTTTCTAAATAGGAGAGGCTTTACTATGTAAAAACAGCAAGGCTGAATGTTTATTAATTTGTTGAAGCTTCCGGTTTAAGTTTGATTAACTTCCTAATATTTAGTGATATATTCCGCCATAATTTACATTTTTAAGATGAAATCTTAACTTTCCATAAACAGCAAACAACTTTGTTCAAGCATAATTTTTTAAATGTAAGTACTTTGGGAAGGAGATAAAACATTGGGACTGGTTCCGTTTAAACCGGAAACCCAAGTAGAATAACTTCTACCCACTCCAGCATTAAAAAAAAAGTGTAGAAAGGTCAGATCTGTTGGTACTGCACAAGTAATAGATAATAGTTTACAATAATTTAGGTTAGTGGCACTTAAAATTGTTGTTTTGTATAATTTTCAATAATTTGTATCACATACGTAAATTATTATTAGAATCCACATTAATTCTGTTTCAGTAGGAGCCAACTTGAAAAAAATAAACCCTAAAATGTAGAAATATACTAATCAGTGTATCATGGGTTCTGGATTTCTATAACAATAACTGCGTAGAGAAGTCAGTTATCTTTTACATTGTACTTTTGCATTATATAAAATGTATTATTCCTAATCCTTTTTGGGTTTTACTGCATTTGATGTAAATATTTGAATAATAGTGTGAATTTACATTAACTGAGATCACCAGGTACGGTGTCACCCCGCGCGTGTAGAGAATTGTGTTAGTTGTTCAGTAAGCATGTTTAGATTCATTTGTGTCGTAATAATATGCAGGCTGTTACAAATTCGCTTCTCACTACCGGGATCTCGGAAACGGTAAGAGATACGAAGTAGTTTAAATGTGGGCAAAGTTGCGTAATCAGGGGACCAACATTAAGCTTCTAAAAAAATCAAGGCAAACATGATGAATTTTCAAAATATTTGGAAAGAACCGAAATTTTGATAATCGTTTTTGTTTCATTTCAGCCTATGTGATTTACCAAGAGCACGAGATTTTCGTGCTCTTGGTGAAATCTTGTAACATTCGCACACTCCTACCCAAGTTGTCTTCGCAAAACCCTATGACTTCGGATCAATCGGTCATCTCTTCATTAGAAAACGCCATTCGAAACGAATTGATTGACAATTCATTTATTATAAAATGACATCATCGCTTACTACGATATAGGGATGTTCTGTGCTACGATAGTAGTGACTGTAGTGAGTATTTGTTGTACTTGAGTAGTAGTGATAATGATTGTCTAAAGTTGAAAACATGTTTTTGCGTAAAAACTATGAATGCTACAAGATTTTACCGAGAGCTCGAAAATCTCGAAAAAGGACTGATGCATCAATAAAAATAAAATGAATTGATTCCAGCGACCAAATAAAAAGTTCTGGTAACTTTTGTACCAAGACACTCAAGAATATACCACTAGCCCAAGGTAGATGGACGAGGTTGCTTAATCAAAACATGAGTTTTACCTAGGAACAAATCCACAGCAAGTTTCATTAAAATCCATCGTAACATTCTCCAGATATTACAAAAAACATTTTTTTTTCAAGAACTTTGACAGTCAATAGCAGAGGAGCCAGACATTTTTTCTTAATGGATGTTAGGTCAAATCCTTTACCTACCTTTTTGATCGTGTGTTTATGGGACAACCTGTATATATAAAAAGATATCTTTCTAAAATAAGTAATAATGCCTAGATTTTTTTTAAATACTATGTAGTTTTCCAGTTTTTTAGTAGAATCACACTTTAGATGTCGTAAATATACATATTACATCGGTAATGTAAATTTACATTTTGGGTGAATTACACAAAAAAGTGTAAAATTATATGCTTAATGTAATTTTACTTGCATGATGTAATTTTACATTACCTACTGATGCGACAAAATAACCAATGATCTAGTGTGTAATTTTACATTAAATTTTTATTAGTATAAGTAATTCAAGTTATTTGACGATGACAGATACTTAGAGACTTTTTATTAGGCCGTATTGTTTACTAATTTCTTTAATACTACTGAATATTTTTATATAAAAACATCGAGCAACAAATAAACAACTCATAAGCATATTTAAAAAAATTGAAACGTTTAAAACTTTTATAGACTTGAAAACCTGAATCATCAGTCTCGACTACCCTTGAAAATTCATTTTAAAAACAAAATAGTCGAATATCTTCTCCTGGTAATTTTTGAGTGGACATCCAATATTATTTTCAGGAACTGGCACTATAAATAACAAAAGCTCATTAACTGAGGTTGGGAAATTATGAGTACAGAATTAGAAGTCTTAATATAAAATGCGACAAACTTTTCTTCAAATATATCTCACGTTGTTAATAAATTACTAGATACTCTTTCTGCGTATACTTACATTACTTACACGTATCAAACAAGTGTTGTTTTGTTGGCACAGGACCAAAAAGTATTGTAGATTTAATGCTATACAGGGTGATTCACAAATGGCGACCAAAAATGAAACGTTGTATTCTTTGGTGAATTTTAAGGGGAGTCTTTTCTATAAAGTATTTATATAGGACGCTTCGTTAAAAAGATACAGGGTGGTAAACTTAAAAAAATATTTTGAATTTTTTTAAATAATTTAAGAACTAGTAAGTGAAATGATTTGAAATTGGGCACATGCGTTTACGTAAACATTGTCCAATACTACTTTTACTAAAATTTACATGCTCCAGTGGCGGAGATACAGGGTATCGGTGGTATATTTTTCTAAATAAAACAGTACCCCACTGCTTTACGGTAACAACCATGAAATTTTTGGATTCGTTTTTAAATTTTCTACAAATTATTACTCTTTTATATTTATCGAAAAAAGCCTTATTTTCTAGTAAAACTTAGAAAACTAACTGAAAACACATTTACTTAAATGACATGACATGAGTAATCATTCGGTTATTTATTCGAATAAAGAAATTAATAACACTAGTCGTCATTGTAATGATTTAATTTGAGTAAATGCTCAGAAATACCTGCATTTACACGAAAACAGGCCTGACATATTTTTAGTAACGAAAAGTAATGCAGTGATCTTGAATTTTAGCTAATATTCAAGATTAGATGGTGAATAAATTTAAAAATTTTTCACGGTAAATATTTAAAAAAAATTGAAAATATGGTGTGTGTGTGAGATTTCGACTAAGTATACCTTTTTTGCTTAAAATGGATAGGGGAATAAGAGCACTAATACGAAACGTCAATGTACAGGGTAACAAAAAAGTTAGGGGCAATTTAATTCAAGCGTACCCTTATACGTGGCGCCCTCTACAAGCAGCGTCAAAACCAATGACATATTTAAATTTAGCACCCTAGAAAACTCCCGTACCCCAAGTTTTATGCCAACATTCAAATTTGTTTGGAAATTATTCCTAAAAAATAAAAATAAAAAATAAATAACTTTAACATCCTGTATATCGAAAACTAAGCATTTGCGAAATAAAGTCTTATTTTGACCTCAAAAATACGCCCCCAAATTCTTTGTAATGAATTTTAAATCACCTTGTATACATAAAATTATTGCGTAATCAAGTTTTCATCAAAACTGAATAGCTACTGTTATTAATTTATTTTTATTCTTCAGTAAGTACGAAAGCAAACACTCAAAACCTCTAAAAATATCAGATTTTTTTTATTTAGGTAAACAACGCCAATTAAGTATGGAATTTAATGCATTATTCATTCATTAAAATGTCACCCGACATGTCCGCACAGAATTAATGAAGATATATTTATTATTCCCATTATTTAAATATTACATTTGAAATTTGGAATTAATAAAGTTTAGTTGTTTAGGAATTTCAGACCGCGGTGTTAATAATAATGTCTAAATATTTTTTCCCTCAAGTAAATTCATGAGTTGGTGATATATTTCTGTGGCTTATTAATTTGTTTAACTTAATGAGGTACTCTGTAAGGCAAACACATAAACTTGTTGTACAGGGGGCACTGTAAAGGTTCTATATGTAACAAAATACCGTAAAATAAAGGCTTGTTCTACCTAAGCTTAAATTTATCCATTTCAAAAATACTTTAGAGAAGAAGAAGAAGAGGAAGCTTTATCTTTCGCAGTTAGGTACATGTTTTAAATACCAAAAAACAAATAAATGTTATTTATAAGGCCATGAATAGACTGCATTTAATGGTATTGATATATAAAATATGAGTAAGGGCATCAGATTTTAAACTGTTATAATAAGTACGCAAAATGTTCGTCATCAGATTTTAAACAAATCCCTACTCTACGATTTCAATTGTCTTGTACACACAAGAAAATCCACTGTTTTATTTTTATTTCACGAGCAGCGACAGAAATTCTCTTACGAGGTTGCTCTTCGTGTTCAATTTCTCTTAAATACACTGAAATTCTCATATGACCCCACAAATAAGTCTCAAAGATTAATATCCGGTGACAGAGCTAGTCAATAATGTCGTCCATTTCCATCAATCCAACGTTTTCCTTTACTGTTTACATATTGGACATCTTGAAAAAATGAAAAAAATCATCTTATAAAAACACGTTTCTTGTCGAATGTCTTCCAACGGAATAGGAAATATAATTAATTAGAAGTCCAAATATTTTTGTCGTTAGCCTTTTAGTAAGGAAAATGGCCTAACTAATCTTCTACAAACTAGCTTATAAGGCGTGATCCAAAATTCAAGCAAGAAATAATTTTGTTAGATTTTATTAAAAATTGTAAATTTATTTATTGATTCATAAAGAATACAGTAAAGGGTATGTATGGAATAACCCTCCACGGGTTTGCTGAAACATACGCATTCATTTGTCGAAATTTTCCATGACTGTTTTGCATAAATGCCGCTCAATTTCGTTAATACAGCATTCAATTTTCTCCTTCAGAGGGTGGGTGGTCATGGACTTGTTGGCATAAATCTTTTCAAAAAACCTTAAAGACAAAAGTCCAACGGCATTAAATCGCATGATATGGGCGGCCAATTCTGATCAACTAAACGGGAAATTACACGACCAGGAAATGACTCATGCAGTAATTGATTTTTTTGTTCGAAAATTCAGTATCCACTTTGTGGGTGCACAAGTGACCCATTTTTAAGCATTACGTCAAGAGCGCCAGCAGGACGCCGCCGGACGTACCAGTGTTCCAAGAAGGGTCTACTGGCGCCGACGACCAGATGCGTACCCATATACCTACGACTGACTCCACACACAGGGACTCTCCAACGAACACTCACCCCGTCAACACTTTTAAAGACAGAATACAACTTACTAAAATTAAAACTGAAAATGGTCCTTTATTTTCTGAACCTAGAATAACAAAATCTGGAGTTCCACAAGGTTCTGTCCTGGGGCCTTTACTTTTTAGTATATGTACTGCGGATTTTATGTCTTCCGTAGTGCACACTACTTTGTACATGTATGCAGATGATTTACAAATTTTGTACAGCTTCGAAATCGAGAATAAACAAACTGCGGTTGATCTTATTAATTTTTACTTGATTTACTTGATTAAGGAGTTATGCAATAAAAAGCACCTGGTTATCGATACTTATCAAAAAACTAGACAGTTGGGGGAATATTGACAATTATCCTTTGGAACATTGTAGTTCATTAAAGACTCTGGGTCTTGTATTTGAAAATGACTAGAAATTCTCGCATATTAGTGAGCTATGTAAAAAGGCATTCCTCTCCTTTAAGCAAATAGCACCTTTAAAACGCTATTTGAGCTCTGATATTAAATTAATATTGGTTGAATCCCTAGTTTTGTCTCATCTAAATTATTGTGATTATGTTTATGGTACTTTACTTACATACAAATGCTGATAAACATGATCGACAGCTTCGTAATTTACATGATTTGCAAAGAATGCGTCATCGAACTGAATATTTCAGGTATTCATTCACCTATTTAGCAGCTACAGTATTAAATAATGTACTGGTGCCTTAGGACTTAACAATCCTCTGATCAAGAAACGCATTCGTGAGTTGGTCATGGAAAACGATAACTCCACAAATGCTGCTGTTTTCTAGTTTTTTAGTTGTATTAATATAATAATTAATTATAATATGCGTGTGTGTATGTATATTTATAAGTTATATTGTTTTTTACATTGTTTTAATAGCTCTTTATAATTATATTTATTGTAATATGTAGACTTGTTATTATGTATGAGTTAATTGACTTTCTGGGGGTAATTTTTTCTGTAAGTGCTCAAACGGTTTAAATTTAAGTGCAAAAAAGTAAGTGTGAGAACGGCATATCATTTGGTGATTGATTTTTTTGCCAATTTTCGTCAAATAAATCCGCCTAAATTTCCTAGAACTTATACTTTACACGACAAGGAAACTTTATTAGGAAAATTATTATTAGGAGAGTTATTTATCGCAATTTTACTGTGAGATTAATGACTACTGAGATGTTAATGCTGAAAAATTTAAACACTTTGAATATTGGAAAAGTATAAGTAAGAGAATTGCATTACTTTAAATGTACATGTTAGATAAATACAAGGTACTCATTAAAATCGCCCACTAGAATGTTATGCCTGTTCTTTTCTCATACATTTGCCGGAAATTAATTTAATAAATGATTCACTCGGTCCGTCCAATTTACTGAATTAATTGGGACTACTAAGTCCATATTATTTATACCTACAGTAAACTCGACCTATCCAAATAGAATTACAGCTAATGACCAATTTGATGGCAATTGAAGCTCATTTTATTTCTATTTAGTAACTATAGGTTAAAATTACAAAATGTAGATAGATGGTACGTTGAAAAGACACATAAATGGAAAAAGTATTCACCCACACTCCTCAGTTTTGCGAAATTTTTTCTAGGAAGAATTTCAATCGATTGAAAATTGTAAATACAAAATTGAAAAAAAAATGTAATAAATTATTAATAAACTTACAGGTCAAAAATGAAACGGTATCAAATGATGCACCATTGAATTCTGTAGAGGGTAAGGAATACAATCTAGAAGTTCATATAAAAAAGTTTTTGTTGATGATGGTTACTGAAAGATGAAACGTCTCACTGAAAATTTAATCCCATATTGGAAGACTGGAAGATATCACACGAAAATTGCAGTTTTTCAAAAAATACCGAGTGTTTACGATTTCTACTAGATAATTGTTATTTTCTACAATTTTGTTCCAATTTAATATGTCTATCTTTGTTAGTTTTCGAGATATTAATATTATAACATCCAATATCAAACACCTTGTATATACGTAGAAAAAAGTTAAAATTAAAAAATGCCTGTATCATTGCTTTAAATTGTAACTAATTTCAATGATAATAGTGGTGATAAATTTGCATTAGAAAAAATTTGCGAATTTACATTTTTTAGATAACTTTTAAGATGTAGATACTTACATTGTCCAAATATTTGGACTATTATCTGTTGCAGACGTTTGTAGGTATTGTGTTGGTTGTAATTTATTTGACTCCCAAAATTGTGTCGACAGTTTAAAGGTTTATCAAGTAAATATGTAAATCTTAAGAAGAAGCCACAAAAAAAAATTGTTTTTGCGTTAAAAGCAAACTACTTTAACCTTAGGCCAACGTATTTCGATGTAATATTCAATTTTAATCATATACTTATTTGATTGGTTGGTTTTTGCTACGGTTCTGAAGAAAATTAATTTTACAAATGAAGTGAATATACTTTAGTACAAAAACATCAATTTATTAATATTTTTTACATAATCAAAGTATGAGGCAAAGGCAAATAAATATGAACGAATCAACCACAGAAAAAAAAAATCAAAGCAGTACCTATGCTGAATATACAGGGTGTTCCACCTAAGAGGGATTCTTCTGTAACTCTGCAACTGTAAAATGTATAAAAAAATGGTTTTAATAAAAATTGCCTTGAATCATGTGGGCCATGTAAAGAAAATATTTTTAGCTTCACAGAGTTTTCCATTTCCACATAACTTTGTTATTTCAAATGGACACCCTGTATATTACTGCATTTTTGAATTTCTTGGTTAATATTAGGTAGAGTTTATTAAATGTACATGGTGTTTAAAACTTACCGTTTTCGAGATATTCAGTTGTTTAAAAATTAAAATTACCTGAATCATACCAAATTCCACATTGCTGCACTGCACTGCTGGGCAATTTGTCAATCACTTGTCAACAGCTGAAATTTATTGCCCAGTGGCCCAGTGTAGCTGTCTTTGTATTTCGTTTGCCTGCGCCCGCATTCTTCAACTGGGCGTATACATTTTTACCACCTCCACGTTTAATTCGACCAGACCTGTATATGAGTATGGCTAAATACATATGGGAACAAGTTTTTCAAACATTTCAATGCCGAGTTGCTGCGTCAGCGACCGAACCTGGTTCGTGCTATCAACCTCTTGGTTCTTCAATTGATATCGGAAAGATTATATCAGTTTGTTTATGTCGAGGATTTAAGTCACAAGATTCAACAAACATCTGGCGTGCTACAAGGTTCTACACTCGGACCCTTAGTTTTGTTTTGTTTATAAACCACACAATGACTGACTTACATTTCAACATTCATATCCTTTCTAAAAGAATATCTGTTTCTCAAGTATTGTTTTTATATAAGGATCTCCATAAACTTTGGACTGTCCGGGTGTTTTAAAATGACATTAAAATCAAAGAACAATGACTCTCAGCTAGAAGATTTTAGTCTACCCACGACACGAAGTAACATCCTTGTTGTATCACCAAAGTGTTAGATTATCTCCAAGTATAGTGAGCTAGAAAATAATACCGAGAATTTTTGTTATTCGACCAATGGTATAAAAAATGCATTACTTAACTAGCTATGTACGTCTCTTACTGCTTGTTGACTTTTTGGTTTATTCTTCATATTTTTGTTATTTGTAAGTTTGTATGTATTTTTCTTCATCTTTTATATTTAATTCCTTCTTTTCTTTATTTTTTTTTTATTATATTTTAATAATAGACTTAACATATCTTGTTATGGGACATCGCCTGTTGGCTGATGTGTATTTTTTGAATAAATTAAAAATTCAACAAATTAAATTGTATTAAAAAATATTATATTAATAATATTTTGTTTTAATAAAGTTCGTGTTAACTAAAGTAATTTATAATACTCTCCCATCTAGCATTTTATTTGTTATTTAGAAAATGGCAAGTCGCTCACCTACCAAATCATATTTGTAAATGTAAGAATATAAAATATTATCCATTAAAAAAAATATCGATGACGTCATATCTTCTAAAATAGCTTCCTATTCCCGTTTAATACAAAACAATTTGGACTTCGTCAAATTAGTATTTATTGATGAAACGAGAGAACAAAGTGATTGTCTTCCCCAATCTCCCTTAAATTATGCTAAGTTTGTCTGCAAACAAATTTCGTTTGGATTCCAGATAAAACGTTTTCTCGTGAGCTATCATTTATACGGGTCCTTGTACTGTATAGACAATACAGAAATGACTTTTGTCCCGAAATCATACCATAATATATATACTTTATTAACTTATTTTAACACTGCGTGCTATTGACAAATCCAATTTATTTTGATATACTTAATTTATCCTTGTATAAGCCCCAGGTCTCCAATCAACTAACTTTACTTTATTTACTAAATCAGCAACGATTGCAGATATTAGATACACTATTTCAATTAATAGTTGCCTGTTATGGATATCATTATACTTAAAACAGTATAATATTTGCATTAATGTTTGTAAGTAGAAGTCCATAGTTTTTTTGTTGTATAATGTATGTAATAATTTAATATTTTGTCCACGGTTAGAGTGAATAAAAGGAAAAACTTTTCTTTTATGGCACACTGAGCAAAAAGAAAATTTAAACAAAAACACAGCTGGTAAGTGTCATAATAACTATCCCGTAGCACCTGTAGATCCAGGTTATTAATTTGTGTAATATTACTATGTTTAAAGTTTTAAATATTTATAGTAACAAAATTGTCAGAAAAGGAAAAACTGGGGTCCAATAATATAAGCAAGTTCCAAAAGAACTAAAGGCACAATTTCTCAATGCTTACTTTGTAAGTTACCCAAATTTGTAATTTATGTAGCTACCTCTTTCGGTTTCCAAGATTTTCGTGGAGAAATAATTATTACTTTATTCGTAATTTACTCATAGATATATTTTTGTAGTTGCCTTGAAAGAAATAATTGTTACTCCATTCGGGAGTTACCATGGATATGATGTTTTCTCTATTATAAGCATATAAGTATAAAAAATTGACTGCAAACTTTCAATATTCGGACAAAAAAAAGTTTAAACTTTGGAATGAAATTTACACTCAAAGAAGTTTGAATCGTAGTGCACAAAAAATTTACTTTTACTTTTCTATTTTTATATAAAATACAAAGATCGCGAATGTTAGCTAAGTACGCAGAAAACCTTAAAAATAGCTCAGTGTTTATTTTGTTTGACTAACTTTACTTGCTTTTGTTTTACATATGCTATTCTAATATTTCTTTTACCTCATGATATATTTACATTATAACGTAACCAAGAGGCAGGCCGAAATACAGTCTGTATCTTAAATCTGTACTTCTGAAACATGATTTTTTACTAATTTTCAATGCCATGGGTTGGAAACTCTGCCAATTTTTGATGAGAAAACAATGTAAACTCATTTATCTTGAGAAAACTATTTTTATTTGATAATAATTATTCATTATATTTAAAAAAACCAAAAAGTAGGCGGCTAATACGTATTGTCTCAACTACATTTACGTTCAATTCTATTCCATCTTGAATATCTATATTATTATTAATGGCTGAAAATATAAATATTTTAAGAAATGGAGCCTAGAGAGTTCATAGGTATGTGAGATCCGTAAGATCTGAATATAATTTGTGATCCGAAACCAGCATATTTCAATAAACCATTAGACATACATTTAACTGAAAAAAACAGTAATTATAGTTTCTGCATTGTATATTGTACCTACATCTCCATATTGTGTAGAATATATGATCAGTATGACCATTATGACTTACCCAAAATTTACATTTTTCGATTGTTTTTAATGCCATAGAAAAGAAATAAAACTTCTACAGGGTGTTTGGTAAGTCGATGCATTCCTTGCAAGAGGTTATAGTACAAGTGATTTGTGATATATTTCCTTAATATACCATATTCCGAAAACCGCTCAGAATATTTTAATGAAATTCAACAAAAATACCTTTTAATAAAAATTAAAACAGTTAATCCTTTTCACATAAAACTAATATAGTAATATAATATTTTCAAAGAAATATTTTTCCCATAAAAAATAATAGTCTTAGATTTATTTACAAAGATTTAAAAAAAAAGTTATGATTTTAGTTGTTATTAAAAAAAGTTTTCCTAATTTTCCAGATTTTCCGATAGAAATTATATTATTTTGTTACTTTGTGATTGTATACGAAGGATCTTAAATAAAATAAGTGTGCGTAGAAATGTTTTGGAGTATGTACTGCTTATCTAAATAGAAAAGTGTAAAAAGAAGATGCAATTTCTTAACAATATATTTTTTTGTTTTCTTGTCGGACTGGCGCCTTAACCCGATGCTTTTGTCGGACTCTACTACTGTTCGTTCTAAAATACATTATTCCATCATGTATTACTTTTATCCGACATGAATGTATGAGGAAACATAATCTCGTCATTTTGACATTTTTGGGGCGTCGGACTACTCATACGCTGCATGATTTTTGTCAGACAAGTTGACCACAGTTTGTTTCATAAATTACTTAAGTAATTTACGCAAAATGGAACTTGCATGTATAAGGATACATAATGTTGCCATTATGATATTTTGAGGATGGTGGACAAACGGGAAAGCGGCATGATTTTTGTCGAACAAATATTTTTTTAATTGTTTTGTCATAAAAACTGACTGTTCCGATACCTAAAAAAGACAATTTCATGTATCGCATTATAGAATAGACGACAATTCCCGGAATCGCTAAAATTTTGTTGTCGTTATAGCAAGTTGTTGTAACAAGTTGTCATTTCTTATTCGTCTATTCTATAGAGTTAAAACAAGTCCCTTTTGAATAACATTTGAGGAATTTTTGTTCTAATAACTACAGGAAATAATTTACCCATTATATTCTGTTCTGTGTTTAATATTAAAGTTATATATAATCTGGAAAAGCATTCAGATTCCTTTTTGGTCTTACAAGAAGCTAGTGCTATTAATTTACTGGTAAAGCAAGTATTCCTCAAGAATGTATCCGTTAAGTAAAGGACATCCACGCATTGACAGTAATTCGCTTGCAGATTTTTATAGCAGTTGTAAAAATATAAATTGTTGCATTAAGAATCCGCTTAAACGAAAAATCTGACTGGTTTTAAACAGTAAAAGGTATTCGTTTTTATTTAAAGTAAACAGTTGCTTTATTCGTTTCGACGTTCTGAAATTGCTTCAGGTTTTTTAATTGAACTGTGGATATTTTGATCCTTTCGCCGGCTCCAATTATTGCAATTAAAATAAAATACCTAATTACAAGACAGCACCCTGATTTCATTCCATTATTTACTGTATTCTGTATGACTACCTTAACGTAAATTATAAATCTGTAATATAATTTTCTTTCATGTACTAAACGATTCATTGTTTCGCCATTGTAACTATCCCCACAAAAGTTATAATTTTGATTTGCCAAGGTGAAAAGTTTTATACTCTTCCCAGTCAATACCTTCTGGCAATAAACTCTCACCACGCCAAATTGCCATTAGTAAATCGTTTATGCAAATTTATATAACATTTCGTTCCAGTATTTGATATAGCGTTTTATTAGCCTTGGTCTGCTTATAGTAGATATAAAATTATTCGTGAAAGTAGTTGATAGCGACAAATACATTAATAATTATTTAAGTGACTCAAAAGAGTGTGTCTATATATCCTAAATTTTGGGGCAGCACAAAGCTCTGAATGTTATATACTGTCAGTAAACGATGTTAAAAATAATTCTCTACGTTTAAATAATTTAACAGACAACAACGTTTACAAACAATATATTTTATTTACTGTGTTTGAATTTAGAACTTAATTAGTTTTTAAATAACTGTAATTAAAAATGATCTAATTGTTCTAAATAGAATTGAAACTGCAAAAGATGGAAGCAGGTGTTCAAAGAAAAAAACAGCGCTATTATTTATTTACTAGATTTTACTAATCGTCACATTAACATCAGAAAGAGAAATTATAGGAACTTTGTATGTTATTCGATCAAAATAAATCGTTTTAGTGATATTAAGATATGATTTATTATTAATATCGTTGTATAATGGTGTGATTATGTACATTAAAAGCAAATTAAATATTCGAAAGAATGTTAAACAAGCACCACACGTAGATATTGACTGAATACATGGCAATGAATGTCTCGTCTAAAAAATAATAAATTTGGTTGGACAAAATACGAACAAGCAATGTTATAAGGCGAAAAAGGCAATATCATCATTATTCAAATTTTTGTTACTTACCTAGGTAAGTAGTACTGATATATAAGTAGTACTGTCTAGGTGAAACCTTATTTGCTTTTATCGTGATAAAACTTCAGTAGAGTCGACGTGATAGATCAAAAATTAGTTAAAACATGACATTTGATTGGTTATAACGCAATGAGTGAAATAGAATCTTATATAAACTTAGTTTTTTATTATAGATACGATACCTCTGGTATATCCAAGTTCATTGACAATTCAAAATATTTTTAAAACCGAGACAACGAAAATAAATTCAAATTCAAACCTTGAAAGGTAAAAACTACGTTATTAGTTAGAACCTGACCTTTGCTTAAAAGAACAAACAGTTATTTTGAATTTTATAGAAATTCCTCCATAAATATATATTATAAGCATTTATGGAGGCGCTACTATGAACAGTATTTTTTTCTGGCATCAGATACACACACCTGGTGCTGTATCCGTATACATGTCACATTTGTTGCCCTGAAAAATTCAAGTAAGTAAATCTTTTCGCCGACGTCACCAACCGGTTATGTATTTTTACCTATCCCCATTTCCAAATTAAAAAAATACTCTCGAAATAAATAGAATAGATTATTTTTTTACACTTACAAAAATCCACTTTTGCTTTCAACTGCTGTGATATTCCCCTTTTCAACTCTGCAAGAGTTTTAATGTTTAATTTTTTTTAGTTATTTAATCATTCTTGATTTCAAATGAAAGTAAAAATAAATCTATTTATAAATGTGTTATGAAAGCTAAACTGCTAGGTGGCGTCTTAACAATATTCTTATGTACTTTAAATACTCTTTAAGATTGTTAAAACTGGTTAAGAATGATATGAATTTTCACAGAATACAGGTTTTGTCAGTAGGATTTCTTGGTCAGGGTGACTAAAACTAAGTAGGTACTATACCAAGATATAAAAGATTAAGAAATAGGCTCCGCTTGGAGTAAAGAAGATTACATATATCTAAAGGTAAACTGAGGTAAAAAAGTTGATGATGTTATTGTCTCTATAAAGGGTGGTCCGAATTTTATATAGGAAACTTCGAGGCCAGATAGATGTCTTTAAAATAATATGTGTTTGCCAGACATGGGTCTGGAACGGCCTCGTTTTAGAGATACAGGGTGCTAAAGTTGTTAAAAAAAATGATTTTTTGTTTATATCTCAGGAATCTATTAATCGATTTCAATAAAATTTTGTACAGATAATCTATGATAGTGGGCCTTGCATTCCTTAAAATATGAGCTCTAAAGGTAGAACCAGTGGTGTACAACTGGGCAGGGGTCATCTCCTTTTATTATAAAAAAAACTAAGCCACTTATTTACGTATTTTGTGCTTTAGAATATAAATCAGTTACAATGACTTGTAAAAAATGCAGTGGTGTAGGTTTTTTTGTAAAAAAGAGGTGACCCCTGTGAACTTTCTTTGATTTTTCTAGCTGTACCTTGTGATGACTAAAATAATTTAGGTACCTACGCTTACGTCACACATTTTATTGGCGTTGATAGATTACACTCCAAAACAAGTTCCGTTTTGCATACGATCAAATTTAACGCATATCTTCCGTTCTGTGGTTTGGCGATTGCGTAAATCACATATTCAAGTGCCTTATATATAAAAAAATGCCAAGGAAAACACAGGGGACGCTTTGCATATCAATCCGGCGTTTATTAATCCGTCTGCAGCACGGACTTTCGATTAGTGCTTTGAACTCGTACGAGGAAAATTATAATTTATTTTACTTTCAAATTAGCCGATTTGGACGCTGTTCGCCTGTTACTGTTGACTTATGTTTTGGAATGATTCTTCTCATTATTTTGAATACACATAAAACGTTTTAAGGCTTGTTGATATGAATTTAATTGGACTCTTAAAATAACAAAGTCGGATGTATTGGGAACAAAAAGCTCATCAAAAAGCCAAGAGGTTATTAATTGCTGTGGAAGACCTATTTCAGATCTATAATTACTAAGTCGTTTGTAATAATATATTACCAATGTATAGGTGGGTGTTTTTTTATGGATATAAAACTAAGTGGTGTGTTAAAGTATTTCTATTTAATATATATTCTGGTTATAGCTCACAAAAATAAAAAAAAGCGTGTTTTTTTGTCTGTTTAATTGTGATTGTTACAAAATTAGTCAAAAGTATCAGTTAAGGGTTATTATTATAAAACTAGTTTTGCTTAATTAAAGATCTTACAACGAAAAAGTCAGATAAATAAAATATACAAATCACTATATCACGGACTTCAATAAGTTTTTAAAGATTCAAAAACTAGTCCGCTTTCGTTTTCAGAACTAAGAATAACTAGTCGTTTTCTGATAACTTCTGAAAACAGATTTTTGAAACGTAAATGGATTATTGAAGTGCATGGCATAGTGATTTGTACTTTTTATGTGTCAGATTTTGGGTTAGGCAAGTTATATTTATTAACTTTTAATTAACTTTTTTAATTAATTTGGTGGCAAAATACTCAAACAAATGAGGAAAAGCTAAAACCATACCACAAATACGTAACTTCAATAACTTTTTGAAAATAAGAACAAAAAGTTTCTTTTTATTAATATATATATTAATAATAATACGGGTGGTTGACAGTTAAAATGCGAAACTGTTTATTAGTGCCTCTTATATATTTTTGAAAAGCTTTCAACCGTCTTTTGAAATAGAAATAAAATGTCTAACTATTAGAACATATTCACATCTATGTTCTGATAATTAGGCTTCGTGCACGTGCAGAGTCTAACAGAGCCGGCGCGAGGGTCGGCGGCCTTCACAGCTGACTCGCGTTTTGAACTGTTCAGTTGTAGTAGTTGGGGTCCCGTCGATACCTTTCTTTTTTTACGTCTGCTGTAAATTGTATTCGTGGCGTGTATTTAAATAACTATTTATAAATAGTAACATAATTTACATTAACAACTATTAGTTGGGGGGAAAAGTGAAGTAAGATGCCAAAAGAGAAAAGAAATAGACGCGAATTATTTCAAATGTGGTTTGATAGAGATCCCGAAGGTTACAGGGACACACGTATTAAAATGACCTGTTTTGTTCTGTGTGTGAACGCATTATAAATTCTTGTTACAAAACTAAAGTGACAAGACTTTTAAAGAGTCATGCCTGAGTCCAGATTCTGTATTTTTCTATGCACTTACAGACGCCTTTCTTTCAAGCAATATTCCGTTAAACTAGAGAACCCCAAGTTCCGTAATTCCGTAAATTGGAATCACATGGACTATCCCTAAATGAACAATTTGATATAATGGATGATGTAGAAAAAAATATATACGATGCCAATAATATACGCCCAGTCAGTAGTACGATAAAAGAAAAAATGCAAAGAATGTTGGAAAAAATCCAGGATACACCATTTTGGAAAACATATATAAAATTTTATCTGGTACATATCAGGAGTTACAGAAAATATATTAATATATAATTAATGCCTCAACAATTTTTCATACTGTCCGTTGTAAAAAGTAGACGTTGAATGGCCATTTTCCCTACACAAGTTAATGTTAAGTGATAAACGTCGCCGTTTCACTAAAAAAACACTTAGAAAAACACGTAGTAATATGTTTTAACTCCTTCCAAAATGACACGGAATCCTTATCTCAACACTAAGGTTTATCGGGTAAGTGGTGTCATTTAAATTTATGCAGGTATTTTATCGTCTACTTAGCCTTGCTCTTTGGTAATAGTACTATGTTGCGACATATTTTCTGTAAACATATTAATATTTTCATTCGTAATCTGACTACGGTCCTGTTAAACTCTGCGCCGCACTAAGTCTACTGATAGTACACCAAATATATCAATTTAATTCGGTCAGAAATAAAAAAAATGCTGTTATAATAAGGTGTCAGCCGCATCCTGTCAGCTGTTGCTAAATTTGACAATTTAATTAACAACTAGTCGCAAAGTTTAATCTTTTAAAATAAGAGTTTTGATAATAGTCGTTAACATACAACTGAACTTGAAATTAGCAACTCGACTAAGTAGTTAATTTCTTATAAAATCAGGTGGAATGACAAAAAAATTCGATCGTAATTAATTTTTTTATTTGCTGTAGTTTTGTTTTACGAAAAAATTATTCATATCTGCGGCATATCTGAAGTACTTAGTCACATTAATGTATAGAATAATGTTTTATCATTTTTAGATATATTAATTAAAAAGCCTCCGACTTTAAACACCATTAATAATGTTTATTAATTAATTTCCTCAAGAAACTATTTTTTGTAACAAATTAATATTCATAAAAAACCATACTTTTCAATATTCAGAGTGCAAATTTTGCTAAAAACATTTTCAAAAGTATCGAAAATAAAACAAATTATGTAAGAAAAGTAGGATTAAAACTACTGCTTTTCATATTTTTTTGTCAAAAACTCACCCAAATAAAAATCATAACATACATTATTTTGGAAAGACGTCATAGAAATGTTTTAACTGATGAATTGATGGCAGTTTGGCTGGCAATTTATGATGAGAAAGTGATAACATTAAAAGAAAATAATAAACCACAGTTACAGTTCGTACAGTATTTGTAGAGATAGAATTCCAAGAGATTAAGCCAATACAGTTCTGTTATCGGAACTACCGCAATAATTTACCTGCGTTATTTTCAAAATATTCGTGTATATGTAACGAGCGTTCAAATAAAAACGTGGTCAAGTTGGTTCTGAAAATTTGGACGTAGGGCGTAGCGTATAGCAAATGAACTTAAACGTCATCTGTCAAAGCGCTATATCGCCGCTATCAATTTGAATATTTTCGTTTTAAAAAGCGTTTAAAATGGTGTTTTCTCAAGAACAAAAAGTGTTTATCATAGAGTCCTACTTTAGAAATGGACGCAAGATTGATGGAATATGGAAGTATTCTATTGAGGAATGTTTCATAGAATTTCAAAATCAATTTCCCGGCGTTGTTGAGTACAAAATTTTTCAAAGTGCAGTTCAGCGTTGTGTTAATGTTTTTCGTGAAACGGGCAGTGTAACAAGAAAAGAAGGAAGCGGCCGACCTAAAAAGCGGACTGAAGAATTAAAAGAAAATGTCCAACAAATAATGGAAAATGCGCCAAGAACTTCTGTACGTGTTTTATCACAAATGGTGGGAGTATCAGTCGGTACCTGCCACACAGTGTTAAAAAAAGATTTGCGTTTGTTCTCCTATCGTTTAACTTGTCAGCAAGAACTTCATGAAGTTGATTTTCCGCGACGGGCTGTATTTTGTGAATGGTTTTTAAACAACTACGGTGAACTTCATAATATCACCTTTTTTTCTGATGAAGCCTGGTTTCATTTAAGTGGTTACGTAAACTCACAGAATATGAGAATGTGGTCTTCTGAAAAACCAGATAACTTTTTTGTCGAGGGCCCTCTACACGCTCAAAAAATTGGAGTTTGGTGTGCTCTCAATCGAAGGAGGATTTATGGACCTATTTTTTTTAATGGTACTCTTACTGCGCAAAGGTATAGAGAAGAAATTATCGCTCCTTTTGTTAACCAGCTGGAAGAAAACGAAATTACAAACTTTTACTTTCAACAAGATGGCGCAAGGGCACATACGGCAGGCGAGACGATGAATATGTTGAGGGAAGTTTTCCAAAATCGACTAATAAGTCTCAATGCTGAACATGAATTTCCACCGAGGTCATGTGATATTACGCCGTGTGATTTCTTTTTGTGGCCTTACCTTAAAAACACTATTTTTGAACTGCCTATTCCTGATTTAAACCATCTGCAGGCTCGACTTATAGACAAGATTCGTGAAATTAACAATACCCCGAGCATCTTAGAAAATGTCTTTAATTCTTTGAGGAACAGGTGTGAAAAGTGCTTGGAACAAGGAGGGGGACACTTTCAGCAGCTGCTTTAATTTATTGTTATAACAAGGAGGGGGACACTTTCCGCAGCTCCTTTAATTGTTTGTTATTGTTATCACGATTATTCTTTAAAATAAAGTTATATAGTCATTAACGTTATTGAAACTGACAGCTGCTATACAGCTCGTTGAGAAATGAGGTTAAGTTGGTCGCTATAAGCTACTCCCTACGTCCAATGTGTCAGAGCCAACTTCGACCACGTTTTTATTTGAACGCTCGTTATAAGGCAAATCTACACAAAGTAGATTTTTTGGATTTAAATGTGTTTTTATTTCTTTTACAGTATAGTAGATTCCAAATCATAAATAAACTAGAAGGTAATACATTCATAAACAGGCTGGTACAAAAAAGGAATAAACAAAGAATTATGTATTGAAGTAAGCGAATTCCACGCCGCCAATGTCTTTTTACCTTTTGTGTCGAATGCGGTTAATTCCAAGAAAGTGACGCAGGGGTCTTCTTGGAATTCAATCTCAACAAATATCGTACGGATATACCTATATTATCCAATGGTGAAATATAGTATAGAATTTTTCTATGAGTTCGGGTCTTGTTGGCCGTCGATATTGGTAGTAGCAAATAATAATAAAATATTTAATGATAATCTTAATTACGAAAACAGATAAATAAAAAAAACGAAAATACTTTTTAAATAAATTTAAATACCAATTTTTTAGCAAGAAATTAGAATTAATAAAGAAAGAACATACCGTTTACAATTCCTGATTAAGTAGGTATTATTTGCATGATTACACGACTGTTTGTTAGTTGATTGATTTAACTATTGTCTCATTACTCAAATAATAATAATAATAATAATTAGGTATTAATTGATTCTAGTTATTTTCACTGTCGCGTGACTATACTATTTACAAATAGATACTTAGGGTCCACTTTGAAAGAGAATTAAATGTATACAGGGATGGTCAGAAGTACGGAATAAAATTCATATCTTTTGAATGAATAATTTTTTTTTAAAACGCCGAAACACGTTAACTGATTTTGATTTTTTCCCATCTTTCGGTTATATAATAATTAATTTTTCTTCAACTCCCTAACCCCCAGCTACCCCTACTTTTTTTTTAAATGGAAACATAAGGCATGAGGGGGCTCGTTGAAAAGCTTATAGAAAACTGAATCCAACCATACCAAATAAATAAGTTTTATTTTTGGTTTCGTTTTAGTTGTAAATTGAAGTTTGAAACGTTACTATTGTGTCAAAATCAAGTTATTTACTGAATTGCAATGGTATTGTCGGAAAGGCAACGCATCGAAATCTTGATATTGCTTGGATGTGGAGACAAAATAAGAAGTCAGGCCCAAGTGCGCAATTTATTTAATGCGAAATATCCCGAAAACCAAATCTCGCAAGGGACAGTTAGTAAAATATTTCACAAATTTGAGGAACACGGTACAGTACAGACTTTTGACCCAAAACTGGACGGGCACGTGCTTTGAATGAAGAAAAGAAGTTAGACATTGCATTAGAACTTGTTGAAAATCCTCATACTTCAAATCAATCATTGTTTCATTGGCCCGCAATCACGATCCTTCACGAACTGCAATTCGAATGTTTCTGAAACAAGAGAAATACCACCCTTATAAGGATGTCGTCCAAGAGCTTTTGGAAGACGATTATGATAGGCGATTACAATTTTGTGAAGAAATGATGAGACGGTGTGACGACAATAATGGCTTTCAACGAGACGTACTTTTTTCGGATGAAGTTATGTTTTATTTAAATGGAGTGGTTAGCAGGCACAACTATCGCTTTTGGTCCGAGGGAAATCCACACTGGACATGCGAATCGCATACGCAGTATCCACAAAAAGTTAATGTATGGGCAGGTATCATCAACAGCAGAATCTTGGGCCCATTCTTTTTTGAAGAAAATCTTACTGCCGCACGCTACCTGGATTTTCTAACATTTGACCTAATACCTGCTCTAGCTGTGGTTTTCCCTCATGAAATTGATCCAGATATACCGAATGAAAGAATTTGGTTCCAACAAGATGGCGCTCCCCCATATTTTGGTATTGATGTTCGAAGATATTTAGATGAAATGTTTCCAAATCGCTGGATTGGTAGACGGGGTACAGTTGAATGGCTGCCAAGATCCCCCGACTTAACACCCCTGAATTATTTTCTTTGGGGATATTTGAAAGAAAGAGTCTACCAAGTCAGATCGGATAATATTGAGAATTTAAAGAACAAGATTAGGGAGGGGATGCATAATTTACCAGCTGAAGTCATTCAGAATGCTGTGGACAGCTTTTACTATCGTCTTGGAGAATGCCAAATAGTGAATGGAGGACATTTTCAGCACTTGCGACATTGAGTTTATTTTTGTAAATTATCTAGTTTGAAAAAATGAAACTTGTTTATTTGGTATGGCTGGATTCAGTTTTCTATAAGCTTTTCAACGAGCCCCCTCATGCCTTATGTTTCCATTTAAAAAAAAAAGTAGGGGTGGCTGGGGGTTAGAGGGTTGAAGAAAAATTAATTATTATATAACCAAAAGATGGGGAAAAAAATCAAAATCAGTTAATGTGTTTCGGCGTTTTAAAAAAAAATTAACTCATTCAAAAGATATGAATTTTATTCCTTACTTCTGGCCATCCCTGCATGTATTCATAGAGGTAAATATTTTATATATAATTTCAAAATATTGTGGACATCCGTCTCCTTATCGTTGTATCAAAAGTAGCTGTTAACTTATTATTTAGAAGTTAATTATTCTCTTTATAAGTTTTCTCATATTTACAAGCAAAATTTTTAAATTTTTTTTCTCGTACTTTAGATCTCTCCATTCTTGTTTTGGAAGTACTACTACGCGTATATATTTAATTTTTTTAGATGTTTTCATATAAATTATATATCTAAACTACGTCGTTTTTTTTTGTAAAGCTAGATGAATGACTTTCCATATAACTATAGTTATTTAAGGACAAACAGGAATTATGTATTATTTTAATCGAATGACGTCAAAGTCTTAATTGTCAGGAATTTATTATTAAAAATAGGTAAATTCTTTCATGTTGCTCGTTATTATTCATTTTGAGTAGTGATGCTTGGTGTTTCTGAAATTGTCACTAACAACCACTTATTTTTTAACTAGTAGGTAATTGTTATAACTGTTACCGACATCTGTAACATACTCCGAGAGAAATTTTATGTTCAGTAAGTAAATAATGAGAATTTATTGCTGATTTCTTTAATGAGAAGGAGTCCTTTGGTCACAAAAACTTTGCCAAGTAGTTTTTGGCTCATAGATTCGCGAGGTCTAAGTATAAAGTTTGCTAACTTATCTTGGTTAAAGTTATTGTGGAATATAAGTGCAATTACCTTGAATGTACTCTCCTGGAGGAGCTATACAGAGTCTTCCAAAGTAAGTGCAAAAGTGAAATGGTAAAACGTGACTTGACGCTTGCACTGTTCAGTTTATACGACGCTTTAGAGAGCAGTGTCTTGTGGTACAGTGTATCATAAGATCTGTGAGTTGCTGACAAAAAACTTTTTCAAGAATATCTTCCAGGAATAGATATTAAGATTTCCACGGCTGTTATTTTGAGGTACCATGATTTTTCTTGTATTACTGTAATACTCTAGCCTTTATCTGACGAAATAGTTGAATGTACACCGGAGCATGTAAATTTTAAGGAAAAGCCCTCAGATTTTGGACAATGTTTACATAAATACAAATGCCCAATTTCAAATTATTTTACTGACTAGTTTTTATTTACAAAAATTAAAAATGTTTTTTGAAGTTTAACACCCTGTATCTTTTTAATGAAGCGTCCTAGATAAAAACTATATAGGAAAGACTCCCCTTAAAATTCCTCAAAGAATACGACGTTTAATTTTTGGTTACCAGTGAATCACCCTGTATGTAATGTGTCGAAATTTAAAAAATTTGCAGGACAACACTGGTATTTTCCATACCACGTTAACTAACATTAAGACATTATTTTTACTATAGCTTTGTTTAAATATGTTTTATTGTTTGTCATATATTATAGAATTTGTATGTATTTTTAAGTGTTCTTGTTTCTTCTACGATATTTTGTAATCACTTACTATATATTTTTTGTTTTCCCCTGTTACATTTGGGAATAGGGAATATCTATGCATTTCTACAAATGTAGACTGTTAGTCTGCTACTTAGAAATTCCGAAAATATAATTTCTGTCATTTGAATTTTCTTTAATCCCTCCAAATTTAAACCATTCGAAATTACATGTCAAAGAAACGAAACAAATGCCTAACTTTTAAGCATGAAAAATAACTGTACCTACTTGATTCAATTGTTCAGTCTCCAGTTTATACTACGATCTGGTACAATTAATAAATACTAGAGAAATAGAAGAAGGTTTATTTAATTTATTGTGAGAAATGATGAGAATGAGAAAATATAGTTTGATGAATTTTAATGAAAGCATACCTACCAACAAATTAGCATGCAAGTTACTTAGTTACTGTTAAGATATGAAGCAGAAGTTGATGTAGTATTACAATCTAATATGAATCATGAACCAATTTTACCTCAGAAAAAAAAAGTATAGATGCAGTGGCAAAACCAAAAAAGCTATAAGAATTATTTCGACAGGTAAAAGCTGTTTCTTGTACTTTCACAAATCGTCGCCCATTGAATTGCAATTTAATGCAACTCAATTCAAGAACTAAACTGTATTTTTTGCCCATCTATTTTGTACTTCGCATCTTAATAGAATTAGGCGGACTGGAAAATGAAAACACTGACTGATAGGTTATTTTCTAAGAATACAAACGCTACCTACTAGCTGGCGATAGTTTATACTTTTATTGAAAAATAAGGTAATGAAATTTACTGTGTTTATTTATCAGTTTCTTTATTAATAAATTAAAATTTAAATTAAAACCCCTCCTAGTTTCAGTATTGCAAATATACGTGAAGGTGTCGTTCATATAAAACTAAATCAATATTTCATGCCTTTTAAAAATACCTGTGTTAAAGTAATAATCTGCACCTGTAAAACTCGTACTCGTAAAAAATATTCATTGACGCAAAACCAGACAACACCAGTAAATATTCGTCGATGGGTGTGCCCATATTTTTTAAATTTTGTCTAATTAATGTCAGTAGTTTCAACACAGACAGACACTTATAGTTTATAGAAGATTATCATTAATTTATTATCCTTATAGATGTACGCAGTAGAAGCAAAATTATACGTTTAACTGACCGTCGAATTCCTGGGATGATATACCAGGCCAAACTCCTTTTTGGTAGACAAAGTCGAGAATTTACTTTCGCCTTAACATTATAGACTACGTCGCTGTGAGACCGTTCAATAACATCAGCTTGTTAGGTAATCCGCTGGTCGACAAAATTAATTAGAGTATGATTATTTCATATTAGAAAACCGCATCATAAATGAGAGTATATAAAACTGCAAAATATTAAGAAGTTAATTTAGTAAAATAAATTTAATCCATTCTGATGATACTATGTCAAAGTGGATGCTGTGGAATTATTATTATTTAATATTTTTTTAAATCATCGATTGAAATACATATAAAATACTTTGGTCTTAGGTCCACCTAAAGGCAAAACAAGTTAACTTTTTGGATACGGATTACATACCACCACAAGATGGGCAATAAACTCTTTTGGCCCATTTAAGTCACAGGAGCTAATGGAATTCTACCCGTACTGTTGCAACAGGATTGTTTAGCTCCGAATCTAAATCACATCTTCAGGGCTAGGATATACCGCTGACATTGAGATCAACAAAGGCGACGTTCATTCCTAAAAGAGGATGCTCATCTTACGCCCAGACAACAAGAAGTTTAACATAATTTCTTCTTAAGACGTTGAAGAGAACAGTAGATAGGCATATAAGGGGTGGGGTGCTGAGGGAAATTCCTCTGGACAGGTACCAGTGTGCTATCAAGGAGGCAGTTCAGTCGAGACAGCCCTTCATAACTTAGTCTCTAGGAGCGAAGGCGATGGACGATAAAAGTCTAGCACTGGCAGCTTCTACTTAATATATTTTTTTTTTCGAAAACTGACGTAGTCCTACGAAGAAATATCTCAGCAACATATGAGTAGGTTTACGGTTTTTGATTTTTTGATTTTATACTATCTTAAAAATTTTGCTAGCCTAAATATTAAATCACATCACATCAATCAGTTTTAATTTTTTGTGCTTCGATTTGTTTATTATTAAGTCATATAAGCGATTCGACTTATGCTCCAGCTACGAGTAACAAAAAATTGAAATAAAAAAAATTTAATGCACTGTTAAAATTTTGACACTTATTTCTATGATATCCTGAATCTAAAATGTCAGTACTATCACTTTCAATAGAATATTCGTCTAATAACCTCATTTATATGGACCAGTTTGTCCAGTCATCAATCAATCACCATAATTTACTAATAAAGAAATGTTAACTATTGGACAACTAATTAATCGATTCTTTTAGATAATATAACTAATTAAAGTTTTTAAAATACACTATATGTATCTATCTGGGCTAAGATAGTTCTAATTTAAATATAAAATTTTGTTTTATGTATAAAAATAATCAAGTTAATATGAAAAAGTAAAATTATTTTATATTACAAACAATAATAATGGACAGCTTATGAAATAGAAATTTTGAAAAAATGTTTTTTGTTTTCATAAAACTTGTAACTCATTCTATTGAAAAGCTAAACATCATTTAATTTTAAGCAGAGTACAGATGAATATTACGGAATATCTTTTTATTTCTTAGCAGTATATTATTAACAATCTATTTTAAGTAAATAATTCAAATTTCTGCGCTTAAGGGTATTTAGTAACTTACCTCAGTCGAAAAATACAAATAAAAATTTATCAAAAGCTATTTAGTGATTAATAAAATATGGTATTATCTTCATTAAAATTGTATCACATCAAAAAATGGATTACTAATAGGTATACAGGGTGTGGCGTGTATAATCTATAAAAATTAAACTACAGCTTCCTAACAAGATTTGTAATAGAAAAGTCTTATACGAAAAAGTTCTATTTTTGCATTTTTTTTTTCGTAAATTAAAGTTCAATTACGGATCAAAATATTTTCTCTGGAACGGTCTTGTAAATGTGCTATACGATGAGTTACGTGCTGTAGACCAGCCGCGTAAATTAATCGTTGAAATATAGAAAGATATTTCTCAATTTTTGGGGAATTTTTCAATGCAAAAGTACAAACTAAGAAAAATAGATAAGAAGAATCGATAACTCCATTGAAATATGGAACAAAATGAAATAAAACTTTCTAGAGAAAATATTGGAATTAATCCCTATTAGCGCGGATACAGGCATGGCACCGACGCACCCAATTTTGGCGAATATTTTCCCAAATTCCAGGTATTCCCCTAATTGTGTCAGCAGTTTCAAGTATACGGTTTCGCAATGGAGTATTGTAAACCAATGACTTCAAGTGACTCCAAAGATAAAAGTCCATTGGAGTTAGATGTGGTGACCGAGGTGTCCACGGCACAGGACCAAAGCATCCAATCCATCGCTGAGGAAACATTTCATTCAAAAGTGTCGTTACTTCTCGAGTACTGTGTGGAGGAGCTCCATCTTGAAGTTAAAACCCGCGTGCCGGAACTGGTAACGCCACATTGTCCAATAATTCATGCAGCCGGTTCCTCAAAAAGTTAGCATATGTTGGTCCATTTAGTCGTCCTTAAAAGAAATAGGGACCCAGAAGTACATCGCCGATTATACCAGCCCGAACATTTACCGAGAACCGATGTTGAAAATGAGTTTCCCTAATCGCGTGAGCATTTCATCGGCCCATATGTGCATATTATGGAAATTCACTTCATTACGGGTAATGTCGCCTCATCTGGTACAAAAACATAAGTAGGAAATTCTACTTGATTGGCACATTGCCGTAAAAACCATCTGCAAAAACGCATTCGTTGATCACAATCGAGGGGTAAAATCTGTTGAACTGGTTGCATATGATAGGGGTGCAACTGTTGGCGCCTTAAGATGCGATGTACGGTACGAGATGAAGTTCCTACTTGCTGTGCGAGTCGTCGAGTACTAATTGTGGGGTCTTCGTCAATAGTAAATGCATTGTTTTCTCGGTTCATTGTAAAACTAGTTTGTGCACAAACTAAAAAATTAAGCAAAGTAGGAAATAAGAATCTCGTTTTTAATGTAATCGGCACGCTATTCTTATTTTTTATTTTAAAAAAATTACACTGTCAGTATCCGGGAATTACAAAATAAAAACTTTTGTCTGGAATCTTTCACTTTTTAACACTGATGGGTCGATGGACGATGCTAATATTTAATAATTAAGTGAATAATGAATTAAATACAAATAAAAAATCAGTTGACTGCATACATTTTTTGACAATGTAACCTAGCCTTTTTTTAGTATTACTAGTATTAGATTATACTGACTTAAATTATAAGGTTGCATCTCGGGTCGCATAAAAACGTTTTTAATAAATAACACAGGGTCGGCATTCATTTTCGTTGAATAAATGAACTTCAATTTACAAAAAAAACGCGTAGATAGAACTTTTTCGTATAAGACTTTTTACAAATATCATCAGGAAGCTGTAGTTTAATTTTTATAGAATATACACGCCACACCCTGTATATTAAATTTACTATTGACAGACCAACGTTGTAAAAGTCAGTGAAAGAGATGAAATACTATATCTTATAATTGCAAAATTGGCTTAAGAATGAAAAGCATCACATTCAAATCAACCATCCTGATAGAACCACGTCATCCAAATCCACGCCATTTAAATGAGGCCCCTAAAAGTTCAGTAGCATCGCTCGATATCATTCTCCATTGACAATCACTGAATTTCCAACCGCAATTTGAGAAAAGAACAAACTAATCACCCCGCCATTGCCAGCGTAAAACCACACTGGCACTCTTGTGGTATACAATGGTCGTTCTTGAATAACTCGAGAATTGTATTAGCCCCAAATTCGACAGTTTAGCTTGTTCATATACCTACTAAGATGGAAATTCGCCTCATCGCTAAAGATGATCTTTTAGCAAAATCACTGCCCGCTTGTTGATTCTCCATCCAATCAATGAATGTCCGGCGCATTAAATGGTAGTCTGGTTTCAATTCCTGGGTTAGCTAAATCTTGAATGGATGCAGATCTTTTATTAAAATTCGCTGCATCATACTTTTTGAAATGTTTAATTGCAGGAAATTTCCGCCACACTCTCACTCATCGTAGCAATATTTTTGGCTAAACTGTCATTTTTTTGCCTGCAACCGAACATGTTTCTTCAAATTTTGCAACTAATGCTTTCATATTCGGAGCGTTCCTTCTAACGAAAATTCCACTTAATTTGCGCACAGTCTCAGCTACACACTCTTCATACTTGTAATACATTATAGCGTTTATTTTAAAATGTTCGTACCACAAAGTGCGAACGGCAGCTCTTATAACGGAGGCAGAGGGAAGTGGGTCAGTTCTAAATCTTGATTTCAGCATATAAATTTGCCGGTTTGAGGTAAACTTTATAGGGGAGATAATAAAGATGTTAAAAGGGCGCCAATCTACAAATAAAACACGACAAAACACTCCCCTAGCGGTTTCCTCACCCTGTAGGTAGAGATTTGAAGAAAAATAAAATAAAATCACAAATAAAATTCACCAATATTTTACTCACTCTTGTCCAGGTGTTTTACGGGAGGTTCTGCGGAATGCGGGGTGTCTACAAGTATCCTGGTGTCTTGGACTTGAAGACTCAAATTTGGAGATCAAGAGTCGACCTAACCTCTGCCAGGTTTACCATCAAGTTAGTTCAAACGCGGGACACAAAATTGCAGTGACTTTAGTCTTTAGCTACTGAATCTTCGGTAAATTGCAACTTTACCTAAGTAACTAAGTGACTCTTTACAACGAATCTTCTTCAACATTTCGTAATACTTTAACGAAACTTAAAAGCTTGAGACTCTTCTCAAAAAACAATTTTTCAAAAAAAAACAAGTTTTCTGAAAACTTTTCATAAAAAGTTTTTTAATAAACTTTTCTAACAACGTTAAAACTTTTCTTTAAACTCTTCTAAAAAACTTCTCTATACTTTTCTGGTAAGCTCTGGTGCGAGAAAAAAAAGAAACAAAAATTCAATTAGCACGTGGTTGCACAGCATTGTAGGTCATACAAAAAAATAAAAGCAAAATCCAAAATCCTAAAATCTACTGGATTGAATTTAAGAGAAAACTAGAAATTTAAATAGTTAATTAATTACCTTTTCGATGTATTTCGACGTTTACTAGTACAGTTAATATTATACAAGTACAAAAATCACATAAAGATTCTCCATGGTTATAACAGGTAAATAGTAGTAGTAGTTTATTACATCGGTGTTCTATAACTAATTGTAGGGTGTGACAAAGATTTACATGATGTATCAACAATACAGCAGTATACAAGTGGGAACAAAACTAACTAGGTGTGATAACAAAGTTGAATTTTTATAACAAGATCTCAAGAAGTTGTTTAATTGTTGAATTATTTTATTATTTTATTTACATTTTCACAATCTTCATTCGCTGATCCTTCAAATAGCGCTCCAGTTTGTCTAACCGCAATGTGTTTACTACAACACAATGCTGCCAACTCTTTGGGGTGAAACTGGTTTAGTCCTTTTTAAATTTATTTCAATCTCAAAGTAAACTTCATCTGATGCGTCTGTCAAAACCTGTGTGGCATAGCTTTTAAATAAAATATACTTAAACTAAATCACAGTGTAGGTATAGTATTAAGGCAATTAAAATTCCTTTATTTAGAAAACCCACTAATACATACGTTTTATTGGATGCTGCGTCTATATAAATAAGAATGTTAATATATTCAATACCTTGCACCTATTTAAGTATAACAAGAAATTGTTGACTACAAAATTGATATTTTCAGTTTTAATGCATGTAAATATAAACATAAATTACGTTTACATTTGCAGGATGTAATTTGAAGGCTGGTATAAATTTGGAACTTCTGTCATAAAAGTTAAGCGGGTAGAAATTCAGATGTATTCATCATCGACAAACATTCCATACAGTTTCACCCAGACGTGATGTTCAATAAGTTAAGTTTTAATATATTTTCGGTCGTACACCCACAATGTAATATTGTTTAATATAAGCTAAAATTTAACCCCCGTTTGCTTGGGTAAACAACTCGTATGGCTCTAACGGGAGTGATTAAATGTGTTTCACTTTCGGTCCAGTACAGATGGGGGAGATGGGGATAACCAATCTGAGCTGTAACTTTAATAATAATTATCGCTTAGCACTATCACAAATATTTGCTTGGGATGATAGTAATCGTACTAAAATTATTTTGCAACCGCCACTTAGAGGATACGTTTACCTATTTCAGTGGGGATGCCAAAAATGTAAGAGATGTTTGATGTTCCGGATGAGATTTCAGACTCCCCCAAAGTGCTATTAATAAATCCTGAAGGGATAGTGTACACTGAAAGAAATGGGCTTATTAAACTGTTTATCTAGAATAATGTGTATAGCGCATATTAAAACTTTTATAACCAATATACAACTTTTATTAAAAAAAAGCAATCATCTCCATACTCATTATTCAATCAGTTTAACTGGAAGGTGCTTAATACACCTTATGCATCTATGAAATAAAGGTTATAATGAATTACTTATACATTATTAGGTGTTATAGACTTTATATTCCAATTGTATAGTAGGGAAGATTTGTTGTATAAAGACCAGTATCCGAATTTGTATATAACAATTGTATTAACAGAATTATTCGTTCTTATACTGAATATGTTTCCGTTTTTAACGTGTAAAACGCATCTTATAATGGTTAAGTGATCGTCACCTCTCGGTGCATAATCGGTTATGATCGTTGTTAAGTTATATTCATAGTCTTGTAATAATAATCATATGTCAGACCCGAGAGCGAAGTGCGCCGACTCAATAAGAAACCTGGCTATTCCAGCCGCTGATTTAGGGTTCGCCGCACGAGCTCATCCCTTCTAAGATTTCAGTAGCATGCTATGCATGAAGCAGAACGGTACTCAACTATCTTATACAGTCCACTTTTATTGTCCATACATGTTCAATCATTGTCAAAATAAACACACAAAACCACAACGTCTTTATTATCTTTACTCAAGAAGAGAAAATACAACAATCGTAAAATTTCCGACAGTCCGCTGTGCATCGACTTACACACGTCTAGTTTGATGAAAATGGACAGTATATGCACATGTTTTGTGGGATACATGATCATATCGCGTTGTGTGAAATGGAAAATTATTATGTAAGTATCTAACTGTTTTATGGCTTGTAATTGTTTTGTTTTTTCAAATGTAAATCTTGTCTAAATCTTAAAAATTATTATTTTGTAGGTCCTATTAGAAATCGCTGATGTTAAGTTTTACATAAGATGGAGGAACAGAAGGTTAACGGTGACAAAGAAGAGCATGGGTATAAAGTCAATCAACCAGAGGAAATAAAATTATATGGAAAGAAGCTCAACCTTTCTGGGGATGCTTCATTCTTAAGGTGGAAGAGTTATAGTGCAAATTCTCATGTAATACAAGAAAATACGGGTGCATCGTTGCTAAGAAAATAAACTGGACAGTTTTGGGAGCGATTTGTCATCATTTTTAATGCTTAAAAGTATGTTTTATGTATGTTTACATTAGAACCTTAGCTTGTAATTACAGTTATCCAATAAAATTTCTGAAAACTTAATGACATATGTTTTTAACTCATACAGAGTATACAACAGTTTAATACATTTATTATTATAAAACTTATAACCAGTACTAGATGTTCTAATAACGATATGGAACACTTTAATAACAGTTATTGCTATTATTTCGTAAAGGGTATAAAAAACGTTGTATACTAGTTATACAATAATTTAATAAAGAATAAGGTTTATAGTCACTATACAACTGTGCTAGCAATACGCGTTTTATATCCAATATTCACCTGTTTAACTGTCACATATAGTATACAATGGTCTTGTAATGGTATATAGAATTCTAATAAAGAATAAAACGCATTTCTTTCAGTGTACCTACATTGCTTTAATTTTATCTTACAAAGGTTATCTTTTCATTTCTTTATAATTAGGTACAGTCTCTGCCTGTCTTGTTGAGATTCTTTTTTCTTATTCATTTAGGACACTTTGTGTGTACAATTTTTGTACAAAGGAAAATTTTAAGTAAATTTTCATGCTTTTACAGACTTGCAACTGTATCGTCTATTTATGTTACAACACCTTGTGGTTAGAAATAAATTACATTCATACCTTAGAACGAAAGAACATTGTCGTGAAAATTCCCACATTGCATATACAGGGTGTTAATGAACTTCTGTCAAATATTTTTGCCACATACACGGATTTGTATTGAGTAAAACGTAATTTTAAAATCTGACTTACTTCAACATTACAAGGAGCCACCTTTTGAGAACAGCTGATTTTCATAGATGTTCGATTTATTCACCATTTGCTTGCACACAAGCTTCAGCGCGACGTATCCAATTCGCTCGCACGCGTTGCAACATTGCCACGTCCTCTCGAATCGTTATACAAGCTTCGGCAATACGATGTCGCAGTTGGTCGATGTCACGATAGCTCCGGCAAGCGATTTTGCAAAAAATCTAGATATGAAGCACCGTCTAAGCGTACAGCCTTTCTATAATAAGACTTACAAAATCATATAGAAATATTTTTCAGTAATGCCGCACATATTTGTCGATACAGGAGTGAGAAACCCCGAATGCAAACCCCTATTCTGACCCTTATGGTTTCCGATCATTGAAAAATGGTCGAGATTGTTGCTAAAACATGATTTAAGATGTCAAAATAATTTTTAAGTAATATGCCGTTAAAAAACTATAGGTCGATATAAAAATTATTAATTTTATAAATTTGAAAGTCATATACATATAAATTTTTTTACAAGTACATAAGTAAAATTTTTTCAAAATCCAAAAAATTATTAAAAATTCAGTAAAAAATCTGCATTCGAATATTTTTTTAAAAAATTGGAATTATTTTTATTTTAAAATTAAAATTACCGCTTCGAGAGTCTAGCTGACCATCGAAACATCTTTCTCTGTCTCTTTTTTCTCTTCGGCGTGTAAATTTTTATGTGGTTTTATTAATGTTTATAACCGACAATCTTAAAGTTGTTTTTGTAACAAATGCACTTTTAAATTATTTTTACTAATTTTAAACATATATTGTATGTCAATGGCTTCATCACAATTTTTGCATAAATAAATTGTTCAAACAATTGTAACAGAAGTAGCAAATATGCAAATGCGAGTGTACTGTTACTTCAAAACATATATTATATCACTGTTTTAAATGTAAGTATTTATATAGGAATTCTCATGAATATTGAGTTAAAATTAATTGTTTATTATTATATACATTTAAAAATAATACTTTCTTGCATGTCATAAAATTTCTAAATTTCTCAAAATATTTTCTCGATTCTCTATACACAATTTTTTTTAACTTAAAGACAATGTCACCAGCACAGCAATCACTACAACAATGTATTACAAACTGACTTCATAAGAAACCTACAAACTCGTAAAAAGTGTTACAGAATTTCTAGTAAGTACTCGCCACGATAAAATACGTATTTAAGTATTTCGGCAATTCTAAAACAGTTTTAAACACATTTTCAATTAGCTTTTTCTCTATGACCTTAAACTTCCGATACAAGTTTGTGACATTAGTTAACTCAATTTTTGTACCTCGTGCACCCCTTTAAATTTTTGACATAAGTTCATTAACACCCTGTATACTAAGTTCATTAAGAAGTTAAAACTATTTGGATATGTAAACATTTTATTTTAAATAGAAAATCCTCAATTTATTTACTTGATGTTATGTAAAACTAAACGCGGAGAATTATGAAAATGCGGAGTTCTGATTGGTGTGAGGCAGTAAAGTTATAAGGTCGTAAGTCACGACGGAAGATTAATTGGGCCAATTGCTTTTCCGTTGCTGAATGTCTGGTAAACGCGTTTTTCGATTTTCGCAGAAAAATTACATTTATTTTTCATTTTATGAAAGGATTTAATAAAAAGAGCATTAGTGCAGGCTGGAGAGCAAATAGATTCGACCGTCTTGCTTATTATAACCTATAATTTCTGAAGTTAGATGTAGAACATTTCATTATATGTTGTATGTAAAAATGTGGTGTACCTTTTAAAAATTGTATATTCTTAATAGAAGAGTTTTTAAAAAATGCAATATTTTTGTATATAAAAATATTTGGTTCTAGGAAAGAATATTATCATTGATTCCATTACCTTATTTCAAGAATTCTGAAAAAGAATAATTGTTTTTTCATTATTTATTTGGGTATTATGCCATCTGCAAAAAAATAAAATATCAATGATGATGATGATGCGTTTTTATGAAAATAGATTTAGAGTTAAATATACTTTACTTACCTAGATTTCTGGCATTGAAAAACATAGTTTGATTTCATTTGATAGGATTTTTTAGAAGAAATTTTTGAATTTGTTTGAATTACTTTAGAAATATAGTATATACATATAGTAAAAAGAGTACACTTTATAAAAAATGGCTGTTGAACCGTGACTATCTACTCTGTAGAACCAATATCGGTTTATTTCTGGAAAAAATTATCAAAGCATATCATTTTATGTCATATATTTGTAACCTGAGTGTTAATTAAAAATATTTTAACCAACTGAACACACATGGAATACAAAGATAGATAAATAACTTATTAAGAATATGGTACATATAAATTTTTAAAGTCAAATTAAACAAAGTCGTAAGTTTTTTCTATCACATAAAGAACTCCCTGTACTTTCATTTTGAATTTGTACTCTGCGTAAATCATGAAAGCCTCTCATCCGACTAATTGTGCGTACAAAGGACGATTGGTTTCAACTACGAACCACATACCTACCCTTCTTCAACAGAATAGCAGGTTTCGTATATGTCTGTGAAATGGAACATTCAATTATATTTTCTAAAACAGTCTTTTACAATTTTTTGTAGATATAAAAGGAAGATAAGATATATGAATATATCTGTAAAACTGAAGTAAATGCCTATTTTAAAAATACGATCTCCTACATAGGAGAGTCAATGTCAGAGTTGTCGTCAGTTCCCGAGTTTTTAATATCTGAAATATAAACAAAATCTTTCATATTAGATACTCCACCGCACAGAATAAAATATAAATGACGAAATACCCCAGGCAAATATTTTATATTATTTATTGTGTAAACTTCCACTCTCCTATCTAAAATTTACTTTAAGATGATGTTACGAACGCTTTAATGCGAGGTTAAAAAATTTTTCCAAGAAATTACAGGGCCTTAAAAAGATTGTGGTATGCTAGTTCATCCATATATTTGAATCACAAAAATAGTATTTTTATTAAAACTTGGATAAAGTGACACTAAGTCAAAGAAACAGAAATTAGGCTAAATCATGTTTATTGACACTATTTACAGTACTTAGCTGCTAGTTATAATTTTTTTAAATAGGCATTTCTTCCTTTTCCTGTGAACTGCTCCTATGAGTGAGTGGTGTTAAGACATCATTGAGACCTTTGAAATGGATTCAGATTCTGGCTTTGATGTATTGGATGATTTTGATATTCACGAATTTATAGTCTTTGGATTTCCTAGATATATTAGAAATGATATATTTCATAATCTAGACAATATGACTTTTTCCGCAGATTTAGGTTGACAAAAGAGACCACGTTACATCTGCTAACTTTAATTGAAGAGGAGTTGGAATATCCAAGTGATATGTAAGTTTTACGAACACGTCTTCATGAACACGATGCAAGTGGCTATCAGAATTTTGGAGTTATAAAAAGCTTTTATTCTTAACATGATTTTGTATTTCTGGGAATAATAGTGTATCTCCTATTCAACAATTGGTTCTATGCTTGTGCTGGTCATTTGTCTGCTATTGCAGACTTTTCAGGGATGGACATATCAACAGTGTCCAGAATAATTCTACGAGTATCAATTGCAATAGCTCGGCTTTATCAGAGATACATAAAAATGCCAAACCCAGAATAGTTAGTGTGCAACATGAGTTCTATAAAATTGCATCATATCTTAGAGTGTTAGGTGTCATTGATGGTACTCATATTAAAATTTTGGTTTTAGGATTTGACTTTGACATATTTTTTTCCGAAAATAACTGGACATAAGTTAGCAGCATAATAAAATCCCTAAACAGTATTCCTAAAGCCCAGTTTAATTTAATCTACAATCGGCAGTAAGTGGTGCAAAAGCTGATTATTAAAACCTAGTTTTAAAATTAAACCAAGTTCAGTTGAACTTGGCTTAAATTCTAAACGGTGCAAACAGGCACTAAAGTATGGGGTTAAAAATAAATTAATATATAAAAAAATTGAATATACAGGGGTCTCTTACAAATACAATTTTGTAAAAAGAAATCGAAATGGGCAATTCAAAAATGATTTGAAATTACACTTCTGCACGGCACTGGTAACTGATCCAGTGTAAAACCTGACCTTACGCAAGGCAAAGCTGCAGTCGGCGACCGGCACGGCGGCAAAGTGTAATAAAAAATAAACGGACAAAAAATTGAAAGAATTTCTTTCCAAGGAAAGAAATAAATAAAATTTTATAATACCTATTTTATATCAGCAAACTCAGCGTCTTTTTCTGCTACTGTTATTATTAATTAATGAAATTAATTTATGGTTTTAGTTAATAAAATAATTTGACATACTTGATGTTATAAAAACTGTTACAAATTTTGTCATTTGGGCTCGTCTTACCCAGTTTCTACGGATTAACACAAATTCGAGGGTTTCCTGTCAAAAGGACGTATCCACAAAAAGTGCCATTTTGGGTTTATGAGCTAACTTTGATACTCAGTAAGCTTATCGTGACAAAAGGTCGTATCTACCACACCAATAATAACAGCGCGAAGCAATACTTTTCTTGGTCGTATTTATTATTACCTCGATTAACCTGGCAGAAGGTTGTATGTACATAGGTTGATACGCCCTTCTCGCAGGAAACCCTCGATCTTGCTTCACTATAAATTAAATATATATCCATACTATACTGTTGCTATACATGTAAGCCATTTTTGACAGTTGAAAAACTACTGTAAACACTACTGCAACGACTATAATACTAAAATCGGATTTCAGTATTCGGAATCGCTTGCGTCACGTGGGCAAATGGCTAAGAGACTATAGTACACCAGCGAAGTCAAAGTTGAAATTACTACAACTTCAATAATTTCTTTCTCGGAAACTATAAGGATGTTACAAAACTTTTTTTACGGTATTGACTTTTCATGCCGCATCTATTCCCAATTTTTTTTGGATAAGTTGTGAATCAGCCTGTATTGTAGTTGAAAATTAGACATCAATGGAAAAATATGACTTATTTTGGTTAGTGTCTTGTTTATATAAAATTTACATCAATACATTGTAAGTGTAAAAAATAACATAAGTACCTGTTTGTCTCAGAATTAAAATGCAGATTTTATTACATTTAGTAAGTTAATATATTAAAACTTTTTTTCTATAACTAAACATTGTGTTTTTTGACCTACCGTGACGATTTTGAAACTATGGCAGGGAAGCTTAGAGTATTAGTTACGTCCCCTATACATATTTTTTTGAATTAGGCAGAGCTTCTTTTAATATATTAAAAACGGTTAACTTTAAGAATAGGAAACCATTATGAAAGTTCACCTAAAAGTTGACGTAGAATACAAAATTGCAATAATATACAGGGTGTTCCATTTAAAATAACAAAGATAACGTCAACTTCCGGTATAACCGAAAGCGTTAGGTGGACGCCATTATCTTAGTTGAGAAGGGCATGCCGGAAAATACTATTGCCTAAATTTTCAAAATTAAAATCTGAAAAAAAGTGGTCTCTGAAATATGTCTAATGTCTCGTCATTGTGGGACACCCTGTATACCTACAATTTACACCATTTATTGTGAAAAAATACTCTGAGCAGAAAATAGACATAAAATTTGCTTTACTAGTGGACATTTAGATGGTCGATGAAATATTCGAAGGCAAAAGTAGCAAATGTCTTATTTACATCAGTGAGTTATTTGGGTGGATAAATAAAACAGTACATAATAGACATTACAGGGGCATTAGGCATCCTCTCTGCGGTACTGGTAGAATAGAACGTTGGCTTCGGTCAATGTGAGGGTTAATACTAGTCGACGGCTGAGCATTCTCCTAATTAATGAGGTTCCCACCTTTCATTCATTTCTCCACTTAATGGTAGTTAAGGTTTAGTAAGTCGCTCCTGCATATAAATGCGGCACTGAATAATAATAATATGCCGTCCCTCCCCCAAACATGTCTCTGACAATATTGTGATTGGACTAATGGATATTATTAATATTTATATTTTTTTCACAGCAATGTAATTGCTAACATTTATTCTCTCATATTGTTTGTGGTGTGTATGTATAATACGGATATATGTTTTTATGCAGTTGGTATTATAATACTAGCTATTATATACTACTGTTATATTAGCTGTATTAACTGTATTTTGTCTATGTTCAACACTTGCTAACAGTTTGCAACCCGATACTATATCGGTTGTTACGGAAAAATTTATCAATTATAATTGTGTCATCCTATAAAATATGTTTTTTATAGGCATTTGTGTTTATGGCTTGATCTTGAATTACAAGTGTAAAACCCCCAGCTTCAGGGCATTATTTGACCGTTAGTTCTTTATTTGTCTGTTCCTAATTGACCTTGTCACAGTTTTTACCATGAAACGGTTTGTATAACCACTTTATTTTCTTCTATTCTACTGATTGTGAATTGAAGACGAAAGACTGTTCTTGCAGGTGTTCAATTTTTATCAATTTGCACTATAGCCCTATGTAACGGGATCCTTTATTATGAAAATAGGATCTTAAGAATTTTATCTCTTTGATGTACAGTTCCTGTCGGTCTCTCATTCTTCTTCTTCCTTGTTTTTTTTTACTTCATATTATTTTAATTTACACGAGTTGGTGTATTGTTTCCTATTTTTCGTTAATTGTATTCTGTTTTGGACTCTTTTATTACACCAAAAGAGTATGAAAGTATTGGTTATGAAAGATTGGAACGGCGAAGGTGTTTAATAGCTTTAAACAAGTTTTTCGAATTTAGTTTGATTTCGTTTTATTGTGGCATGATTTAATATCCTGTGATTAAATCCCAAATATTTGTATAATTTGTATAATGTCATTCCATTTATGGCACTTTTTGTTGTTTAGTGCTTCCTCAGTTTGTTTATGTTTCTATTTTGTTTATATATATGTAATGTTTTACTTCCTCCAAACTCCTTACCTATACCTTTAGATATGATTTCTGCTGTGTTTAACAATCCCAGCAATTCTGTTCCCGTAAGGGCATACTTTTTTATAATCCTTATACAATAAGTAGTTTAATTATACAGGGTGTTTAGTGTATAATCTATAAAAATTAAACTACAGCTTGCTAACGATATTTGTAATAGAAGTCTTATACGAAAAAGTTTTGCGGTTTTTATTTCGTAAATTAAAGTTGAATTATGGATCAAAATATTTTCTCTGGAACGGTCCTGTCCGTGTGCTGTGCGATGAGTTACGCGCTCTAGACCAGCCGCATAAACAAATCGTCGTTGAAAAATACATCTCAATTTTTGGGGAATTTTTCAATGCAAAAGTACAAACTAAGAAAAAAAAACTGATATTTGAAACTGATATAGTAAGCATCAGTAGTTGCCAACTGCGTGCACTAAACAAACTCCATTAAAAAATAGAACAAAATGAAATAAAACTTACCATTTCTAGAGAAAATGTTGAAATTGAACCAGGTATTCTCATAATCGTGTCAGCAGCTGCAAGTATACGGTTTCAAATTCTTCCACCGTAGCAATTGGAGTATTGTAAACCAATGACTTCATGTGACTCCAAAGATAAAAGTCCATTGGAGTTAGATCGGGCGACGGAGGTGGCCACGGCACAGGACCAAAGCGTCCAATCTATCGCTGAGGAAACATTTCATTCAAAAGTGTCGTTACTTCTCGAGTACTGTGTGGAGGACACCCATCTTGAAGATAAAACATGCCTGCCCAAACTTGTAATGCCACATCGTCCAATAATTCAGGAAAGCGTTCTCCAAAAAGTTGGTTCATTTAGTCGTCCTTCAAAGAAATAGGGACCCACAAGTACATCCCCTATTATGCCAGCCCAAACATTTACCGAGAACCGATGTTGAAGATGAGTTTTCCTAATCGCGTAAGGATTTTCATCGGCCCATATGAGCATATTATGGAAATTCACTTCATCACGGGTAAATGTCGCCTCATTTGTTACACGAACATAAGCAGGAAAGTCTACTTGATTGGCACATTGCCGTAAAAACCATCTGCAAAAACGCATTCGTTGATCACAATCCGGGGCTAAAATCTGTTGAAAAAATTTCAGATGATAGGGGTGCAACATCTGGCGCCTTAAGATGCGATGTACGGTACGAGATGAAGTTCCTACTTGCTGTGCGAGTCGTCGAGTACTAATTGTGGGGTCTTCGTTCCCGATACCACCAGTCGCCGCGAGCGCATTTTCTCCGGCTGCACCATACACTAACACCATATCGCACGTTCGGAAATAGTAAATGCACTGTTTTCTCAGTTCATTGTAAAACTAGTTTGTGCACAAACTAAAAAATTAAACAAAGTAAGAAATAAGAATCTCGTTTTTAATGTAATCGGCACTCTATTCTTATTTTTTACTGTTTTATAAAAATTACACTGTCACTATTGTGGAATTACAAAATAAAATCTTTTGTCTGGAATCTTTAACTTTTTAACATTGATAAGTCGATGGACGATGCTTAATATTTAATAATTAAGTGAAAAATGAATTAAATACAAAATCAGTTGACTGCACAATTTTTTTTATATTGTAATATAACCTTCTTTGAGTATTACTAGTATTAGATTATACCGACTTAAATTATAAGGTTGCATCTCGGGTCGCATAAAAACATTTCTAAAGTTTTTAATAAATAACACAGGATCGACCTTCATGTTCGTTGAATAAATGAACTATAATTTACAAAAAAAAAATGCGATGATAGAACTTTTTCGTATAAGAGTTTTCTATTACAAATATCAGCTGTAGTTTAATGATTATACACGCCATACCCTGTATAATGGGGTTTTAAATATCTACAATAAGGAAAAATTAAGACGTTAACAACAAATTCATATTATTAGCTTGTTAAATAATGCCCTTAAAATAGAAATGCATGTGAAATTAAACGACCACAGATCCAAATAACTAAAAAGAAGCGTTCGTCACTGGCATCTGCAAAATTGCCATTAGTTCCAGAGAAACATAATTTGGTGAATCAATCTGTCCAATCTAAGAGAACTGTAAATTGTCAAAGACTTCAACCGCTATTATTCCACGACAATTGCGTATCAAATGCTTTATTTGATTGACGTCAGGCACCGTTTAATTGAAACATCCAAAAAAACCGACTGCCTTGACTTCAGAACTGCACAGTTAGTCCAAAATATGAGAGTGACTGGTCTCAGTGACCCGTCGTAACCCCCAGACCTATTAGATAAATGTCTTAATGTCGCCGACGCTATTTGATAGATGAAAGCCTAATAGTAAAGCATTCATAGAAACCGAAGTCTCAGGCTTCATATAGATATCTCGGAAATGGCAATTATGGATAATTTGTGCTTTACTCGTATATAGATAGATAGATAAATGCTGCTCTCTCGGACTTTATTATGTGTTACATTGAGAGCATTACGACAGACGTGGGAGACATGTTGACAGTTTTAGTATACATTACCAGCATTACTTATACTTTCTTGTAAAAGCAATGCTTTTATGATATTGTACTATTTTTTTTTTCATGGATTTTCGTCAGTAGTATAAAATATAGTATAGTAATATAATTAAATACGGACGTTTCTTGGATAAAATTAATCAAAAAGTTTTTATAAACTAGAAACATTTTTTGATTATATTGTATATAAACAGGGTGATTCACAAATGGTGAGCAAAAATGAAACCTCGTATTCTTTGGTGAATTTTAAGGGGAATCTTTCCTATAAAGTTTTTATCTAGGATGCTCCATTAAAAAGACACAACACTGAAAGAAATGGGCTTATTAAACTGGTTATCTAGAATAATGTGTATAGCGCATATTAAAACTTTTATAACCAATATACAACTTTTATTAAAAAAAAGCAATCATCTCCATACTCATTATTCAATCAGTTTAACTGGAAGGTGCTTAATACACCTTATGCATCTATGAAATAAAGGTTACATTGAATTACTTATACATTATTAGGTGTTATAGACTTTATATTCCAGTTGTATAGTAGGGATGATTTGTTGTATAAAGACCAGTATCCGAATTTGTATATAACAATTGTATTAACAGAATTATTCGTTCTTATACTGAATATGTTTCCGTTTTTAACGTGTAAAACGCATCTTATAATGGTTAAGTGATCGTCACCTCTCGGTGCATAATCGGTTATGATCGTTGTTAAGTTATATTCATAGTCTTGTAATAATAATCATATGTCAGACCCGAGAGCGAAGTGCGCCGACTCAATAAGAAACCTGGCTATTCCAGCCGCTGATTTAGGGTTCGCCGCACGAGCTCATCCCTTCTAAGATTTCAGTAGCATGCTATGCTTGAAGCAGAACGGTACTCAACTATCTTATACAGTCCACTTTTATTGTCCATACATGTTCAATCATTGTCAAAATAAACACACAAAACCACAACGTCTTTATTATCTTTACTCAAGAAGAGAAAATACAGCAATCGTAAAATTTTCGACAGTCCGCTGTGCATCGACTTACACACGTCTAGTTTGATGAAAATGGACAGTATATGCACATGTTTTGTGGGATACATGATCATATCGCGTTGTGTGAAATGGAAAATTATTATGTAAGTATCTAACTGTTTTATGGCTTGTAATTGTTTTGTTTTTTCAAATGTAAATCTTGTCTAAATCTTAAAAATTATTATTTTGTTGGTCCTATTAGAAATCGCTGATGTTAAGTTTTACATAGGATGGAGGAACAGAAGGTTAACGATGACAAAGAAGAGCATGGGTATAAAGTCAATCAACCAGAGGAAATAAAATTGTATGGAAAGAAGCTCAACCTTTCTGGGGACGCTTCATTCTTAAGGTGGAAGAGTTATAGTGCAAATTCTCATGTAATACAAGAAAATACAGGTGCATCGTTGCTAAGAAAATAAACTGGACAGTTTTGGGAGCGATTTGTCATCATTTTTAATGTTTAAAAGTATGTTTTATGTATGTTTACATTAGAATCTTAGCTTGTAATTACAGTTATCCAATAAAATTTCTGAAAACTCAATGTCATATGTTTTTAACTCATACAGAGTATACAACAGTTTAATACATTTATTATTATAAAACTTACAACCAGTACTAGATGTTCTAATAACGATATGGAACACTTTAATAACAATTATTGCTATTATTTCGTAAAGGGTATAAAAAACGTTGTATACTAGTTATATAATAATTTAATAAATAATAAGGTTTATAGTCTCTATACAACTGTGCTAGCAATACGCGTTTTATATCCAATATTCACCTGTTTAACTGTCACATATAGTATACAATGGTCTTATAATGGTATATAGAATTCTAATAAAGAATAAAACGCATTGCTTTCAGTGAGAGTGTTAAACTTGAAAAAATATTTTTAATTTCTTTAAGTAATTTAAAAACTAGTAAGTGAAATAATTTGCAATTGGGCACATGTATTTATGTAAACATTGTCAAAATCTGTGGGCCTTTCCTAAAATTTACATGCTTCAGTGGCGGAGATATAGGGTATAGCATATTTTTCTAAATAAAATACTACGCCACTGCTTTACGATAGCAGCCATGATATTTTCAATTTTTACAAATTACTACTCTCTTATGGTTTTCGAAAAAAGCCTGATTTTCGAGTAAATCTTAAAAAACCAACTAAAAACACTTTTACTTAAATGACATGACAGGCATTAATCATTCGGTTATTTATTCGAATAAACAAATTAATAATATTAGATAGTCATCATTTTAATGATTTTTATTTGAGTAAATGCCCAAAAATACCTCCAAACACAGGCCCGACATCTTTTTAGCAGTAACGAAAATGTAATTTGTTCGAAATTTATTGTTGCTTGAATCCGAAAAGCATTATTTATTCTTTCCTCTAACTGCTCAGAATGTCAAAGTTGCTATCGCAGCCCACTATGTAATTTTAAAAAATATTATATTCGAATATAGAAGTGTGTGCTGAGTTCGTTTTTTAAGTTTTACTCGAAAATCAGGCTTTTTTAGAAAAACATAAGGGAGGGAAAGACGAATCAGAAAATATCATGATTGTTACGGTAAAGCAGTGGTGTACTATTTTATTTAGAAAAATATGTCACCGATACCCTGTATCTCCACCACTGGAGCATGTAAATTTTAGGAAAAGCCCTCAGATTTTGGACAATGTATCTTTTTAACGAAGCGTCCTAGATAAAAACTTTATAGGAAAGACTCCCCTTAAATTCAACAAATAATATGAGGTTTCATTTTTGGCCACCATTTGTTAATCACCATGTATTTATATGCCTTTTCAAAAAAATATAGTTCAAACAGCAATATGGGAAAAAGCATATTTTTACTTTTTATGTTTATTATTAGATATATTTCCTGAACTTTACACGCTTGTTGAATATACATAAGGGTTTATTTCAATAATTTCTTAAATTTTATTCCCAAAATACCCAATCAATAAAGAAATAACAAAAGCTACGAAACAAATAAATAACCTCGGACAATATATTAACTGACTTCTATTGAGCAATATTTCTGTTAGACGAAAAATTCTGTGTCAGCAGTTTTCATTTCTTTGAAAACGAATTGGCTTGATTTTCCTTCGATGTGTTCTTTTCGTCTGGAAAAGTTGGACCCAATAAAAACGCACAAGTGTTCTAAAAATAACCCAAATGGGATGCAAGACAAAAAATAATGCCCGTAATAGTTCTCAAAAAGAGTCGGCTATAATTATCCCTTTTGAAGGGTTTGTTATTTTATCGATAAACGCAAAAACAGTGTAATTAATTGCAAAAGATAATCGTATCAGTGGGAGATACGTAAACAAATAGCTTCGTTAAAGCGCAAATTGTAGTTTTATTACAATAACAAATACAGTTTAGAATAAACATTGGATGAAGGAGAGAATTTAAAAAAGCGAATACAGCTTGATTATCTCGCAAAAAATTTTTTTTTTTTTCAGTTAAAATAAAATTGCCGTTTAATCTTTATTTTCTACACGTGATAATTACATTTATTCTTTATCAAGGAATAATAGAATAATATTTGTTCGATCATTGGCGTATTTTATAAAGGAGTGAAACAGTCAACCCCATTCCAATATTTTATTAGAATTTTTTTATATGACGCAAATTATTTATTTAGAAATATTTATTGGGAAGGGTGATTTATTGAGCAACATATTTACCTCTTGTATTTTTTCGATAAAACCGAAAGTTTTCTAGTAAAAAAATTAGATACCTCATCGTTCACTAAAGGGGTAATTGCGAAAATTTGTAAAAATAAAGTAGGCGGATGTCATAATAAATAAATTGTTATTTATCATATTAATAAATTGACACTTTCTGTCAATAAGCTGGTAATTTAATAATAACATTAAGAATAATTTGCTATTAATTAACGAAAAATGTTTGATAACTTATGACTATGGGACATGTATTAGGTAAAGTTATTTATCTGCAATAAAATTTAATACAAACGAAAGACAACAAATGCAAAATTAAATTTAAAGAATATTCTCGAAATAATTTTCAATTTGCTGTAAGCATGACCTAATACGTCTGTTGAAGTTATATGCACTCGCACAAACAGTTCTTGGTTATTGCGAAGGTCATCTGCTGCCTGAAATATTCTTAAGCGTACTTCTTCTAAGGAGGCAACAGGAGTTGCATAAACAATACTTTTTATGTGTCCCCACAAAAAGAAATCCATAGGCGTTAGGTCAGGTGAACGTGTAGGCCAACAAGCAGGGGCATCACGACCACGACCAATCCAGCGATTCGGGTAATTTAAATTTAACCATTCTCTAACGGCAAGTGTACTATGTGCAGGCGCCCCATCGTGCATATACCATATCACCTGACGTGTAGCGAGGGGTACTTCCTCAAGTAATGTTGGAATATTTTCGTTAAAAAATCTAATATATTCGGCCGCTCCAAGCCTGTGTGCAAGACTAAAAGGACATACTAGAGTATTTCCTACAATTCTCGTCCAAACGTTTAAACTGAAATAATGTTGACATATTGAAACAAATACTTCATGAGTATTTTCTTCCGACCATGAATGAATATTATGAAGGTTTACTGCACCTACTCTAGGAAAATTTGCTTCATTGGTGAAAAGTATATTCATTAGGAAATTTAAGTCATGCCTGGAGATATTAATGTACCATTAACAAAAATCCACGCGGTCATTCAATTCTTGCACGGGTTGATGGTGAAAAGGCTATAAAAGATTTTCATGAGCTACATTCCACACAAGACTGTGAGAAACTTGCAGTTGCCTGGACACCTGTCTTGTGCTTGTGGGTCTTGTTCTAGATGTTTCAGATGTTCCAGTATAGCTTCCTCGGTTTCAACAGTTCGGACATTACGCCTTCTTCCGTCACCCTCACGATTGGGCTGAATTTTACCAGTTTCGCGAAGCCTTCTTTCCACCGAGGCCAACGTTTGTCTATGAGGAATCGGTCGGTTTGGATATCTTTGGTGGTATAATCTTACTGCAGCGTTACTATTTTTTCTGGATTCGAAAAACACTTGGAGCATGTCGACATATTTGTCGTTTGTATAAATATTATTTGCCATAATTATTCTGATAATAAATTAATCAATTGGTACTAATTATTGGTTGACAGAAAGTGTCAATTTATTAATATGATAAATAACAATTTATTTGTTACGACATCCGCCTCCTTTATTTTTACAAATTTTCGTAATTACCCCTTTAGTGAACGATGACGTATCTAATTTTTTTACTAGAAAACTATTGGTTTTATCGAGAAATTACGAGAGGTAAAAAAGTTGCGGAATAGATCAGTCTCCCTAATAAATATTTTTAAATAAATAATTTACATCATATAAAAAATTTCTAATAAAATATTGCAATGGGGTTGACTGTTTCACTCCTTTATAAAATACGCCAATGATCGAACAAATATTGAAAAGTTTTTTCTTTATTAATAGGATGCTCATACCAAGTTTTGTGTCTCTAGTATTCCTCATGTTAAAGAAAAAAATTAAAATGTGAATTTCAATCCCCTCCTTTAAGAGGGTATATCGCTTTAGGGGTGCAACTTTCATATAAGGTATTTTTACTTCAATCCTCTTATTTTCGGTTCTACATTCACTGGTACCATTTTTGCTACTTCATTTAAAAACACCCTGTATATCTGCAAACGTAACTGTAATTTTTTAAACTGTTATTTTAATTTTGAAGTCATGCTCTTTAAAGCACGCATTTTTTAGGCATACGTCGGTAAATGATTCATTATATTGTTTGTATGTAAATTTTTTTGTACCTTGACATAGCAATTAATTTTGTAGACAAGTGTGTATAAGTATATACAAGGTTATCACACGAAAATGTTAGGTTCTTAGTTTTGTTGCCTTTGTGGATTCGGAAACATAAAATATAGTTTGTTTATATTTTTTGCGAGGAATCAATTTCCTTTGCATAGTAATAAAAAAAATCGAGCATCGGATTCCGCACATACCAAAACTGTGTTTTTTTAATGCAATTAATATATTTTTAAATACTCCCTGAAAATGCTTACATAAGATCATATATTTAAGTCAACCAAAAGATTATGCCGTAAGAACAATGCATTCGTTACTATAATGGTACCCTATATAAAAGGTATAGGATATTCGTATCTCAAATTCTGAATTATAAAAGAACTGTTCTAGTCTATAATTTGCAGAATACTATTTGGTGTTGAAGTTGACATATTTCTAAGTAAGCTTAATGGGTCTTTACTTCTATTCAGTGAGTGGTCTAATTTTCATCAGTCTAGATCAAACATTCCCAGAGATATTTCAGAAAAAGTGATATTTTTTTCTAATTTCAACACGCTCTATCTTGAAAACGAAGCGCACTACAATCCATGTTTAAATATAATAACTTTTATCTTATGTAACTTTTTACTTAAAATACTTTATTCTGTTACTCTTTTGCACATAAACACCCTGTATACACAAATGATCATGAAAATTCATACGGCCCGCTAAAATTTGACATTGACGTTTCGGATTAAATCTGAACACCATATACCGGGTAGGAAAGTACCGATGGTCTATCTGAAGTTACGTGAGAGCGATAAAGTTTGCCATAGAAATGCATGCGATAGAGAAGGATGGCTATAATGAAGGCGTCTCATAGTCACCGCCCGTTTCGCCCTTCCACAAATAAGATCCACTTCTTATTTGTGGAAGGGCAAAATGGGCGGTGACTATTAGGCGCCTTCACTATACCCATCCTTGTCTATCACATGGGTTTCTATGGCTTACTTTATCGCTCTCACGTAACTTCAAATAGACCATTGGTACTTTCCTACCCGGTATACTAGGCTGCTACGTTACCGAACAGCGTAATATAATAAAACAACCTGGATATTGAAAAAAGAGCATAATTTAATTATATATAGGTAGGTACATAATTAATATTATTTTAACATATAACGAGGATATAACTCGTTTTAACGAGATTGCTGTAAAATAATAATAATAATTATTTTTTTTTTAAACCATATTTTTTAGGAGCGCATTTTAAATGACGTTCTTTTAGTTACTTGCAATTTCCTGTTTTTTAATACATATTTCCGAATTTTAAGCTACGCCTACTGTGTAAATTCTAATGCTTGCTTTGTAGGAAATAAATTCACGAAAACATAATGCCTACTAAAATATTAACACAATACACGTGGTTTAACGTGTCTACTTAATGAATATTACAGTATTGCGGTGCCATAAAGTTCTGCTTAAAGTCAACACAAATTTTACATAATTAATTTTTTTTTAAAGACTAATTCACACCTGTATACTTGCGGTGGGTGTTGTAGCATCAACGGTAAATTTAAAGTCATTGGAAAGTTATGTGCCGGATCTATAATTCGCATTTACAGCTACTATTGTTTACTATAACAAAACTGTGTTGAGTTTTAAAATACAACTAGTTCTTATTCGTAACAGTAGGATAGTTATATCTTTTATCATTGTCTACTTTTTGGTTATACAGGATGTCCCTGCTAGGCTGGTTGCCAAGCCAACGGTTTGACGTTTCAAGAAAAATATCTCTGTCTTTTGAAATTTTGAAACTGAGGTCGTTTGGTTGAAATTTATATTTGATGTGGTCACTGGTATCCTTCTGTCCTTGATTTTTGTAGATGTGTCCATTCAAAATTCCAGGTAGTCCTAATTCCTTGCTCGATTGAATGATAAGTGATAAGGAATGAGAGAATGCGATGCCTGGTCTTCTTCTGTGTATAACTTTTGATCTAATCAATATTTTTGACGCTCGAGGGCTAGTTTTGCAGGTCTTTTGAAGACGAAAAAAAAGTACTTTACTGTTTTCTCGTGGAAATGAACGAAACAAAGTTAAAAGCGAAAAACATGCATTTACGTAAAAATTATACCAGCCTGTAAATAATCTTCCCTCCATTTTTATGACTGTGGAAACTAATATGTTATGGTACATAATATTTAGCATCTATAGTGATAAATTCAGCTTGCCGAAATAAAAAGTCGCGTCCAACTCTATATTTCTTGGCCTATTTATACATAATCACAAAAAATACATTTCGTGGAAGCCACTTTTTTAAAGCGGTACCTGGAATATGAGTAGAAAAATGTACTTTTTATTCATTTTTACGAAGTTTCTTTATTAAGAATCTAAGTATCTAAAAAGAGTTGGAAGTATTTAATCTACTGATTTGTACTGTATTTTATTTGAAGCAGATCAGCAGTTCTCATATTGTTTAAATAATTTTTTTCAGTGCTCCTGTAATCTTTTTATTGCGTTTTTCGACCCATGTTCAGAGAAAACTTTTTGCCCCACTTTTTGCCTAAATAACATTATTATTAACAGTATTAACATATAATTTTACATAAAACTTATGGTGATGAGATAACCAGTAATAATTCTGCGACCAAACTGCCTCATAAAGAAGCCAAATTCGAGATGAATAATGTATTTGGTGAAATGTAGGCAAAACGATTTCAATAACGGATACCCCTTCAACTGATGCGAAGCAGAACACCTACAAGCTGTCAGTTAACGCGGTGCATGTTAAATGCTGTTTCTAACACAACAATTAATCACTGCTCGTTTATAATTCAATTTCATTCTCAACATCAAAGAATTGTTTCTGTGGCATCTCTGCCTCTCATTCGGTTTCATTTAATTATATTCCACAAGAACCCGTTAGACTGTAAAAGTTGAATTTTTGGTACGAAATTGACGCAACATAACCAGGCCAGTGATTCTATAAAAACAGAAGCTGCGTGTGTTATTTGAAAGTGGAATAAAATTAGTTCGTGGCATATATCTCGAATATATCACTTATCAAAATAAATGAAATAGACCCCTGAGTTTGGAAACCGATATTAAGAAAACGTAGGGTCAAACAAATTTGAAATTTGGACCATATATAGCCTCGCTATTACTCTATTGTGTACTAAAATTTCAGTTAGTTTCGTTATCCCATTTTTTAGTTATTAATTAAAATGTTGAAAAATCACGGTTTCTGCCTACAAAATTGATACCTCTCACTTTAACTCGTCGTAATTTTTTTGTTAATTTATAAAACGATTTCAAATTTTTACTGAAGACAAGTCGAACTATTGTCTTTAGTACTGTGAAGGTCATTTGTCTCAAAATCTCTTCTTTTTTTATTTTAAGCAAATCAGGGATGCTATCTCCGTAAATATTGCGTTCTCTAAAAAAAGAAAAAATTAATTAATTAATTCTCAACAACTATCTAATTCAAAATATCAAATGATACAAGCCTCATAATTGAATTTTTGTCTCTTATCAAGAATTGACCCAAAATATTTTTAAACTCGGGAAAGAAGAGCAGGATAATAAGTCTATTATTTTTTCCTTAGATAATTTTACATTACTTGTCTTTTATTTTAAAACGATTATTATATTTATTGTTCTAAATAATATTTTTGTTACAATGCAATATTTGTAACTAAGCTTTTTCTTCACTTTTATAATTTGACGCCAAATTTGTCGCATTACCTAAGGCTTAAGGGCATGGACATACTGCGGTACTGAGGTTCTTCCGAAAATTTCACTCCAGTTTTGAATTTTTCCTCCAAAACGTAAGGAGTAACACGAAATTTGAGCTGAGACACAAGACCAAGTTATGTCACATAAATCGAAAATAATAACCAGATTCCACAATGAGAAAGTCAACGACTATGATTCGCCCGGATTCAAGGAGTCCAAATATCAGAATCTATACCGAAGAGCAATCCCCGAGAATTGGTACAGCCACCATGAGGTGCGATCGAACGTCCACTTTCTAGCCAGTGCGAGTATATGATTCTACTTTAACCATATTGTTGCATTGTAAAGCTTCCGTTTACTTCTGACATAATCATTACTTTTCAAAATTACTTTCTGTTGAAAACATTGTAGAAAATGATGAATGAAAAATTGTTGTGAGCGCATCGCTAGAAATCTAGTCGATCTAATCGGCTAAGAACCTTCTGTGCCTATGGTGAAGAACGTAAGAGATAAAGCCTAGTTTAAAAAGCAGTGTCAACATCTCAGTAGAAAAGTTTGCAATTGTACAAAATAATAAGTAATTTCAATTGTCCGTGCATTGTTCTGCCAAAAAGCATTCTTATGTTTTCTCCATAATAAGCACCGTCATTTTATAAAATCATCTCTGATCTTAATTTTAGCAGAACTGTCGTAATCAACAACTGAAACGCTCAACTCAGTCACTATTCCTTATCTAAGAAATGTTGAAGCATACTCCTGGCTAATTGAATACTATCCGTGATTACTGACAATGATCGTTTTTTTTAAGTTGGAAAAAATTAAAACATTTAAAATTCTTTTAGTGATTTAATAACAATAATTAATTATAAAATTAATGCTCATTAAGATTTAATAAACTAAACAGAAACTGTATCATTAATGTATCAACGAATATTTAAATGTTGTTAAAGAAAACTTAGAAAAGCCTCGTCTCAAAACTAAGGTATATTAAAAGAGTTTTTGATAAATGTTAGGGCAAATGTCATTGCTTTTGATGAGATTCACACGTGATTAAGATATTAGTACTTCTTTCAAACACACCTTGTATATGAAATAATACTATTCTAAAATAAAACTACTTATAATGGAATATTTTTAAGAGCATCAAATCATTTGTCAAGCTCTTATTACCATAAATATACCATTTCAAGCCATAATGTGTATACAGAACGAGAATAAAAATAAAGAGTAACCCGTATGCCTACCACAAAACTATGACAGTTCTTTGAACTTTAAGTATTGCCAAATCGTATTTTTATACATCACATACTCTATTTATGGATAGAGAAAAATTTGTTAAGTAATGTATTATCATGTATCAGTAACATATTTGCTTATCAACAGCCCCTATTATTACAATTACAGCCATTGCAACTGATATAGCTATAATGTGACCAACCGTAGATATTTACAGTTATTTTGCTTTTCTTTAGTAGCTTTTATTACAGTGTTAACAGACAAGTAAGTTCTGACATGTGTACAAATCTTTACATATAAAATAAAATGTATTCGAGATATATAGAGGTAATCTAAACAACAGAACGTGATGACAAATGAACTTACAGCTTTGTTGTTTTAAAGCAAGTCGGTCTATGTTTTTATTTTAAAATCTACGAGCAGAGATTAAAAATGTGCTGCTCCTATTATAAATCAAAGGTTGAAATATTCCGTTTATTTTAATAACCGCTAGTTTTGAATAAAAACGTTAAATGTTCTACTAGGAATATTATTCAAATCTTTTATTATTCACAGACCTTGTCATTGAACGGAAATAAAATGTGACAATTTAACTATTTTTAAGTCCCGTTTCTTGGACTACATTCAATCAGAAGAAGTAAACAAATTTAACGAAACGTTGCTACAGTGATATCACATTTAGAATAAATGTTATTAAATAAACGTAAAAGATTTCGTTGTTATCAAATATGTGGAAAGAGAAACACCGATTTTTCTCAAAATTATTTACGTCTATCTTATATCGCATATAAAAATATATAAATCACTTTTTTCAGAAGTAATGTAAAATTTTTAAGTTCAATACTACACATTTTAACATATTTGGATGTTTTTGGGGGACACAATATATGTATTTTTAAAAATACCTATTTTGTCTTAGTTGTTTACTTATATCCTGGTATTTTAGAAGAATATTGAAGAGGAAAAAAAGTTTTAGAATTGAATTTTGCACAATAAATTTAAACATACAGTATGTTTAAATTTATTACCGATGTTGCAAAACAGCAATAAAGGCAAAGTTTTTTTGGATAATTTTTTTAAATATTTTAATTGCTCCGAGGGCATTCTAATTTTGATAAAAAAACTTTATAGTATAATAAAACAACACACCAAATTTCATTAAAATCGGTTCTAGTTTTAGCAAAAAATTAAAAAAAATTTTTTTCGAATTTTCAAAATGTTGTACAGCCTCAAATAAAGCATCTAGATATTGGAAAATTTTTTCACATAGAAAAAACTCCTCATCCTTTCAAATTGTTTCTGAAAAATCGAAATCGGTTGATTAGTCCGGCCACAGTAAATTTTCAAAGTTAACACTCTTTTTGTTATTTTTAAACAATTGGATTACATTTATCAATTTGCAATTTAGTTTTTTTCAAAAATTATTATATAAACAAAGTTTATTATTTATAATTAATATACTGTATATTTTACCCTATACTATTGCATTTTTTCAATGAAAAAATTAGTTTATTTAAATTATTTCAACACTCTGAATATTAATGTATTTAGTTGTAATTATTACAATTATTTAAATAATTTTTGTTTAAACAAATTAAAAAAAATGATTTGAATTTTTTTTTGTTAAATACAGATAAAATTAAGAAAAAATAGGACTTTAAAATTATAATTTTTGAAAAAAAAAACTAAATTGCAAATTGATAAATATAATCTAATTGTTTAAAAATAAAAAAAAATAAAAAATTTACTGTGTCCGTCCTAATCAAGCAACTTCAATTTTTCGAAATCCAATTGAAAGGTTATACGGTCTTTTCTTTTGAAAAAAATTTCAAAAATCTAGATGCCTTATTTGATGCTGTGCAACATTTTGCAAATTCGAAATTTTTTTCAAAATTTTTTGCGAAAACTATCGAACCGATTTTAATGAAATTTAGTGTGTTGTTTTATTATACTCTTAAAGTTTTTTTTACCAAAATTGAAATGACTTCGGAGCAATTAAAATATTTAAAAAAATTATCCAAAAAACTTGATTAATTTGCCTTTTTTTCATTAATTATTGCTATTTTGCAACATCGGTAATAAAACTGTAGCTGGTGGCAATTATTTGTATAATAAAAATTTTAGAAAAAGAAAGCAACTAACTAAAAAAATTTCAAAATTTTATTTCTCAGAAATGGGACATTTTAGAGCATGTGTATGGAACTTTTTTCTTATTTTAATTTCACTGAACAATCGATGAACAAAGAAAGAAATAGAGGATGACTTGTGTTAGATGACCTGGTAAGCACTGGCAGAAACTATGGTTCATTTTTATTCATTTGTGTTGTATTTTGGTTCATTTTCAAAGTAGTGCAGTTTTTAAGAGTAATCCGGTAAATATTCTTCCATGTTCCTAAAAACGAAAATGGGTGGTCGAATGACTAAGAATAATACAGTGTCATTTTTAATGACACTAAATCCTTCAAGCTAATTAGTTCATCCATTTTATGTTAAAAAATCCGTCTGTATATTGCTGAAAATGTACAAGAGAATTAAATACGTTGTCTCCTAGAAAAAATATATTTATATAAGATCTTGTTACTTAATTGACACCCCTATTAGAATCAACCAAATTAAACGAAATATTGGATGACCCCGTCATTAATCAGTCGCCGACAGTTGTTCCGTGAATTAATTCACTTCAATTCTAATATTACTCCTTCTATTTTCGTTCGCGATCATTTCCCTTGTCTCATACTATTTGGTCCGCGTCTCCTAATTTAACTTCTTTATCCTGCGTCCCTTCTTCAAAGGCCCTACTTATGGACACAATCTTCAGATAGAGGCAAATGTACATTCGTTCCTGTAATTCGCAAGTTGAGTTATATTTATCACAGATATCTATAAATACATGCGGATACCTATATTTGTTCTATTTTAGAAAATGTTATTTTTCAGTATTCTTTATGTCACAGTTTTGATTTTAAAAGAGGAACGACTATTATTACATAGTAATTTTATTTATAACCAACGTGAAAACATAATTATGCTATTAGACCACACGGAAGAGTTAGAACTAATTTATTGCATTAGTTATTAACCTTAGCATTGATACTTACAAGAGCGTAACTATATTGACTTAAATATCACGGTGCCAGTTTCATTATTATAAATATTGGATGTAACGAGAAATACGACGTTGAAAAGAAAAAAGAAAATAATATTAAATAAACAATCCTTTGCCACAAGAGCATGATTAGAGGGGTGACCTTTTTAATTAAAAATGAACCGTTTATTACGAGAAAAAGAATAATAAACGAATTCATGTTTTAGTTTTAATAAAAAGGGCCATGATTTCTATTTTTTTTTTCTCGACAACAAAGTGACATCGCTGACACATTGATCCTTTACTTCGTTGTTAATTTATCGATTTTTGGATTTCGTGGTGAATTTAATTATGAATTAATTCGAAATATGGAATACAAGTTTATTGAGTATGCAGATATGCATCTTATGTATGGTCTTGCGTCTTGCAATACTTTACAAAACAGAAGGTTATATCACGACAGATTTCCTAATCGTGCTCTGCCAAGCCAGAAGACACTTCAACGAATTGACCAACGTCTAAGGGAGAATGGTGGGTGATTCCAGTTAGTAAGGTAATACATTTTATTGACTTTCTTCATCTTTGTAGGAAAATTTGGAAAAAATGGTACTGATACTGGTCTGGAGAAGAACCGTACGTACGCCGCAATTAGAGGAAAATATTTTTAACGAGCACTCGAAAATTATCAGCACAGTTTATCATCGAAAACAATAGTACAGGAAGTTCTTCAAGAACAACTGTTATATCCATACCATTTGCAAAAAATATGTACAGGAACTGATTCCTGAAGATTTTCCTCGTAGAATGCAGTTTGCAAACTGGCCAAAAATGGTCTCATCAATTTACACAACACACATGTATGGGCTGATACCACTATTGTTTCGCATCATCAAAATCAGTTCAAATCAATTAACATCTAGACAAGAAACATTGGCAATTTTTTTATTGGACCACTCGTATTGCCGGAACGATTGAATGGACAACTTTATTTGGAGTTCCTTCAGAATTCATAGTACAACTGAGTGAAACTATTGTTCAAATGAGTAAAATGACCAAAATGCCCAATATTCAGCCCTATGCTGTATGAACATTGACTTCATATCAAGGTTGAAACAATTAAAATGGAGGTTTACTATGCTGTAAAAAACAAATTGATTGAAATTTGTCAAGGGTTTGAAGTAATCTTGAAAACTTCAAAAGGTGGTATGCACTAAAGCAGAAATTGATATAAAACTGCAGATCAAGGTTGACAAATGTCAAGAATTGTAACGGAAGTCGGAAACCTTCACGTTACGAAACTTGAAACCAATTTAATCAACAATTCTTGTTACTCCAGCTAGGGTAGCACAAATATTTTATTCCCGTGCAATATTACATAACCTGTATATCCTTTGATATGAAAATTTGGATGATTATAATAGTAAGTGTAGCATTACTTCGATTTAACAAAGATATAATGTTAATTTTATTTTAGAAATGTTGAATGATGATGAAAATGACGAATTAGAAGAAGATAATTATACATATAGATTATAAGAAGAAATAATTTTTAGGAAGGTCGTATATTATAGGAAATAGGCTAATTCAAAATTAATAAAAATCTCCATATGAAATTGAGTGAAAATGTATTCAATAATCTCAATCAATGGGTTCACTCCGAACCTTAATTGGTTTCACTCACACCGATTTTTTTACAATGTACAAACATAGACATGATCGAGGAACAGAATCCTATCAAGGCTGAATTATTGTAAATATTTTTAAATATCTCGTATATTTTTGGGAATTTCAAAAAGATATATGAAAAGTTGCCTGTTTTCATGAGAATGTACGGTTAAAATTATATAGTCAACTTAAAAATCACCCCGTGTATTCCTCAAGAATATATAGGTACTTACCTGTTTCATCATTTGTGCTAATGGGTCTTCCCACTTACGAGAAAAAAGCCAGTAAACAAAAATATTAAACCGTCATTATTTCAACAACAATTTCAGTTTGAAATTGTGACCCTTAATTTCCTCGGTGATTTATTTTTATTCGATTTTATAACGAACCATGAATATTTTAAATCCCACATATTTGAATCTGAAGATGGCTACAAAGGATACAAACATGATCTTTTGAGATAACCGATCGATATTTTTGATTATTCTTTTTCTTGTGAGTGGGAATACCGGTGGGTCAAGGATATTAGAATAAGTGACGAAAGATGATAAGTTGTTTCATATAATATTTTTGAAAATTTGGACCAATCGCCGTGGACTAAATTTTGTTTATTTACACGAAAACTGAAATTACTTTCCTAAATGGAAAACGGAATCACAAGTAAATTATTAAAGAAGCATATACAGCGTGTTCCACTAGTGCGGGAAAGTCCAATATCTATGTTAAAATGAGGAATATATTGATTTTTCTTTTTACTGTGTTGCCACATTTCTCGGAATGTACAAATTAAATTCTTGTTGTCTTCTCATAATTTGTATTTGTTGTTCTTTCAAACCTCTCCTTCAATTTTACAAAACACTTTGTACGAGAATATCTTTGTAAATCTGGATTATTAGTTTGGTAAATACGACTTGCCAATAAACAGTTACCATGAGTTTTACTAATTATTCTATTATTTATTTACTAATTCTTCTTTAGTGTAATTCATTTCACAATTATTACTGTCGCTTTTCTATTAAACCTTATGTGAATAGAAAATTTTCCAGATTATCATTTGACAGGAGCCTATTTTACATATAAGCTATTTGTAATCTTCGCATTTTTTCATTGAAATGAGATTTCATATAGAATCCGAAAAAAATATAAAAAATGTGTGTTTCCATGTAAAAAACAAAGTTGGTGTCTGTCCAGAAACAGTGGTACACTCTGTATAGTTGAATATATTTTTAATTTGTACATTCCGAGAAATGTGGCAACACAATAAAATGAAAAATCCATATATCCATCCATTTAACATAGATATTGGGCTTTCCCGCACTAGTGGGACACGCTGTATAATCATATCATTATGTTGTTCTTTTTAATTCAAATTGAACTATAATTTTTAATTTGAACGGATAAATCATTTAATTATAATAAATAATAGTACAAAATTATAAGTAATGGTGTAAGTTATTAAAACATAGGTATAGATACACAAAAATTGCAGCCTCAATAAAAAAACCGTTTCAAAAATACATTTGTTTGCTCATATATAAATAAATTTTTCTCTTCTTCTATCAATTTGTTTTTGTTCTAATATCGACATAAATGATACAACACATTTTTTATCTCCCCAAATTTATCAGATAGTGTTAATATAAAAAAAATATAAATATTTGGCAATTAATCATGGGCAAACAGAATATTATTGATTAATTTATGTTTATTCATTAATTTCGGTAATTACATATTATATTGTTTCAGTAATCAAAAAATTAAAACATATTTATTATATAGTATTATTTCATAAACATATGCTCAAATGTAATCATTCAAAGAAATATCCTATATTCTTGCTTTCACCCTTGACAAAGTTTGATCACTTAAAAAATATAATTGGTTACTAATTATTTAATGAGTATTAGCGTATTCAAATCTAGAATTAGTTTAGAACAAAGGGACATATCAGTGTATTATATTTAAATAAAACTTAACAGAAATGTCTGTAATACGAAGATACTTTAGTGATACTAAAAACAGTAAAATCTTCACTTTACAACATATTCATAATGGATCATCTTGTGAAGGTATTGAAGGGCAATAAAATTTTTTTCTACATCCTGAATCAGATCTTTGAACCGGCGATATTAAAGCAATAAAAATGTTAATGCCAGTCGGGATGACGACAATCGACAAGAAAATAAAATTTCAAATTTCGGCCTTCGCAAAGTGAGAACCCGTGTTGCAATAAACAGTGTTTTCGTTTTCATATTTACATCTCATTACTTCAACACATTAACTTTAATTTTTTCTACAGCGATCGTATTTTAATGTCCGCTCTGACTGATCGAACTGTATAAGAGTTGGTATAAATCTGAGAGAGAGGGGGCTGATACAGAGTGTCCAGAAATGGATGGTCATAAATCAAGGCTTAGCTTCTTTGGACATAAATAAACTGATTTACATCAAATATCATTTTGCTTCTTTAAAGTTATGTATTTATTTTTTTTTAAATACAATACCCTTTAACTCTTTAAGGATACGATTCTATTTTCTTTTTATGACATTCTTTTTCTTATTGAGATGTTGAAAAAGGGTTGATGTTTAATGAAATGTCTTTTTTTACTAAAATCTCTGTTATATATGTCGTCATGCTATGCCTAATTTCTCTGAAAAAACTTCACTTCTTTGTGCACAATATGCTACATTTGGAGACCACTATTTTGAAGAAATTTTTAAGAAAGCAATATTAGATATTCCAATGTGATTCGATTTCACTTATTTTCATCCAAGGGAACCACTGTACCTGTATAATAATACATATATTGTTAAAATTGCTTAAATTTAAGTGAAGCAAAAAGTGATTACTTATTGTTAAAGATTTCCTCATTAATTTACACCATTTCCTGAAGCATCGACTTTATACAATTTTACTCGAAAATCAGGCTTTTTTAGAAAAACAAGAAAGTAGTAATTTGTAGAAAATTGAAAGACGAATCCGTAAATTATCATGATTGTTATCGTAAAGCAGTGGCGTATTATTTTATTTAGAAAAATATGCTACTGATACCCTGTATCTCCGCCACTGGAGCATGTGAATTTTAGGGAAAGGCAAATTTTGGACAATGTTTACATAAATACATTTGCCCATTTTAAAATTATTTGACTTACCTACTAGTTTTTAAATTCTTTAAAACAATTAAGAATGTTTTTTGACACCCTGTATCTTTTAACAAAGCGTCCTAGATAAAAACTTTATAGGAAAGACCCCTTGTTTCATTTTTGGTCATCATTTGTGAATCACTCTGTATAAACACATTCCAACAATTCAGAATATGCACATTGCACATCGCAATTAGGCTTTGATCAGTACCAGTACAACAGGTACGTAATTAGATATTCTACACCATCTATGTGTATGAAAGAGACATTCATATATCTGACAAAGAAAGGTGAACAAAGGGTTTATAAATTTATTGATTAAATACTACTGACTGCACGCGCATACTACGAATTATGAGATTTCTTCATATTTTCCCTGTTATAATTGATAATAGAGCCAATTCTAAATAAAAATTACGATTATTACAACCATAAAGATCTACTTAGTAAGCAAGGACAAAACTTGCAAGTCAGAGCGTTCATTTAATAATCGAATGTATTATCCTACTTGGTTCCAAAGAATAAAATATTATATGTAACACATTCTTTGGTTTCTAAACTATTAGATCCCATCAATGAACAGTATTAGTTATACTTCACAGGTATGACACTCAAATATTGTTCTTTCTCCAGATTTCCTATTTAACGATAGGATCAGATATGTCAAAACACTCAGTGATATATTGTCATCATCAAAGGTAAAGTTATTTGTCTGAATTATTCTAAAAAGCAAAGTTACAAAGCTTTGTATAAAACGCATTATACTTTTAATTAAAAAAAAATTCCTAAGGACAACTTATATTTTCGTTTCCTTGAACTTACCTGGACATGTTAGAAACATATTAATTTAGTTTTAGACAGAGGCAAATATTCCAATCCACTGAAGCTGAGGATCGCAGAAGTTTTTAGAGAGTTTTAGTTGAACAAATGTCGTTTGTTGTGCTGGGTTCAGCAGCCTTGTTTTTCTATTTTAAGATTCCATTCAATAACAAAACGTACACAATAAGTTTTGTCTGTTGATTTCAAATGCACAGAAGAAAATATTTGGCTTCAATCTGTCATGATCCAAATTCATTCGCACTGTGATTTAGAAACTAGAAACAAAAATATGTCTTAGCGGATTTGAAAATTTATTTCCTGCTTTTATTGAAAACGAGACCTTTTATCAAGTTAAACATCTTGTGAGATTTTATAGTAGTGTGACGATATTAAAAATTATAAATTTAATAAAGGAATTGGCAACAAACGCGAAGGAAATACAAGCTGAACATAATCATGGAAATGATATGAAGTCATTGAAACAGGACATAAAAGAATTAATGTAGGGATAAAAAATACAAAATCGAAATAAAGAAACTAAAGAATATTAACGAAAACACTATACATCATAAATTGATGTGTTGAGAAAAGAAGATGTTGTTGATGTGAAGGCGGTGCAGTTTATACTCGAGTCGTACGACCCAATGTACAGATAGGTATTTTGAAACAGCTCCGTGATTCGTGCAAAAGCAAAGACTAGCTCTGCTGGAATCTCTCTAGTGTCCAGGGGTGATAGAAATGCCCTCGGTATTTGTGTCTTTTAACCATTAATCAGAGGATAGGTACGGAATCCTCGTCAGGACCAGTTAGAACCCCTGTGATAATCCTAATACCGCTTCTGCTGAGCAAACTAATCATATAGATCGAAATATGTTAGAAATCTTCATTAGGAGTTACCTTTAATGTTGGGTTAGTTAAAAATTTGAAAGTTGTACAAATAAAACAAAACTATGACAATTAGTGCCCAACCTGGGATATTTGAGCAGCACATAATTCATTTTCAGGAAGTAAAGTCTGAATTGACATGCAAGGAATGCGGTGCTCTAGTGAAGTGTTTCTTATGAATTCAATAAACCATCTTCAATAATTTTCAATATCCTGTACCTACGAAACGAAATTTTATCTATTATTTATTTTTTGTCATACTTGTACCATAGTATTTGATTTATTTTATGATTTAGTTGTGTAAGTTTAATGAAACACCAATTGCAACATTACCTTGCCTTTGATCTTTTGTAAATTAATTACATATGACTGTTTGGTGGGAACTGCTTCTAAATAATGAATTTCTCTGAATTGGGAAAGGACTACGCACTGGTTAGTTCAGAAGAGATTCACTTTAGGAAAGTAAATATGTTATCAGCTCGCCATTAACATTATGTTTCATTAATTAAGTGAAACTCAAAGCGGCATTTGCAAACAGTAAAAGGGGCGTTAGATATTTCCATTTATCCATGATTTCGAAAACACACATCCAACAGTGTATTTACTCAAATACACATGAAGGAATATACCATTCTGTGTCCCTTAATTTTTGATAGGGTAAATAAAAGTAAATGTTTCTCTGCTATACAATTGAATAGCGTCCCTTTTCACACAATGTACTGTTTCTATTCCATCTTGAAAATGTCAAATTTATTTTCTCGACGTTGATTTTTCTGGTGATGAAACATCACACCACAGCAAACACAGTAGACACGTTGATGAGATATTCTGATGTATAGCAGCGCATATTGGTTGAAGACTGTGTATTCACAAATTCCATGTCCTGTATTATCAGCATAGAATATTCCTAATTTATAAATCAGCAGTTCTTTTAAACTCTGAAGCCTAATAAAATGACAAAAGAATACCTTTTGCCTGCAAAATCTATAATTGAAAAGTTCATGTACGAAGAAAAATTTATCCACAGTCCGTTGCAGTGGTTCCCCTGACTAAATTTTTTAAATTATTTATTATATCCCTTCTAAAAATACTATTAACTAATTGACTTTTTGAAAACGCAGTCCTGAACCCTCACATCTCAATATTTTTGCAAGTAATCACTGTTTTGTAAAAAATTGCTCAAATAATTAATAGCATGTTAATCGGCTATTTTAATCGGCTAGAAAATAGTTATTCCATCGACTATAATTTAAAACTCTACTAGTTTTTATTTCTAATTAAAAATGCTTTATTGCGACTACAAGTTGTTAGTTGTTTTCAAATGCTTGTTGATGTCAATGTTATCTATAATTACCTTCGACTAACACTCATTTGTACATTTTCATACATTGTATCAAATTGATATTTTAAAATGTAGTCGATGATTTGTTGCAATTTTGTGATATGGAATTGTATGTTACGAACTTAGTTTTATAAAGTGGAATAATAAATCCTTATTAATCTAATGCAAGAGGGTTTCTATAATTAGAAAATAATTCCCAGTGTATTTTTTTAATGAAACGCCTCTTCATTTGGATAAAATATTCTTCACACTTTTATTTCAGTTAACTAGGTATTTCGCCACAGAGAAAAGAAAAATTAAATTGAATGACTTGAAAATTTTTTAAATAAATAAACTTTTACATTAAAACGATTCGCATAGGATTGATTTTATAAACTTATTTTTGCTTAACCAGAAATAATATAATAATATAATAAGATATAATGAAAAGTAGACAAAACTTCAACGGTTTTCGTTTTTAAAAATTTTAATCGATATGACTGAAAATCAAATGTAACAAAATATTTTATCCAACACTTGTATATAATGATACTATAATTTCTTTGGTTTTAAAAGAATAATGCGGCCTATAAGTCACTAGTGAGTTATAAGTCATAAGTCACTAGTAAGTTATGACTTACCTATAACCCACTAGTGACTTATAGAAATCATAAAAAGACAAATGTTTGGTTTATTTTTCTAGTTTTTATTAGAAAACCAATTTAAAACAGTAAGAAGTCAATAAATAACCTAAAATGCTACAAACTTACAATCAACCTACTTATTAATATTAATATTAACATTTATGGTAAAGCCATAATTTGATGCCAAAGGATTATTGAAATCATTTTGTGCTTGCTTCAGGAGTCTGCACCCCTTGTGTCTTTTTAGCAATATCTTGGGGCCATGCCACTGGCTGGATGCGTATTTTTATTCTGCAAAAAAGAATTATTAGAATGATATTTAATATCAAACCTCGCGATTCATGTAGACATATTTTTAAAGAAAATATAATTTTGACAGTGACGGGAATTTATATATTTAAATTGTTATCATATATACATAGTAATAAGACACGATTTGACACTGTATCTAGAATACACAATCACAGTACGCGTAATCAGCTGAACTTTTATTTAAAAAAATTTCACCGTGTTGTATATAAAAAGAGTCCGGATTATGCGGGGTGTCACCTTTATAATCTGCTGCCGAATAGTTTCAGATCTCTAGCTCTGGGTAGATTTAAGAACTGTATTAAAAATTTACTATTGGAAAGTAGTCCATATGACGTTGCTGAGTTTGAGGATCATGTAGCGAATATACATTAAAAATTTGGTCTTGCCTTAATTGTGTGATGAGTTTATAGGAGTTTGTAGGATCTGTATCTATGTGTGTTATATGATTGTTATTGTAAGTATATTGTTTTCCTGTGATGATGATTTATGTAGCAAATATTATGGTTTTTATAACTGATAATGATGACGAACCTTCATGTTTTTTGTATGGCTAAATGGGTAATAAAGTCTATCTATCTATGTATATATCTATATATCTATCTGTCTATCTATCTATCTATCTATCTATCTATCTATCTATCTATCTATCTATCTATCTATCTATCTATCTATCTATCTATCTATCAATTTTGCTGGAAATTGACTCTTCTATATAACCTTCTGTCAAGGTAGATGACTTCTATCCACCGTGGCGTTTGAGTCTTATAATATTCCCTCCAGCATTGGCCAAGAGAGTTGCAGATGCGCGACGTAAGCCATGTCCTGTATATAAATTAGAATCTGTCTAGCCCAAAAATCGCGCAACAACATTAGGAATTTTTGATAGCTTACTAATACCAACACATTGACGAGTGCCTTTTCCCTTTTGAAAATTGCAAAAGAACCTTTTATGCTGCACATTTTGAGGCCTTAGCTTAGAATATTTTCTAATTAATTCAATTGGATTAACACAAAATCATTCATTTAACACAGCGAAGCTTTTTGGTTTGTTTGTTTTAGTATTTGAAATCATGATGTGAATATACTGCTCTTTGTCCTCTATATTGTCTATGCTTAGATGGGTCAATTCCTCGCAACGGCAAGCGCCAAAAAGCTCCTAGTATCAACGCCACCTAAAAACAACAAATTTAATAAAAATAACTCAGCTAAACTATTCAGTAGAACCTACCTTATTCATAAGATGATCTTCGTCTAGGGCTGCACGCAAAAACTGTGCGATTTGTTCTCTTTCCAAGATCTTGGATTCTTTTGGTCGAAAATGTTTGTGCTTAGACTTTAGAAATGCCACTGTCTTCCGAATATAGAAATTGCAATGTTCTCGTAAACTTCCAAAGTTGACTTCAACATTTAGTCCACAATGTGGATGGAGTTAATTTCTCACTTAAATTGAAAAAATAAGCCAGCAAGACATCTTCATTTACGACTTTCACCCCTTTGTTGATTTTCCAATCTTGAAAAATTCCTTCAGTTCTTTGTTGTATATAGATTTCTCCGGAATGATGCCTGTAGTAGCCGCATTAGCTTTCTAAAATTTCAGATGGAATATCCACATTTTCCATTTTTTCAATCGTGGTTTTAGAATTTTGTGATTTCAACTCAAAGAATATTGTTTGTTTACTGACAACTCTTGGTTACACACACAATGTAGATTGACACTCGCATCCTTTGTTTTATTTAAAAATACGTTCATTTCGTTAAACTACTTTTTCTGACATTGACAACTTGAGGGCTAAACATTTCCCAGCGTGACTTATGTATACCTTAACACACTAGTACCATAAATAACTATATTTTGTTATTACTCGTTATTGAAGATGTCCAATTAATATTTCAGTAAAAATTTTAAATTTCTCAAATCCTAATACTCTACATAAAAAAATTTCGGCTAAACAAAAAAAAGTTCAACTGATCTTTTAGAGCAAAAGTAGGTAGCTACTACTTTCAAATTACAAAAATTTTGTTGATTATGCAGTGAAGCATTTCTGATATGTACCCAATACTCATATTACATTGGAAATTTACGTAGTAACACATTGGTTGCCATGTGTATATAAAAAAAGTGAAGACTATTTCAAAGAAGTGCATAAAACAGCATTTTTTTAAATCTTTAGGAGTACCCGTATAAAATTCATTCACTACATTTATAATACTTAGGTTGCTACATAAAATGCATGCTCTGTTCTACATCAATAACATATTAATATATTAAACTGATCTAGATGAGGCTAGGATTTGCATTGAGTTGGTGAATCTAACCTATTAATCCTGCAAGAATATGGTTCTGCTAATCTCGTCTGACTGGTAGATCGTAACCTGCTTTTGTGGCTCACAGATAGACTTAAAAAAAAGTATAAAAGTGTATTTCGTGGAAGATGGACCCAAAATTAACAGCTGTAGTAATCTTGAGCATAAAATGTTCAGTTTGTTAGGTTCACGTACTCTTGCCTGATAAATATCTTTTGCATTGTTCTGATAATACACTAATGACCCTGAGACGCAATTTAGTAGGATTTTACTCGGTTCAGTAATCGATGCTTATTAGTAGAACTTGTTTGACGAGTATTTATTTATGTTCCAACACAGAGAAAAACTGCTATTAAATTTCCAATTACAGCCCATATCACTAAATTATTAAAATCACTATTAACTGTAATTGGTTTATATCAGTCTCACTCAAGCCATAGAAAATTTATATGTGATATAAAAACCATAATTTTATTATGTTGTTGTTCGCTTATATAACCTACATCGAAAATACACTTTTTAGATACACTGTTGAACCCTTCACAAGTTTGAACTTTTTTTTGTTAGCAACATAGCAATGCCAGTGCCAATAAAGGACGTCATCTTGAAAATTTTAAATTGTCGTAACTTCTAAATACCTTAATCGATTTCAAGAAACAATGGTTCATTGTAAACAACTATTAATAAAATTTGTTTTTATGATTTTGTAATTGTCTCCGTTTACTAAAAAAATTAAATGCAACGATATAGGTTTTTTTCATAGACCATTTATTAAGGAAAACAAACACCTACACAAACCGGACGTCGATATCTTTTTTCGTTTTCAAGTTATTGCTAAAATAGTGAAGTTGTGCTGGAACATCCTCCTTTATTTAGTTCTCTAAATAATATTGACATAGTTCAAGTCAAAATTAAATAGTAAAATTATACCAAGCTTGTCCTTAAAAAGTATTTGCTTTATTTTTTTAATAGGTAAAATTTTTTATTTTTTTATTAATTCCAAATATCCGAGTATTTATAAAGATTATTGTTTCCATAACGAGGCTATATGTTCTATGAAAATAGACAAAATGAAAAATTATGTCAAACGATATGTGACAGCTTTTGCTTCGTGCAACATTAGTCTCATTTGTGTGAGAAAAGTACTTATGTTCCATATGAAAATCCCAGGTCTCTAACTAATTTCCTTACACTTATTTTGGAGTTTGCATGGACACAAGCCGATACATTAATAATATTATCTTCCGGCATTTAGAAGTTATGACAATTTAAAAATTTCAAGATGGCGTGTTCCATACTGGCGTTACTATGGAAATAACAAATGAAAAGTTCAAACGAAACTTGTGAAGGGTTTAACAGTATATCTAAAAAGTGTATTTTCAACTTAGGTTATATGAGGGAAATTTTGAAAAAACGACAACTTTCTTTAATACTATAACATTTGCGCCCCCTAGCGGTGAAGTTACAAACTTGAAAATATCTTAAATCAATTTCTTTTGTCCATATTTGTTGATAAATTTTGTACCTCATAATCGTAGCACGTCTATGTAGATCACCCTGTATATTTTAATAATTACACATCCCCACAAAAAAAGTATCGGATCTAGTATTCAGACTCATGTACTTCTATGTATTTTTTTCCGCTGAATCCGAATCTGCCTTCAGATTTGGCTCAACGGGTCTGAGTTTTCGGGAAAATTCAAAAAACAGGTCAAAATTCACAAAAAACGTCATTCACGATCGACGAAAGTTATAAAAAGTCAAATTATTCTACCTGCTCCCTAGACGTATGATTTTTCATTCGTTTAATTCCAATTTATCATCATAGAATCAGACAAACTGGTCCAATTTCATTCAAAAACAGAAAATAGATCAAAATGCCATCAAAATAAAAACGCCATTTTCATGGCATAATTCGTGTTGCAGAGTTATGGTTCCATCTTTTTATCCACCCAGCCATTTATGAATTCATACATCTTTCTATCATCCACCTGTGCCACCTATAAAAACCCATCTATCCATCTACTTTTTGTGCTGAGAGATGAGATAACAGCCTAGAAGATTGAGAATGCAATAAAACTTGTAGAATACTCTACTTTCTAAACAAAAGAAAACGATGTCTACAAATCATTCTTATTTTTGTTGTTATAACGTGTTCTCTTTTCTTCAAAGGATCTATTCAAAGGGTTACGCTGTCGTTTAGTCCCTGTATTTTTCGATTGTCTTTTTAAGAACCAACATAAATCGGCCATCATGTTGTGATCCCATCTTCCTTGATATCGCTTCTATAACCTTCATATCCTGATGCGCCTTGTTCTTCGCTATAATCTGTACGATTTTCAGGAAACCAGTCCAGATGTGAATGAAGGAAATGCAACTTGTAGTCCATCAAACATCCCAGGTCTTGGAAGTCTTTTATCAGTTTTAATACAATTTCTTCGTATTTAGGACTCTTGTTGTTTCCTAAAAAAATTTGTTGGCGTTTTTAAGGATTTTGATATATTTTCTGTTTTTGAATGAAATTGGACCAGCTCTATGATGATAAATTGCAACTAAACGAGTGAAAAATCATACGTCTAGTGAGCTGGTAGAATAATTTGATTTTTTATAACTTTCGTCGATCGTAAATGACGTTTTTTGTGAATTTTAACCTGTTTTTTGAATTTTCCCGAAAACTCAGACCCGTTGGGCCAAATCTGAAGGCAGATTCGGATTCAGCGGAAAAAATACATGGAAATACATGGGTCTGAACACCAGATCCGATACTTTTTTTTGTGTTATATATTGCTATAATATACCTATATTTTATATAAAGTAGTGGTATTATTACTTATTTCAAATTTTAGCTTTTGTTTCAGATTTATGTCAATTTAGCACAAACTGAAAAAAATTTAAGTAGTTTACCAATAATAATCTTTCAATAATTATTATTAGTCAGCTATAATATAATTTTTGGTCAACTTTATCATTTTGACGATTTTGTTAGGTAAAGTTTAATTTCTAAATGTATTAACGCAGCTGCGGTAGATTTCTGTAATAACAAATCGATGTACTTGTCCGATTGTTTTACCATTTTATCAACTGGTGATATCGTTTAGGTAATTAATCATGTGAAGTTGTACAACTCAAATACGTTGATAAAACTGGCGGCAACGCAATTACCTTAGGAAAATTTACATGTGCTTTGTCAAATGGAAATGCGCTTTGATCCAGTCCCTGACAGAATTTGGATTAACGAAATACATTAAAAATTTCAGCACGTCAGTTTTATAATATCGTTGCTACATTGCCGTAAAGAGTTAATCCAGGAAATTAAAATTTTAAATTGAAATATTTACTTAATAGAGAAATTATCTCATTTTACTGCAAGTTGCTGCATTGTTTGTGAAATGCGTAACAGTAAATTTGATTGGACCATTTGTAGACCAATTTACTCCATCCTATGACAATTTGTTTATTTTATTAATTAATATTTTTGTCAAGTAATGTCAGTAATAATTAAATAGTATTTTATATACGTACTAATATAATGCACTAATATGAAAATAGTGTTTGTAGCGAGTAATTGCTAAAAAATATATTATATTCAAGCACTTGTCAGACATACTGGTGTTGATTTTGTTTACAAACTCTCAGGTTACAGAAACACTTCAAGAAGACGCTCCTAAAGTATATCAAATTTCTTCTTAATGATTACGATGATAGTAACCTTGGGACTTTCGCTTCACTGTATTAAGGGGTGTTTTATAATTTATTTGTCTACATGGTTATCGATTTGTTACATAAACATACAAGGTGGTGTTTTCCTTTCCTTTTGCTTTCTTAGCAAAGCAAAAGTTAAATTAGTTCATTTTTACAAAAAAGTTGTCGGAAAGCTATTTTACCTTTCTCTTTATACAGATACTCTATTGGGTAAGTAAAATTGTTTTTTTTTAAAATAATAATATTTGCTCCACCCTAATCTATTTATCCATACGTTATCTGTGCTGCACAAAGAAGTAGAACAATACAGGGTGTTTCTGAAAAAAGTGCGTTCCTTTAAAAGGGTGATAAAGAGTACAAATATAAGCAATTCTTTGGAAGATGGTAATTTTTTTAAACGATGGACTAGGACCCTATACTAAATATTACGAGTTTTAAGTTAGAAAAAAGGCACATATTCGCCCCGGCACACAGTGGTCGGAATTCCGAGAAAGCTGGACAAAAGTCGAAATTTCAAAGTCGTTGGTTTGCGTTAATACTTCAGAATATTCTAGAGAAGGAGTCACTGCGTATTTTTTTAAAGTGACAGAGAGTTGACCCATGTGTATAGACCACAACAACTATCGCAAGTATGCTGCGACACATTAGCATATTTCACTTGCCACTGACCCTTCGAAAAGCGGTGAACTGAAAATACGTACAAATTTTTTCTAGAGTTTGAATCGTTGTGTACAATAGAGTTCCTGGAGTTAAGTAGAATACATTTGCTCATTTAGAACCTCATTTTTCGAAAGTTGCATGTTTTTATTGTTTTAACAAAAACGTCTTGCAATTTCCATCGATTTAAAATCACATCAATCGTAAATTATCGAAATAGTTGTGATCCCAAGAGATCCTGCACTATTAAAAGTTGGAAAATGCGGACAGGAGTGTCAATTTCATATATCGAAAGAGAAAACCACCGGCTCTCCGTGTCCGGCCGATTTACTATTGTAAGAGGCCTTAGTTGTACAATAGCTATAGTAGGATCGTATTCGATGCAAAGTAGAGCAAAAAGTTGTCGGTCTTTTATCAAAGGAAAATCGTGTCATCATTTTTAGGAGGCGTAAGATAAATCATTTCAAATTTAAAATGAAATTCAATGTAAAATCTGAAATACCGCTGCATACGCACTGTGTTCTGGTAGTAGCTGTAGTCGCCCAGGTGCATCGAGTGTACGAACTGGTCGGTTATACGTCAAATACTAACCTGGCGAGCTTTGCCGTCAATTAGAGAGCGCTTCCAAAAAACAAGTAAGTGGCGCGTACAGAGGTAAAATGTAGTACATATGTGGAATTTAGGAAACAAATTGGATTTATAATAAATTACATTTAAAATAAATAGTTTATGAGAATAAAGGATTTTTTGTAGGAACAAGGGTGCCAGACCTGAACTGATCCCCTCGTCCCTTCATTATGTAGAAAGAAATTATTCAATTTGTAATACCCTTAAAAGCGTACTTCATTGGTTCCCTTGACAACCAATGATTTATTACTTTGCATCGAATATGATCCTACTATAGTGTTTTAGTATCTCTTCGCATTCCAAACGAGCGTTTCTAATTCAAATTGTTTTTCTTATGAACATACACCTTTTTCGTGTGCCAATTATCATATTTTTACAAGCTTTTATATAACATGCCTTGTTAGTATGGGTCAAATTTTGCAACTGAATTTTAAAACAGTTTCCCCAACAGGTTGAGCTGAAATTTTGCATACACGTTTAGTTTGGATGACAATGCATGGTTAGCTAAGTGACGTCATTCTAAATACAATATGGCGGACTCCCAAAGATGGCGGACCAGTTATTTTTTATGCACCCCCATGATATGGGTAGCAAATGAAAGGGTTTGCTGAGAAGAACACGAAAATAAAATGAAGTCACTAAAAGCTTGCTTTAAAAAAAATTATAGATGAACTTATTATCTATGATCTTTCAATTCATAATTTATTATTTTCGACAGGATCAGGCACCAGTAAAATTACGTGAACGAATAAATAAATTTTTGAAAGGAAAATTCCAAGAGAATTTGGAAACGCAAATCATCATTTTAGATCAACCTTTTTTAAAAAGGTGCAAGATAGATGAAAATGAGAAAAGCTTTTCAACCGAAGCTATTGTGATAATATTTTCATGCTCTGACTCATGTGTATTAGAATTAGCTAAATAATTAGATTGAGCTTTATAACAAGAATAAGCTTCAATAGTACTTAGAAATTATTTGGTTCGAAATGACGAATTCATTCCAAATACATGCCTTCTTATATCGCAGATATTTACCTTTCGTACATTATTAATAATAATTAATTACCTCAAAAACCTGAAACTCCAACTTTACATACGTTTTACGCGACCTAAATACCAGAGGCACTCGAAATTTCCATTAGATTCAATAAATTAACGTGATATATCGGCCATTTTGTATCAGCCATCTTGAATTTGAAATTTTTTATTGCAAATTCGGCTTTAGCGACCTGAAAAACATAAAATCCCAACTTTTGGTGATGATGCATCCAGCTTTTTCGGATTTCCGACCACGGGCGGCAGGGCATTTGGTATTTGTAAACAGCTTGAGTGGCTAGTTGACGCCCATAGGCTTTCTTTAGATTAGAAATGTCAGACAGCCTTTTTTACCTAAACTTTCGAAAGAGAGTATCACCAAGATCAGTAAATTAAGTAAACTCTATTTAAAAAAGATTCACCAATTTTATAATCAAAATCTGATTAGTTTTGCGCCGACTGTAAGTCATAAATTTACATTTACTTACATTCAGAGGTAGATTATTACATGAACATAAGTCATTAATAAAAATAATAAATAACATTGGTCCCAGGATTGACCCTTGCGGAATTCTTGAAGATTGATGTAATTTATATGACTGAAAGCACGATACTGCACAAATTGGTACATATTACTAAAATAGGATTTAAACAGAGATAATAGAGCAGGGAATATACCATATGACTCCAATTTCAAAGTTTTTATAATTAATTTTGTCGAAAACAGAAGCGACCATCAGTTGCTAAAAAATTTTTCAAGGAAATTATTCAATATTATTTTAATAATTTTTTCAAAGTTCTTTGTAGTATATGAACTAAGGGATGTCGGTCTATAGTTTATTACATCACACTTATTTCCACTTTTATACAGTGGCGTAATTAATCCTTTTTTGAAAGCATTTGGACGTTGCCTCTTGTTTATTTTGACATTAATTAAATGGGCTAATGGTTCTGATATCTCATCTTTCATACTTTTAAGTGTCTCTGACGTAATTACATCGATATCTAGAACTTTACCGGAATTTAGTGAACTAATATTTTTTTTTACTTCAGTAGGATCAGTAGGAACAAACAAAAATAAATCTGCGGTAATTCTATTTTTTTAAAATCATTTGTTCTTGTTGTTATTAATGGCCATGATTTAAGTTTCTCCCAACAGTTTATTTTTGTATTTATTTTGTAGAAATTCAACTTATTTGTAGGTTTCCAAAATTTTATCTCCAGTTTTAAATTTGTGAATTTTTTTAAGAATGTTATTTTTGTCAGCCGAATAGCTCAAGCAACGCACGGGATTTTTTTGATTTCACGTTTTTTTAAATCAACATTTATCAATAGTAATTTATATCGCGGTTTGACCTTTTTGACATGAAAATATATGATTCATATAAATTTTTTGAGCTACCCGATGTAGCGTAGAAAATTTTTATAATATGTATAAAGCCAATGATAAAACATATTCTTACATATTTTGTTCAAAAGTTTAATATTTTTCTTTTCGGTATACAGGATGTTCCAAAAATAAGTGTCAAAATTTTATCAACGCATTTAACTCATCAAAAGCAATAACTTTTTTCCAATTTTTTTTTTTCGAAAACTAATTAGTTTTCCAAATACAATTGTTTTGAATTTAAAATTTTTCACGTACCTACGACACGGGAATATAATCAAAACTCGTAGTAACTTGAATTGATAATAAACGTTAGAAGCATTCCAACTATAATAATATAGTCCATATTAATTCTATAGAAAATCCACATAAACTACTTGGATATTTCTTTAATCCATAGGGAAGTCTTTAGTATTTATAAGTTGCAAAATACCGGTAAATAATATGTTTTTTGAAAAAAATTACCTGACAAAAGCTTTTGATGAGTTAAATAAAGGGTTAAAATTTTAGCATTTATTTCTGAGAAACTCTGTATGTATGTATGTCTTAGTTTAAAATAAACATTGAAAGGAACTAATACATATTCGCTTGTAACCTTTGGCTGTTACACGTTCAATCAAATAGGCAAATAACAAAAAAAAACTCAGAAAACATCTAACTGAATAACAAAATTTGTTTATTTTCTATAATTATGTCTTCTTTTAATTAACCTTATATGATTCTTGTCTTGCAAAACTACTATTAATTTGTTGAATGATACGCATTTAATGAGGAACAGTTTTTTTAAATCCGAAAGGCCAATATAGCTATTACTAAATTATGAAGAACCTATACAGACAGGGTGGGCAATCTTGGAATTTGCAAGGAATAGAAAAACGATTAAAAAATTGTAGACCGTTTTATTACTAACTTAGTGGCGCTCGCAGATCGACTCTAATTGTTCCGGCTTTTCGAGATATTTTGAAAAAATTAACTTAATTTTTCACCTTTCAAATCTTGGCAACCTGTAGAATTATTATCACAGCAACTTCTTCGAAAGGAGATTCTCGGTCCACAGTGAAATTATTTGTAAAAAGTTGAACAGTTGGGTACGGTTTGAATACACTATTAATTTAGTAATAGACTGATATACCACTTCCCAATTTGACTGTTTTTCTATGTTTTCTAGTATCTGAGATATTAGGACACGTATGCAGTTTTAAGTTCTGAAAATTAAAACACCAACCTTTCGAACGTGAAACGTGAACGTTTTTTATGTATGTCGGACAAAATAGTTCCGTAAAAACAGCTCTTCCACACTTTTATCGCAATACAAAGCTCTATGGTGAGATTATCGATTTTAATTTTTGTTGTGTAAAAAAGTTTGTACATTCCTATATCTGAAAATACTTTTAACGTTAAGTCAATCCTAACACAACGTATTATAGTTCTGCTGTTATAAACAAAAGGTTAAGTGAATTGTAATAACGCCCGTTTATTTTTATCATTATAATTGATTGGAGGAATTAAAATAGATTATTTACGATAATGTGAAAGAATGTTTGAACTAAAAGTAAACAATCAATAAATTAGAATTCATAAGTTATTTGTGAACATTCGTATGGCATAATACACGATTTTTTTTAGAGATCTGTCACACTGAGACACATGATATCCGTGTGAAAAAATACTGATCCGTATAGGGTATCTCATATAAGTCTTATAGTATTTTCCTTCTATATTTCTTTTTATTATTATCCACATAGGTTCATTTTACATACCTAATCTCAAAATTACTTTTTTAAAACTGATTTTCTGGATTAACGTTAGAGCCATTTTTTTAAATTTGGTCAAATTGGTGGAGATGAAAATTATGAGTTATATTGTTCCAAAGCATCTAAGTGGATCTTACTCATCAGAAAATTGATCAGAATTTTTCGTTTCAAATAATCAAACAACTTAAGATTGAAGAATTTCTTACGAAAATGTGTTATTGTTACAGATCTATACCGGTTGTCGAGAAAAAGTCCATCCAAATCTGGCGAAATTATTATTATTTTTAAATTTCACAATTTTTAGGTAAGATAATTTAGCATCTTTTATTGATTACAATTATTGTTCAAAACATAGTTTTCTTTTGTGTTCAAACTTTAACCATTTTTAGTTATTATCGACTTAGATGAAAAGTACCATTCCACAGATTTTTTTATGATCTTTATATTAATTTATTTAATTTTTTGAATAACTACGAACAACAATGTTCTAAACTAATTCTATATCCTTTCAAATGTTTTATTCACAGATGCAGTACCAACAGTAATTGTAAAATGGAGTTATGAGAAAATAGGAATTAAAAATATATATTGATATAACGAGCGTTCAAATAAAAACGTGGTCGAAGTTGGCTCTGACACATTGGACGTAGGGAGTAGCTTATAGCGACCAACTTAACCTCATTTCTCAACGAGCTGTATAGCAGCTGTCAGTTTCAATAACGTTAATGACTATATGACTTTATTTTAAAGAATAATCGTGATAACAATAACAAACAATTAAAGGAGCTGCGGAAAGTGTCCCCCTCCTTGTTCCAAGCACTTTTCACACCTGTTCCTCAAAGAATTAAAGACATTTTCTAAGATGCTCGGGGTATTGTTAATTTCACGAATCTTGTCTATAAGTCGAGCCTGCAGATGGTTTAAATCAGGAATAGTCAGTTCAAAAATAGTGTTTTTAAGGTAAGGCCACAATAAGAAATCACACGGCGTAATATCACATGACCTCGGTGGAAATTCATGTTCAGCATTGAGACTTATTAGTCGATTTTGGAAAACTTCCCTCAACATATTCATCGTCTCGCCTGCCGTATGTGCCCTTGCGCCATCTTGTTGAAAGTAAAAGTTTGTAATTTCGTTTTCTTCCAGCTGGTTAACAAAAGGAACGATAATTTCTTCTCTATACCTTTGCGCAGTAAGAGTACCATTAAAAAAAATAGGTCCATAAATCCTCCTTCGATTGAGAGCACACCAAACTCCAATTCTTTGAGCGTGTAGAGGGCCCTCGACAAAAAAGTTATCTGGATAGAAGAAGCACATTCTCATATTCTGTGAGTTTACGTAACCACTTAAGTGAAACCAGGCTTCATCAGAAAAAAAGGTGATATTATGAAGTTCACCCTAGTTGTTTAAAAACCATTCACAAAATACAGCCCGTCGCGGAAAATCAACTTCATGAAGTTCTTGCTGACAAGTTAAACGATAGGAGAACAAACGCAAATAACAAACGTACAGAAGTTCTTGGCGCATTTTCCATTATTTGTTGGACATTTTCTTTTAATTCTTCAGTCCGCTTTTTAGGTCGGCCGCTTCCTTCTTTTCTTGTTACATTGCCCGTTTCACGAAAAATATTAACACAACGCTGAACTGCACGCAACAACGCCGGGAAATTGATTTTGAAATTCTATGAAACATTCCTCAATAGAATACTTCCATATTCCATCAATCTTGCGTCCATTTCTAAAGTAGGACTGTATGATAAACACTTTTTGTTCTTGAGAAAACACCATTTTAAACGCTTTTTAAAACGAAAATATTCAAATTGATAGCGGCGATATAGCGCTTTGACAGATGACGTTTAAGTTCATTTGCTATACGCTACGCCCTACGTCCAAATTTTCAGAACCAACTTGACCACGTTTTTATTTGAACGCTCGTTATAATATCGAGTCTCTAAATTTTCATATGACCTATGCTATCATCAATATCAGATCAATTCTTTTTATTAAATTATTCAATCAATTAACATGTCTTTTGATATTCGTATAAATTTTGAACGAGACAATAATAATGTGCAAATATTACATTCATTCAGGTTAACAAAATCCTAATGTAGCACACAATGAATATAAATATATAATACATTATACATTTTGAAAATATGTCATTATCCTTTTTACATATGATATTCTGTCATGCTGCAAGGGAGACAAATCAATCAAAACGTTGTTGATAGCAAATGCTACTGCTTACAAATTAAATGTTAATCATGAATGAGTTCTGCACATTAATTTGAAAGTTTTGCACGCTTCACAGTCTGAAAAGTGCACTTATAAATTGCTCGGACACATTAACATATTTATAAATATGCATCTACAAAATTCTAGTAAATGTTTTGTGGTAATAATATTTACTAATTCAGTATCAATTGAAAAACTAACTAGAATATGAAAAATTGGTGCAGTTGAGTTTTTGTATGTTCCCTTAAGAGACGGAAATGGAGCCAGCTTTGAAACCGGCGCAAAACTTGTAAATAAAACTCCTTAATACTTCGTATACTCAGTTTAACAATTGATATTGACCGTAATGGCCTTACTAAATTGCAAGTATATAGTTTATAAAATTACAAGGAACTTTCCCTATAATCCAATTATTATTAATCATGGTTCGGTACCTTCGTCAATTTTAAATTAGAATACTTCCAAAGATAAACGAATATTACCTTTTTATAGTGTTCTAGTGTAAAAAATATATGTCTCCAAGTTTCTACGTAGAATTTTATCTGACCAGACATTTAATAATAGAGTTTGTTAAACTACAAATACTTTTACCGTAATTGTACATTTGATGTCCAGTCTGTGACACACCTATTTCATTAGGAGGCTTTCAAATATAATTATGGGCAATTATGGAAGCAAATCGATTTATTAATTTTGGTGAAGGATATAAATGTAACAACTTGAACAGCTAGGCTTAATGCTTTAACTTAAATTATTCCTCTCAAATATTTTCTCATCTCTCGTACAGTTAGAAGAAAAAGTAGATTCGAAAACAGATACTGTCCTGATTAGTCGGAGACTTTTAATTTAATAATGGCGTTTTTCATTATATTTACTTCACTACAAATAGACCCAATTAGTTTTAAACAGAAGAAATTTAATCAGTTAAAAATATATTATATATTTGTCATTATACAGGGTGTTAAAAAAAAAGAGTGTAAAATATTTAAGGAGGTAATAGTATGAACCAAAATAAACAGAAAAGTATCAATAAACATGGGTCCGCAAAGTAACGGTTGCGGAGATATGGAATGTTTTATGTTTTTTAGCCCCTTTTTTATTTTGCAAAAACGTTGTGTATTTTCTTAGTTGGTTGATGTTTAGTGAAATAAACAGTACGTATTTGACAGTTGTTCTCAGTGCACAAGTTTTCTTTCGCTATGGCTGGTTACTCTAACGCAGAATTAACAGACATGCATTTCATGTATGGTCGTGCTAATGGGAACGCCACCGAAGCGCGACGTCTTTATGTTGACGCTTATCCAAATCGCCAGATTCCTTCACAACGCATGTTTGGAAGAATTCACCAAAGATTGCGTGATACCGGTTCCTTGAGCAAACAGTGCCATTTATCCGGAAGACCAAGGTCGGTATCCACTCCTAGAGCAGAAGAAGAAATTGTAGCACTGGTAGAGCAGAATCCAGGTACGAGTGTGCGGAGAATATCAGCCGAGGTAGGAATTAGTCCTCTTGTTGGGAGAATCCTTCACGAGCAACTGCTTTATCCATACCATGTGCAACGAGTACAGGCCTTAAATCCAATAAATGATCATCAAGCACGTTTGGTTTTTGCCGCTGGTTTCTACGTCATGATGCTGAAGACCCTCGTTTTCTTGCAAACATTCTTTTTGCTGATGAGGCCGGGTTCACAAGAAATGGAGTGTTTAATTTTCACAATACGCACATTTGGGCCGACGAAAATCATCATGCTCTAATAGAATCTGGACATCAGGCACGTTTTTCATGAAACATTTGGGATGGGTATTGTAGGTGGCAGGTTTCTAGGTCCTGTTGTTTTACCAAACCGATTAACAGGCGCTGCTTACCTCAACTTTCTGCAGAACACACTGTATGAGTTTTTGGAAGACATTCCTTTGAATCAGAGGCAACAAATGTGGTTCCAGCATGATGGTGCTCCAGCTCATTTTTCCATGGCTGTTAGAGAGTATTTACACCAAACTTTTCCACATAGATGGGTAGGAAGGGTCGGACCTGTTTTATGGCCTCCAAGATCGCCTGATCTGAACCCTCTAGATTTCTTTGTTTGGGGATATTTGGAGATATTAGTGTATGGTACTCCTGTAAATAGCCTAGAAGAGCTGCAGCTACGGATTAATCAAAAGTGTCAAGAAATTCAAACCAAGGAGGGTGTTTTCGAAAGAGTTCGAATATCGTTGAGACGAAGATGTCGTGCCTGCTTGGAAATGGACGGAGGGCACTTTGTGACATCTTCTGTAACTTTGTTTTTTGTTTGTTAAAAGCTTCCTTTGTCGGTTTATTTCTAATAAAATAAAATGTTTGAAAAACGAATAGTGGTCCATATCTCCGCAACCGTTACTTTGCGGACCCATGTTTATTAAGACTTACCTCCTGAAATATTTTACACTCTTTTTTTAACACCCTGTATAAAGCAAAGTAAATATTTTTCGAAACGCTATTGTTTTTTCAGTTCATACTGTTGTCATCACTTGTTTACAGTCAGTTACGATTGTCAGCTGCTTTTGAACTACTTTCCAATGAAGGTATTTAAACACGTGAAAATCATTTGGTGTTAAATCCAAATATACATCAAAGGATCTATAATTCTCCATATGAAACACCGAACCAATTTTTATTAACTTCACCACAAAATGAAATCAATCGTCTAAGGGTTCGAAAATAATTGCTTTTCCATTGTCATCCATTGTCTATTGTTTAGCTGCATTATCTTGGCATTCCACTTCTAATTATGCTCTACAGATTTAGCGGTATCACGTTTTTCTTGTCTGAACAGAAGGCGAAATACTTTTGTTGTGCCTTTACACAGTACGACTGGGTTCTTCTCTTTCTTTGGCAAAATCTACACAAGCTGTCTTCTACCAAGTCAATATTACTCGGATGTTTCCTGTATTTATTTGATTCAGCTGGTCCGTCGTCAACTATCTCAGCAGTTTTTCTTAAGTCAGAGATCTCGTTCCACAATTTCTGCAATAGAGAAATATTTCAGAAGTAGGTATTTAACAGTGTTTAAGTTGACACTATTGATATAGTATCTTTATGTTATTTGATGTTCTGATAAACTATAGATACAACAATGTCATAACCATTGACTTAAAGCTACACATGTATACTAAGGCTATTCTTACTTCATCATACATTAAATCTGCACATTCACAAATGTCAAAATTTCCTTAATTTTTCGCAACGTTATTTTCATGTGTCTCAAGAGATCTGGAGCTCTGAAAAGCGCAGCTTTCGCTAACTCATCAGCCTTTTACACATGTAAATTGTATACACTATACACAATACACTATATTGGTAGCAATGGTGGCAATTTTTACTCTCTGGGCAATGTTACTTCGTCTTGTCAAAAGGCAAATTATAGAAACCTACTTTGACAAGATCAAGTTACATTGCACATAGTGAAAAAATAATACATTTCCATCAATATAAAGGTAATGCTAAATGATAAGGCCCTGGCTTGTAACAGTTCGTTAACTGGCAACAAAGTTTAGGGTAAAGAAACATCGAAACATTTTAATTTTGACCAATCCTATCGACGTCGTATGAACAAGACGAAAATTCTAATTTAGAAGCAATTACGATTTTGCTTTCTTATAAAAGAAATTCAATTTTCAGGCTACCGCAACATCCCCATTGAGCCCATTGTGAGTGGGAACAAGTTTTATCACTGTTACAATCAGAAAGAGGTTCGAAAGAATTATGACCTGGAGAGACTGTAAAAATGGGGAAGGTGGCAATCAGAAAATTGTAGATATTTTTCTCTGTTCCAAGTCATCAAATGACGCTTCAAATGGAACTTATTATCTTGCATTACCACATAAAGGAATACATTTGAAAAAAACATTTTCTCATCACTTCAGATACTGAGGCCGCTGTTATTGAATTGGTTACTTCAATCTCACTAGTTTCTTGTTTACTACATGGTGGTCTTGTTATTTGAAACGTTGCCTCTGGTAATATTATGGTTTTGACTCATGTTTTCAACTTTTATCTACAAATATTCTCAACTTTTTAATTTTTTTAAGTTCTCATAAGTTTTGATGACATAATATAATCAGCATTTAAATATGATAGCGGTGTTAGGTGTAGAACGTAGAATTAACTGGTTTTACAATTCAACTAGTGTTGTTGTTAATTAATGTTTAAATGTGTATTTCTCGTGCTATTATGCAATAAAAAAATCAATTCTGTTTGGTGTTACAAACAAATTGCTTAAATAAAGAAAAACCAAATCAGTTTAAATGTATGACAATTTTGATAGTGTCTTTTGCTGTATGCTCTTAATACAGAGTGACCAGCATTAAACATACACAAAACAACTATGAATAGGGCACCAAAATACAGTTTCTGAGCTATATCCCTGAAAATTGAATTTAGATAATTCAATTTAATTTTGTTGTCTATCGAGCGAAAACTTTTGTAAGATGTTTATATTTAAGCTAGATATACAAGATTAGTTCTTTACAGATACAGACTTTTTAAATTGAAGAAATGATACCATTTTTATGAAGTATAGTATAAAATAACCTGGATTTAGATACTATTAGCAATGTCTATTCTTATTATAAATATTAAATCAAACACTTCAGTGTTCAATATATGCATAGAAAAAATACATTTACTTATGTCCTGGCACCGTAAAAGAATGAGTGAATTTTCTATCAAAATCAACACAATTTTTTGTTGAAGAGAGACCACACCCAACTTTGTTAAAATAATAATACTATTTCTTGAATAATGTTCACTCAACTACTTATTAGCTAAAAAAAATTGTACATAATTTTGTTATCCCTGTACTCACAAACGCATATCATCAACAAATATAGTGACTTACAAAATACGTTGTCATTCTTCCATATTTTGGTTCTTTCTTTTAACTAAAAATTGTATTGATGAGCTTATTTCTTTATTAAAATACTTACATTCAAAATTCGACACCAAAATAATGTCACCGAAATACCTTTGAAGTTACACTATGTTATTTTTTACTTTGTTTTTATTTTGTCTCTCTTAGCATATTTAACTTTATCTTTAAATCAAGATAAAGTTAATCGAAATACTTTATTGGCCTAAATTCACTGCTGCTCTTTATCAAATGCGCCTGATATTCACAGGCATCTTATTTATCACCTTATGCTACATAGTTCACATGTTAAAAAAAATTTCTGATATTTGTTTTGTTTGATATGTTGCTAAATTCTTATTTTTAAGAATTTCCTGCTATACCTTTGTGTCTAACTCCTTTCTTTGTAATATAAAGAATAAATTTCATACAAATCACCAAATTTGTAACCAAAACCACTCTATACGTCTCGATTGGCTGTTAGACTGTTTATATTTTCCTCCTTCCGTTCAACTATTCAAACTGAGTGCTTTTCACTGTTTCCAATATGAAATCCGTTTTTTTTTTCTTGGCACCGGGCTTACATCTAAACGATTTTCACGATTTGTAGTGTTTATTCTTCTAGATCCATTTAAATACGATACCAGAAACGTAAAACTGAACATTTCTCTAAAGAAATTTAATTCGTTTATGTTTTTTGTACGTTGTAATAAAATAAAAAAACATGAGACAACGTGAAACATTTTTTAAAAACATTAAGTATTAATACAGTCTTTTGCATTTAAAATAAAATGACAAGACTACTTTTAAATTCTTATGTGTTTTTTCGATGATTTAATTTGCTGTACGATGACATTTTTACATAAACAGGAATTCAATTTAATCGTGTGAATTAATGAATACATTTTCCCAACAGGCACTTCGTAAATGTCAGTGAGCTGGACATTTCAATCGTTCATCCGGATAAATCACCTTTTTTCAAGGATTTACGCACTATTTTACTAAATAAGGTCAAAGCTGTATCACTTCTCTAAATAAGTAAATTAAATACATATTAATCTGCTCCCAGTAAAATTGTCGTTTTGTGGTAAACGAACGCAATTGAACGCCATTTAAAATGACTTTGTTCTTGTACTTGGTTAGTTACAAAAAAAAAACTTAATGACAATAACATCAATTTCATAACAATAACATATTTTACGCAGTATCTATTCAATCGATACTAAATTTTGAGCCCACTTACACACATCCCACATACACGAAATTGATGTATTTATATAATTTAGAAAATTGCTACCTACCCTTGATATCTGCGCAGCATAGATCTACGACCTCCTTTTCGAATATTGTGAAACTATTATTAACACTTCTGAATCCGCCTTGCTATCGAATTCTTCCATTTTACGAGCATTGTATTATTTGTGTCTTTTTCAAATTTTTCTCTGCCAGGATGGATCGATTTCATTTGCGACATTCCAAAATAGACTATAAGAAATGTGATACGCAGCTTTATTTTCGATAGACAGGATATCAGATCACAAGAAATATCAATTAGAGGAAGTTCGGGATAGAGTTTCTTTCTGGTGAAATGTTCTTTCGTCATAATTTTCGCACTAAGTATCGAATGTCGTTGCAAACAGTTCCTACCTTTTCTGATAATACAGAGTGTTAAAAGTTTGACTGCCATTACTTCAGCATGAGATAGAGTAAGCATAAATGAACAAAAAAGTTGTATATTACAGGGGCGTAAGATTAACAGTTTTCAAAATACAGCGAGTATTAATATTGGGGAGTTTCATCACAACGTGACAACAGCGCATAACCTGCTGATGCACACCACGTGTGCACGCGGCAGACTTGTCCTACAGAAAAAATGTAAACAACTATTGTTGTGAAATATTTGGTAAATTTCAAGACAATTGTTTTCCAGTTTTTAAATAAATAAAATAAAATATATCGATTTTGTAGTACAAACATACTGTTTAGAGCGCATGAAAATATATAACAATATCCGCGGTTGTCATAAACAAAAAAAAAAAATTGAATGGTTGAAATTGAACAAAAACCCACACGTCAAGAAAAGTTATCGAAAAGTGTCCCCCCGCTGTTTCTGCTCCGTGAAAGAGCCCGCTCCCACCATTGCATTGTTCCGTTCTCGCTGCCCCGCTGTATCTGCTTCATTGGAAGACCCGCTAGATTGGTGAAGGAGGAACTTTTGAGGGTGAGTTCAATTTCAGCATAACCGCTTTCATCTATACCGCACATTTGTTGGACCTCCGAGTCGGATTAATAATTTCAATATTGTATTTTCATTCGCTGACATTCTGCCTATTTTTTTGGTTAAATATTTATTTATTTAATAATTAAATATATTCGCATATAAATTTATATCACTTAAAGACTTTTTGAGGTCGTATTTCTAACGCTAATCATACGATACATTGGCATTACTTTGCTGTTCTCTGAAAATTTTATAGGTATTTTATATTTCTTTTTTGACATATCAGGATATAAATTTGACATTAGTAAATATGGCTAGTACAGCTAATAAAATAAAGCAGTCTAAAGCTCTTCGACAAATGTCGATTAATCAAGTAAATGAATTGAAAGAATTTGCTGATAGAGCCGCGGCGGAGGATGCATCACGAGTGCAATTTCAAATGTTGTTTACTCAAATTGGAGCGATTTCATCTGATTTCAAAATTCATCATCAAAATTTATTATCACTCATGGCATTACAAGATCAAGATATTGATTTAGAGGAAGAAATCAGAAAACGGTTTGAATTTGATTATTCCTATATTTGCGCAATTAATTATTCGCTCGTTGAAAACCAACAAGTAAAGACTGCACCGGAGGAGGCAGTTAGTTATAGTAAAACTAATGTAAAGTTACCGAAGGTCGAAATCCCAAAATTTTCCGGTGACGTTACTACATTTAGAGCGTTTATAGGAATGTTTAATTCAATTGTACATCACAATAAATCGATTTCTAAAATAGAAAAGTTTAATTATTTGATCTCCTGTTTAACTGGTCCTCCTTTAGCTCTCGTACAACGCATAAAATTATCAGCAGAAAATTATGACACTGCTTACGATTCATTACTTAAACGCTATAATAAAAAGAGAATTATTGCCTTTGCTCACTTGCAAGCCATGGACGATGCTCCATTTGTTTCAAACTCTAAACATTATTCTGACTTAACAAATTTGTTAGACACCTTTACTGAAAATCTAGCTGCTCTAAAAAATATGGAATATCCTGTAGAAGATTGGGATTTTCTATTATTTTATATGTTTGCAAAACATCTCGATCAGGACACTATGACACGTTATCAACTAAAAATATTGTCAGAGGATGATGATAACGCAACATTCGAATCATTAATAGACTTTGTTTCAAAACAATGCGATGCACAAGATACTACAAAATTGTCATTTAATACAAGATCACAAAGCGTTGTTAGACAAGGTTATGTCCACAATAATTCAACAAAACAAAGAACTAAAAATACATCTTCATTTTTTAGTAATAAAGCTAATAAAATTCAGTGTTTCTTATGTCGTAAATCTGATCATAACTTATACCAGTGTTCAAATTTTCACGCAAAATCTCCGCATGAGAGGTTTAATTTTTCTAAACAAAACAATTTGTGTTTAAATTGTTTAAGTTCGCAACACGGCATAAAGAATTGTAAGTCGTCATCTAGCTGTCGTAAGTGTAATTTGCGACATCATACGCTGCTTCATCTGTCTCGCGAAAATAATCAATCAGAAAATGATTCTGGTAACGCTTCTGATATTTCTAGGCCAACGCAAATTAGTAACTCAAACGATAATTCACCTGTGGCCTGTTCATCGCAATCTAACAATTTTTGTGGTATAATTTCTTCTGCTACTAATGTTTTACTCTCTACAGCTATTGTAGAAATTTTAGATGTTCGAGGTAACTATCAACGTGTCCGTGTTTTATTAGATTGCGGTTCACAAACCAGCTATATTTCTCAAAAATGTTTTAGCCGACTAGGCTTATCCCGCTTTAATTGTTCACTCTCCATACGAGGTTTAAGTTCAATGAATGAAACTACTTCTCGCGGCGCAGTAACCTGTAGTATGAAGCCTGTTGGAAAAAATTCGCCTAACATTAATGTAGACGCAATTATTTTGCCCAAATTATGTACGGATATGCCAACCGCTACAATACATAATAAAAATTGGTCCCATATAACTAATATTAACTTAGCAGATCCTCGGTTTTATCAAGCTGATAGTATTGATTTATTATTAGGTGCTGACGTTTTTCCAAATATATTACAACATGGACGTATAGTCGGCAATCCTGATGAACCAATCGCTATTAACACTATATTTGGATGGGTTCTAATGGGAAAATTTAAATCTAACGATACTCCAAGTGTCAACACAACTTCGCTTTTCTCATTAGCTACTGATAGTGATTTGCTTACACTAGATAACAATATAAAAAGCTTTTGGGAGTTAGAGGAAATTCCTTCGTTGAAATTTGTGTCGCCTGAAGACGAATTATGCGAAAATATTTTTAAGAAAACACATTTTAGAACTGAATCAGGTCGATATAGTGTAGAATTACCCTTTAAAAATTTGGAGCCTCATTTTGACTTCAGTAATTCTAGATCACTAGCATTTCGTCGATTTCTTTCACTAGAACGGCGTTTACTTACAACTCCAGATATTTATAAACAGTATTCTGAGTTTATACAAGAATATTTAGATTCCGATTACTTGGAGCCAGTTCATGAAGACGCAAATCTAAAGAATATTTTTTATATTCCGCATCATTGTGTTTTCAAACAAGATAACACTAAAACAAAACTGAGGGTTGTTTTTGATGCCTCGGCAAAAACTTCTAACGGTTCGCTAAATGATTCACTTTTACCTGGCCCTAAATTACAAAAGGATCTTATTGGTATTCTTTTGAATTTTAGACTACATTCCGTAGTATTTACAAGTGATATTAAAAGTATGTTTACACAAATTTTGGTAGCAGAAAAGCATCAAAATTATCAACGCATGTTATGGAGATTTTCACCTAACGACCCGGTTTCAGATTTTCGATTAAAAAGAGTAACTTTTGGATTATCTTGTTCGCCTTATCTCGCCAATCGCACTATTATTCAGTTAGCTCTAGATGAAAACTCTAAATTTCCACTAGCTTCTAAAGTTTTACAGAATGACATTTACGTAGACGACATTGTAACAGGGTGTAATTCTCTACATGAGGCAAAAATTATACGCGACCAACTTATAAATTTGTTAAAATCTGGTGGTTTTGAACTTAGAAAATGGACCAGTAATTTACCTGAATTTTTATTAGACTTGCCGGAGTCACATATTCAACTTCAGTCTCTTTCATTTGACGCCGAATCGCATGCAACTATAAAAATTTTGGGTTTGCAGTGGCAACCTTCTTCTGATAACTTCTGTTATAAAATTGAACTTTCAGAAAACAAATGTACCAAACGTATGATTCTTTCAGACATTGCTCGTATATTTGACCCTTTAGGATTCTTAACTCCAGTAACATTTTTCGCTAAACATTTTATTCAACAACTTTGGAGTCTTGGACTTGATTGGGACTCGCAACCTCCGAATTCAATTTGCAATAATTGGCTACAATACAAATCCGAACTTAATTTATTGTCAAAATTTAATATGCCGCGACGTATATTACCAGGTAAATATCAATCATGTGAATTACATTCATTTTGTGACGCTTCTGAAAAGGGTTTCGCTGGTGTTATTTATTTCCGAGTACAACAAAATAATAGTTTTCAAACATATTTCATAACCGCTAAATCAAAAGTCGCACCCTTAAAAAAAATCTCATTACCTCGCTTGGAACTTTCAGCTGCTTTTTTACTCGCGAAACTAATATCGTTTGTTTTAAATACTTTTCAAAACAAATTAATATTTTCTAAAATCTGCGCATATACAGATTCTACTATCGCTTTACAATGGATACAGTCCTCTCCACATAGATGGAAAACCTTCGTTGCCAATCGCGTATCTCAAATACAAGATTTGGTATCACCCGCTCACTGGTATCATATTAAGTCTGCCGACAACCCCGCCGATTGTGCTTCCCGAGGACTTTTACCATCTGAGTTATTAAATAATCGGTTATGGTGGGCAGGTCCGGACTGGTTAAAATGTTCACAACAGCTTTGGCCAGTTTCTAAAAATTGTAATAATTCCGATGCAGTGCCAATTGTTCTCTCTGAGGAGAGAAAAATCACTTTACATACATTTATACAACCCAATTTTATCACTACTTTACTAGAAACTTATTCGTCGTTGCCAAAAATCAAAAGAATTCTTGCTTATGTAATTCGCTTCATTTTTAACTGTCGCCATCGAACCGCAAAGAAAACTGGTTTTCTTAACATATTTGAATTGAACGAAGCGCTTTATTTATGCGTTAAAAATGAACAATATTTTCAATTCGCGGAAGAAATTTCTAAATTACAAAAAGGCCAGCTTGTATCAAAGTTGTTTAGAAAATTAAATGTTTTTATTGACGACAAAGGTATCTTACGAGTCGGTGGTCGGCTTTATAATTCTAAACTAACTTATGATCAAAAACATCCCGCTATTTTACCACGTAATAGTCGATTGACAGATTTAATCATAGAAGATTTCCATATAACTTACTTACATCCAGGTGTACAGACATTACAGTTTTTATTATTACAACATTTTTGGATCTTATCTCAAAAACGCGCTATTCGAAAAATAGTTACAAATTGTCAAAAATGTTGGAGATTAGCACCAAAAACCTTTCAACCACCGATGGGAAATTTACCAGAGCTGCGCATTAGTAAGGTTAAGCCATTTTCTTGCGTTGGATTAGATTATGCAGGACCTTTTTTAACTACGTTAGGTAAAGTTCGTGGAGCTAAAAGTTTTAAATCATATATATGTGTGTTTGTCTGTTTCGCTACAAAAGCCTTACACATAGAACTTGCATCCGATCTAAGTAGTGAAGCCTTTATTGCAGCTTTTCGTCGATTTATTTCTCGTAGAGGTCGGTGTTCTAAGATTTACAGTGATTGCGGAACGAATTTTGTAAGTGGAAACAAACAAATTCAAAATTTAATAAAAATTGCTGCAGAGAGCGAAGCTCTTGATTGGCATTTTAATCCGCCTTCTGCGCCCCACTTCGCTGGCTTAGTAGAAGCAGGTGTCAAATCAGTGAAGACACATCTCTATCGAGTAATTGGACAACAGATTCTAACTTACGAAGAGTTTTATACTGTACTTGTCCAAATAGAAGCGTTATTAAATTCCCGCCCTCTTTGTGCGGTAAGTTCTGACCCTAAAGACTTATCAGTTCTAACTCCGGGACATTTTTTGACGCTTGAACCACTAACAGTTCTTCCTGATCCTGATCTGTCACATCTGAAATTGAATTCTTTAAATCGATGGCAACTTTTGCAACGCCTCCACCAAGATTTCTGGTCCAGGTGGCATAAAGAATATTTACATACGCTGCAACAGCGTCAGAGATGGTTGAAACCAATGTCTTCTCCTGTCATGCCAGGCACTTTGGTACTGATAAAAAATGACTCATTTCCACCGCTGAAATGGCAGATAGGACGAATCGAGTCATTACATACCGGTTCAGACGGTATTGCACGAGTTGCTACTGTTTTTACAAAACAGGGAACTCTAAAACGACCACTGGTAAAGCTCTGTCCTTTACCAACGTCTTAAAGTCTGTTTTATAGATATAAGTTTCTATTTTTAATTTTTGCTTAGATTTAGAGAGTTATTTAGTTTATGAAAAATATGTATATTTTTCGGTGGGCAGAATGTTTAGAGCGCATGAAAATATATAACAATATCCGCGGTTGTCATAAACAGAAACAAAAACTTGAATGGTTGAAATTGAACAAAAACCCACACGTCAAGAAAAGTTATCGAAAAGTGTCCCCCCGCTGTTTCTGCTCCGTGAAAGAGCCCGCTCCCACCATTGCATTGTTCCGTTCTCGCTGCCCCGCTGTATCTGCTTCATTGGAAGACCCGCTAGATTGGTGAAGGAGGAACTTTTGAGGGTGAGTTCAATTTCAGCATAACCGCTTTCATCTATACCGTTGTGCTTAAATTTTAGCTCGAATTTTAGTAATTATGAATCTCTTAAAACAGGAACTTAACTTTTAATCAAATTACGTATTTCAAAAATATGTAATCAAAATACCCAAAGATTCACGTCGTCCTAATAATCATACGTATTACAAATAATTTAGGTACTTACCAAAAAGCAAAATTCAGTAATTTTTAAACGCACAAGTACAAAACAACTACAACATATGCACCTTCGAATCCAATTTTCGCGCACTTGCTTGAAAACACCTAAAGAAAAGGAAATAGTGGTACGCAAAAAACACTCCGACACGGACGAATCCGGATACCAACTGAATTGCGTATTGCTGGCATGGAAAAAGGCATTTCGGTAATTTGTTTCTTTTAAGAAATACAAAGTGAGTTTCTTTATTGCCAATTTCTCTTTTTATTTGTGAAATTCTTTTGATTTTTATAATTTATTGAGTTTTTTCTCATAAAATCTAATTGCGTAAACGATATTTTTCTATAACCCCTAATTTTTTAGTTATGTACCAAACTTGTATATATTTTTAATGTGACTCTTATATTTTTCGATTTTTGAATTCGATTTACCTTTCAGATAATGCATCACACATTATAATGAAGGTCTTGGTCACCAATTATGTAAAATGTAAAAGAAATAATGTGACAAAAAACTTTTATTTTTCTATTTTTGTACGAAATCGCTATTCAACAGGAAATTCCAAAATTCAAAAAGCTAACACGTATTTAGCGGACAGCTGTGATTTGCTGAACTGTTCTCCTTTTATTTACTAATATAATAGTTATTATAAGAAGTTTTTAGCTAATCTACTTGCATTGTACTTAGAATAATATTCAGTGACAAGACCTTACACACTTTTCTTTAGTTCTACTGTTTCTTCATGTGATGTAATATACCATGAATGTCAGTTGAAATATAAATTTTTTGTTGTTTTTACCTTGAAATTTTTTTTTTTTTTTTATAAACATTATGTACAATATATCATTTGGAAATAAATTTTAAGCAGATTTTAAAAATATAAATATATTTAGGGTCGTGCTTAAAAAAAATAAGTTATAGAAAAATAACTCGTACGCTACTGAATTCTATTTAAAGAAAATCGAGCGAAAAAGCTCTTTACGTAATTAAATAATATAAATGAAAAAATTATTTGACATTATATAAAAACGAACAAAACATTCTGTATCTCTCAAACATTATATCGATATTTGGATCTCTACATTTTCCTAAATTCGAAACCGTGACTAACTTCTTAAATATTTCCGGAATTTATTTATCAGCTATAGGCTTCTTTTGACTAGTTTTGCCTAAATTAATATTTGACTCGAAAAAGCAAACTTAAAAAAAAGTTAAAAATACACCTCATTATTCCACGTACTCCGATAAGTTGTTAACGATTCGGAAATCAATCTGTTTCTGCTTTCAGAACTGAAAATTGCGTTTGGATTTTAATTAATTTTGAGGAAAAAATTACCAATTAAAATTGAGGTTCTCTCGTCAAATGAAACTTCAAAACCTGCAAGCGTAAACAGCAGGCAAAAATTGTTGCAATAAACTTTAAAAACAATAAACATATATTCAATGAGAACATCAAGAAGAATTTCAGATAGTAGGAATGTTATGACAATACAGTTCAGATGTAATAAAACAAACAAATAAACAAACACTAACACCGATTATTGTTATTATTGCATAACTATTCTCAACTATTCTGGTTTCTATCTACTTATGTAGAAGTATCAGTTTTCGTACCAAAGTGGAAAGGATTGATTGATCAAGTATAAGAATAAGAATATAAACGAAGAATGTTTAGCTTAAAATCAAATCTTCAAAATGTATGTCTAATTTGAATAATAATTTTTAGTTTTGCTATAATTACACTGGTATGCACAAAGAAAATGGTCATATGGGTCATAAACCCAACGAATTTATACTAGACAGTTGAGCTACCAAGAGTATCTATTTAAAAAAAATGAAGAGGATGATGGGCCTGTGGAGGCGAAAAGGTACATATAAAAACTGATAGAGCGCAAAAAGTTGCCGTGAGAAAGTGTTACTCTTTTTTGAATATCACCTCAAACAAGGCTGAAATGAAACAAAAATGGATTTCCAGAATTTAAGTTTTTTTCAAATATTTCGAAAACTAATCATGTTAGCCTTGATTTTTTAGAAGCATAGTGTTGGTCTCCTGATCACTCAAACTGCCAGATATTTAGGGTATGCTATGATTGCAGAAAAACTCCTTTGCAACGCCGCATCTAAAGAGAAACAGTGTGGAAAATATTTTTTTTCTAGATTTTATTAGTTCACGCAGAGGTATAATCACAGAAAAAATATATAATTGAGCTTACTATGTCTAGTATTACTACCAGAAAGTGCATAAATATAAAATGGGTGCAACACTATAAAAAAAAATTTAAACTTCTTATGACCATCTTAGGTACTACTGACTTCCCATTTGTGACACCATTATCATCTGTTTGTTACTCAAAAATATATTAGGTAGTAGTTAAAAATGTAAGGAAGACTTTGATTTTCACATAAACAGATGAAAATTGTTTGCGGAACTACAACGTTTTTAGAGAACAAGACGAAACCTGTCGCTTTCCAGCTAGTCGCGTGTGTGCATTGTGTTTTGTTTACGTATGGCAGAAAGTCTGTTATTTGTGCATTCATTCATATTTATAGAATGTAATAAAATCTATAAAAATGTATTGTTGGTTGCCTATTTGCTATAGAGCCTTCTTAAATAAGCCAATTGGAGTTATGTTATCATGCTTATTGCGTTCGACGAAATTTAAGCCGTTATTGCAAATGAATCTAATACTTAATTAGTTTAGCAAAGATATATTCATTACTACTGTTTCAAGTAGTTCAACAATTCTTTTATATTAAAATTTACGAGATATCACTGCCAAATATGGCCTCATACTTTTGTTTTCACAAATTCCAATTTACTTGTGTCACCATCTATTTAGAGTCTAAATTTTAGACTAAGACAATTTAAGTTTGGACTGAATCGTTTGTTTCCCAGGTTAAGACCACAAAGTTATGACCTATTTCCCTTAATGCAACAAACCGCAGATTATTCAAACCTCCAGATTTTGCGGTTGTTAAGCTTTACGATATCTGTTCGCGGAAAAATTTCACCATATTAATACAGTAAAATGTATGCGATTTGCATCAGGCGACTGATTGTAACAGTGGCGTAAATTATATGACATCCTTTAAGAGAAACTGTTGCGTATAATTTATCGTTAAAATTCAGCGTGTTGTGGTCAACGTTAAGAATACATGGGATGTTAGAAAGAAACATGACACAAATTCTTTATTTCTTTTAAAAATGCACTCTTTTAATGTTGTGGTTTTTGCACGCGAGGTTCTGAGGTAACTACAGTTTCAGGAATATATGTTTCTGTAATTGCACAACACAATTAAGTTATAAATGATCCTGTGACATTTTTTAAATAGTTACAATGAAGTAGAAATATTCATAAAACAGTTGATTAAAACTAAGTTTTTTAAACAACAAATCGGTACATACATTCCCATGAAAAATTTTTTATGGTATGTTTTTAAATTTATGTTGTGTCCTTCACTGTCTAGTTTTTTTTTTCTTCGCTAACGGGAACTTTGGTATCGTCCCTAGAATTGAATTGAATCCTTGGTAGTAACCATTGCGTCTAAGGTAAAAGTCTTGACTGAAAAATTTATAACAAATATTTGTTGGTATAAAAAGTGTATAAATTATAAATATACGTAGAAATGGGCTTAAATACAAACAGTACTATGCAATTATATTCAAAGTTGAGAGCTGTACTTGGTGTACTAACACTAACCTTGGTAAATGACGTCTGACCAAGGTTGAGGTTCGATCGCACCTACTGGTGGCTCCGCAAATTTTTCAACATTGAGTTCTGAGGCTGCAGTATAGGTCGATTCTAGCCAATTGTCGGAGGTAACTCAACTTCTGGTTTCAGTTACTCTACACAGTTGGAGCTTTCTCTTGTATTTATAACTGTTTTTTTTTTCAAAAATTCGAAACGTGCTTGAAAATTTAGGTGATCTGCGACGGTCTCCAGTGGTTGCTTTAAATGGTTTGGTGGCAGAATTAGAAAAATCTTTACATAAGTAAAACAACGAAGTCGGGAGGCATCATAGAAAACGGTTGAAATTGAAAAACATTATGTATCCCTTAAACAAATTAATATAATCAGATTTCGTCATTCTCGAAAATCAAGGCTATGACATCTAAACTACTTTATTATCTTTTAGAAAAATACATTAAATCTAATGACATTTTTCTGTATCAATGGTCAGTAATTTGTTATTAACAAAAACTAGCAAAATTGCGAAAACTTAAAAAATCGATATGGAAACACATTGGTTATGTATTTTGGGTAAAAATAAGTACTTTTTAACTATTGCGATTTTTTCTAAAAAAAAGCTTTGTTCTCGAGCTACGAGCGATGTTTTCTCGGATTGTACTGGAGCTTTTTTAATTTTTTTGTTCGAGGTTACTCACAGAAAGTTATGTTTTCTTGTTATATACTTTTAATCCCGGCGACTTCCCCCCTACCCCCTCCCCTCCCTCAAATTGAGTCATTTGAGAAAAAATAGGCAAATGTCTAAAAATGAGATCTAAAGCACAGACAAAATAGCTATCGCCACAGACCGCTACTGGAATAGGCCAGCAGTTTTAATTTTCCGAATTGCCGGCAGAGTACACCACCAGCAGAATTTTAGGAAAAATCAAATGCAGCGGCCCGCATACCTACGCGTATCCTAGCAACATATAAACAAAACTTCGTATTCAACTACTCCTTGAGGTTCCAGCAATTTTACATTGTGTTAATTTTTTTGAACACCTTGTGCCACAAATATGAGCACTACCAATGGCATCCATGATATGCAACACTTGTGTCAATAATTATTTTACCTATCTAAAGAAATCAACAATAAGAGAGCAGTACCCATCTAAGGATACACAACCTGTATAATGCAATTTTTTTAAACATAGGTGTTAATATCGTACCATATTGGAAGTCGACGCACAAATCTAAAAACATTAATTTCGAGGTTTTGAATTTTCCCATTCCAAGGTGATATAAAGTAAATAATTAATTAGGTAAATTCATAGTTTTAATTCTAACTTGATTTATTTTATTTAGCATTTAAGGCAAATGTGATTTCCAAACAGAACATAAGTTCCATATCTCTTTAATTACATAATCGAAAGCATTATTGGAACTGTTAGTAAACTAAAATATTATAATATGAGAAGTAATTAATAATATATTCCAACTGGTAAGAGAAAATGATCAGTATATATACATATTTTATTTCAAATCTTTTCAAATTCTCGTTTGTAATAAATATGAAATGAGAAACAGGTAAAGTACATATCCTTCAAGCGAGTATGACAAATATCTGATGAAATTCCTTATCAGAATTTCATTAAAATACGTTCGTCAAATGTATATTAAAAACAATAACTGACAGGTTATAAGTTTAGCACATTTCTCGTTACCATAACTCCTTACAAGCGATACGAAATATCTCTCTAGACAGCTTTTCACGTATTTTACTGACAACAGACAAATAAGATTTTTGAGGGATATACCTGACCTCGATTTTCCACATGGGAATTCTTACTTTGGGCCTTGAGCCTTGAGCCCCAATTAAATAACTAAAATTAAGATATATCTGTTTACTGACTAACGTGAATATTTCTAATTACATTTATATTTTCAAATATTTTTGAAATTTATCATTCTGTTTACCATATCGTTTTATTAAATATGAAAAAAAAAAAACGGTTGTACAGAATGACCAAAAAAACTAAAATTATATCTCAAGTAAAAAAAAGACAAAACACAAATGATCTTTAGAATATTATTACATTAACGTTAACATAATATTTGTACTAATATTTACAATTTTCTTAGTAGATTTCAGATTTTAAACAACTTTTTGATAGCAGGATCGAAACAAAGTAAAGTAATTCGATTTAAATAAAATTAATTGAACCTTTAACTCAGTTACTATGAATTAGATGGGACAATTAACAATTACATTTGGTTGGTGTCAATACAATTGAATGACCCTTTTATCAGTATTTCGACCGCTGATTAGCAGCAATTGTATCAATGAAATTGTTGTTTCCCCAAAATGTTGTCAGACAGGACATTGTTCCCTAACCAATTAATTTATCTCTAATATAATAGTTTTGCCAATTTACTCAATTAAAATAAAAAATGCTAGTCGACGTCTGGCTTAAGTTTATTCAGGTACTAGAAAAGGAAAAATATTTTTTAAGGTAGACTGTTCATTTTTAAATATTATCTTTATCTCCAAAGCATATAATGGTATTCAAAAGTTAAACACAGTTCATTCTGGTAAAATACGTGTACCAAATTGGCCCTTCTATTATTTTTTTACTCGTTTTACCACGAGATTTTATGTGCCTCCATATAATACATTGCATATTTGAAAAGATATTCATTTGATACTATTATCTAAACATTTATTTTGTATTGGAATAATTACCAGGCTAACGAAATTTGACATATTTATTCTAATAATCTTCTGATTATTACTTTCCTTTCAAAGGAAAAATGATTTATGGATGTAATAAATAAAATAAAAATAGTTTTACGGACTCGAGAAGCGCCTGCTATGTAAACTTCAACACAACAACGTAAATAGAAGTCCTTAGATGAAATTTTTATTGTAGCTTTAAATCATAATATAATTAGGTGCATATGCAAGGTTGTAGAAAAAATAATTGATTCATAAGTACATAATATACACTATCCAAAAATGATGGAACAAAGTTCATATTTTTTTCCAGTTGAAATTTAAAAAAATCGCTGAAACAGGTCAATTAGTAAATAAAAATTGTCACTTTTCTGCAATATTTTCTATTTTTTTTAGCCATGTTTGACAGACCTATGTTTCGGAAAAAGGACCGTACAGGTATGTGCAGTTTTGTGACAAATTGAGATAATTATATTTTCGAAATCTACATCGCATTATACCCATTCATAAATATGACAAATACGTTTTTGTTTCTTTAAATTTAAAAATTTGTACATTTTAAATTTAAAGATTTTAAGATTTTAAGAATTAAAAAAAAACTGTTCAAAAAACCCTCCACCTTCTCTGATACAAAGTCTTGTCTTACGTGTAACACTTCTCGAAGCTATTAAGATGCTAAAACGGTTTTGACGAATTTCATTGGCTGCATCATTAATACGCTGCAGCAATTCCTCACGGGTATCGACTTCGGTGGCGTAAACTTTTTGATTTAGATATCCTCAGAAAAAGAAGTCCAGCGGGGTTAGGTCGGGAGAACGCGGCGGCCAAGCTACCGGTCCGTGCCTCCCTATCCACCGTCCAGCGAAATTTTCGTTTAGGAAATTTAGAACATTGCGACCACTATGTGCCGGGGCTCCATCGTGTTGAAAAAACATGTTACGTCGTAAATTTAGAGGCAGATCATCGAGAATTTGGGGAAGATTTTCTTGAAGAAAGTTTAAATAAAGATTTGAATTGAGACGTTGTGGAATTTCAATAGGTCCAATCAGAGTGTCGTGAATTATTCCAGCCCATAAATTTATGGAAAACCGTTACTGGAAGTTTGTTCTCCGAACAACATGTGGGTTCTCTTCTTCCCAATAATGAGAATTATGAAAATTTAATTTTCCATTTCGGGTAAAAGTAGCTTCGCCACACCACAAAATTTTGGAAGTTTGCTCGTTGTCCAGCGACAAAATCCAGCGACAAAATTGCATACGTGGTGCAAAATCTTCTGGTATCAAGCCATGTACACGTCGATAGTGATAGGCATGTAGACCTTGTCGCTTTAATATTCTTCCAATCTGAAATGTTAGTAGCACATCTAATCAATTCTGTTAAGGAAATCTTTAAGATATGTAGTACCGTGGGCCGAAAGCATACGAAACATTTATTTGCCTTGAAATGTTCCGTATGCTAGTCGTAGGATCTTGTTCAATAGCGTCAAGGACCTCCGCTTCCCTATTAATCCTGGGACGTCCTTGACCCGGTGCCTTTCGAAAAGTGGCGGTTGCAGCTAAGTTGCGGAATACCGTAGGGAATGTCCTCCTTGATGGCAGCCTTCGGTTTGGAAACCTTCTCCCGTACTCGCGTTCTGCCGCTGCAGCATTACCATGGCAAAAGCCATAAATAAATATCATATCAACTAACTCTTGTCCCGTAAACTCTTCCATTTTTTTCGCTTAGAACTATTAAATTGGCAATCGGGTTGACAATACTTTGACATAAGAATACCTTGATAATTTTGTTTAAATTACTATGAAATTGACCAAAGTGGGATTAATTCAAGAGCGATTTTCTCAGAAACCGTTAAAAATAACGATTTGAAACAAGAGTACCTTTTTAACGTAAAACAGTTCGAGAAAACGGAATTTGCTGTCCAATTTATTAAAAAGTCAAAGATGAAAAAGTTACATACGCAAAGTACCAAGGGCCCCCCCGTACCCACCCCAATGGACCTTGTGGAAATAAATGGATTAGTCCATCAAATTGCTCATCAAAATTTAGCTGAGTATACCAAATTTCATTCATTTATCACAACGCGATTGAGAGATATTGCAAAAAAATTATTTCCATTCCTCCCTCTTCAATGGGTCCCTGTACCCTTAGGAAGCATTTCCGGACCTATGTTCATATGAACTTTTTTACTTAGTTTTGATCATAGAATCGGCCTGTTCAGGGTTGGCAGCTAATTATGAGACACCCTGTATATGACTAGATATATCATTATGGTAAATTAAAAGCATGATAGGTAAAAATGCATAATTATGTATGTTTATAACAAATACAGAGACAGTTAAATATGACCAGAAGAAGTCTATATGTTATTTGGTAATATACCTAGAGTGGTGAAAACAACCCGCTCTATGTAGAACAAATTGAGAAAGATGAAGAATTATGGAAAAAACCAATGGCAACAAATTTGGAACAATTTTATAAAAATTGTATATTACCTGAAATAATATACAAAAATATTCCACAGGGAAAAAGATGTATTGATCCACAATATATTATAGAAGCACAAATTAATAAAAAGAAATTATTTTATTTTATGATTTTTTAAATTTTTTCCCGATTTACTGTATCCATTCTATTTATTTCTTTATTACTTACGTTTATTTACATATTTATTACTACACTGTTCCACAGAATTTCTGTTTATATTGGAGGTATTAAAGTACCTATAACTATTTTTTCAAGTGAAGTGAACTGAATAATACTCATAAAAAAAATTTAGTCTCAAATTGTCCTTTTGTACATAATTCTTTACACAATTTTTGGACATAATTCACAGTTAAAATTCTATTTATATTAACAACACGCGAATTTTTGTTATCAAGGATTACTTAATATTAATTATTAAAAATATAATATTTTCCATTTCTGTTTATACCAAAGTAAGCCGCTTTATTCACAAATCGTAATTATAACATAACTTTCCGTTATGAACAACTTTTCTTATTAACATTTTTTTATATTATCAAAAACAAAAGCAGTTTATTCTTCAACGTTATTAATTTTGTTAAATTTCTGATCACCCTGTATATATATAAATTACAGTTTTTCATGACAAACATATTCAATTAAAAAGCAAAATATTTTTTGTCACGAATTACTTTTTCTAGTAGAATAGAAAATAAAAATGTTTTCCCTCTTATCCACTAACCGTAGATACTAATATAGGTATATTAATTATAAATTATGGTTTTAAATAAACTAAAAATTGTTTATATTTCATATTTTCTAAAATTATATAATAGTATGGACTTGCACTGTTACTTATATACTTTTATACAAAAATATATCTAAAATGATCATGACATTCTTTAAATATTTACGTATCAATTAACAGAAACCATGACTACCAATTCAGAATCAGGTTATACCAAATTGACCACAATACAACAGCTGTTCGTTAAAAATAACCCGAGTCCATTCAAAAATTAATTTTTACTAGTGCGGCATCTATTACAAATCAAGCGAATTAAAGGTCAGATATAATGTGACTTATAAATGAATAATTTTTAATAATTTTATTCCAATATAACTTTAAATAATAAAGTGTTAAACAAACTATGAAATAAAGTCTAATTAGTTTATTTATTAAAAGACAACTATATAAAAGATTACATAATTCTATAATACTATGAAGAAATAATCGTTTGTTTGTAAAAGTCCAAAAAACCTTTATATTTAGAAATTAATTTCTCACGAATTATCTACCTAACCCAATTAATTTTTGCTTTACTGTCTTCGTTTATACTTTGCCAAATGTGATATGAAATCCTTTCCTCTATTCCTTTCTTCCATTGCTTTAAAAAGTTATATTGGAATAAAAAAGGGCTGTTTTCTACTACTTTTCGGTATAATGTAGGCAACCAGGGATGCGTCAGTTTCCGTCCTTAAGAGGTACATAGTACAAACGCCGCATGTGACCACATACGGCTTTCTTATCTAGCAGAAGCGTTGAAATACGATGTTTTTAACAAATTAAATTCGTATGTGTTCACAGGCGTTGGTTTAAATTAAACAATTAAACATTATTTGCAACACAATATATTAAAAATTGTAAACTATCATGTAAAAACATCCAAAATATCATGTACACGATGTACATGTTCTGGTTCTTCTATTAATTTCCGTTGAAGATGTAGCACATACTGCAATGTAGCAACTTGGAATTGATTGAATAACTGTTTAGGTTCTTTAAATTTTGAAGCTATGGGTGTAGTTAAGTTAATTACGAAGTGCGTTTAAATCTTTATTAAATATTTAGAAAATAAATTTTTACTGCATTTTAAAATATTTCTATGCAATTAGAAAATAAGAACCTCGTTGTAAATGCATCTGTCTGCAGGTATTTAAGGTGAATATGCATATAAATAACCTACATGGAAGTGATACAAGTACACTGACGAGAGCATAACCAGTTCACTTACCTACTATTAATGATATCCTTGGCAAGTGTGGTAATAATATTTGCAATGCGGGTACATACCCAGATGTTTTAGACTGATAAATGTCGCAATGAAATTGCATATAAAAATAAATTAACCTGTAATAAATTATCTGACTTTGTTAATTAGTAGACAAATACAAATTCAATGTGCAGGAATTAACTATCAGTTAGGCTTAGTGGAATTAAAGCACCAGGCAATTAACCTATCATCAGTATATTATACAAGGCCGGAAAGTCCTCATGGTTCATCGGCCATTACGTGAGAGCGATAAAGAAAGTCATAGAAAATAGAGAAAAATGGCTATAATGAAGGCATCTAATAGTCACCGCCCATTTCGCCCTTCCACAAATAAGATCATTATAGCCATCTTTCTCTATCGCACGGATTTCTATGACTTACTTTATCGCTTTCACGTAACGGCCAATGAACCATGGGGACTTTCCGACCCTGTATAACAAGGAATTAAATTGCGTCTACGAAATATGATCCAATTTCCGAAAAGTGTTTATTATACAGGGTGTACAGATCTGTATCTGTACAGATTGTTAACGTCAAAATATAGTGATTGAGCCAAACATATCTTAATCAATTGTTGCTCCTTTTCGTTCTACATGGTGTTAAAGTTGAAAAAATATTTTCTTTTTTTATCTATATTTTAAGTATGCATGGACTGATTGTTTTGAAAATTTATAGTTTTACGTTTTTTGAGGAGGCAAGTACGAATATGCAAACAGTGTTAGGGTAACGTCTAGAGGGCGCTAGTTATACTGTCCTATCAATGTAAAAATCTGTCTAACTTTTTGTACTTTACAATTTTGAATTTTTTAGCTACAAATTATTGAACTATGTTCAATTCTAAATAAAAAAGATGTATTAGTTACAAATACAGACGTTTTAAGTTTTTGAGTTTCGGCGGGAATGAAATTAGAAAATTAGCAGGTCTTAAGATACCAAGTAAAAATCCAGCGGATTTAAAACAGGGCTACGTGCAGGCCAAGGTACTTCGCTACCGCGTCCAATCCAATAATGCGGAAAATTTCTATTAAGATATTCTCTTCTCTAAAAAATAACGACACGGAAAAACTACTTCCTAATTAAACTGAGTAGAAAACAATATGGTATTGTAGTGACAGCTGTTAACTTATTATGTCCATGCCAACTACTTTGGAAAAAATAATTTTCTAATCTCATTTCCGACGAATCTCAAAAACTGAAAATGTCTGTATCTCGAAAACAGTTGAGTTTATCGATTTGTAACAAGTGTACCTTTTTTATTTAGAATTGAACGTAGTTCAACAATTTCTGGTTAAAAAATTCAAAATTGTAAAATATAAAAAGTTAGACATATTTTTACATTGATAGTACAACTAGCGCCCCCTAGACGTGACCGCAACACTATTTGCATATTCGTATTTGCCACCTCAAAAAACGTAAAACTGCAAATTTTTAAAACAATCGATTCATACATACTTAAAATATAGCAAAAAATCGAAAATATTTGTTCAACTTTAACACCCTGTAGGACGAAAAAGAGCAACAATTGATTAAGGCATATTTGGCTCAATCGCTATATTTTGACGTTAACAATCTGCCATTGAGCTGTGTACCATTATTAATGACTCACCCTGTATATGAGATGTTCCTCGTCCCATTTACTCCCCTGTGTTCAAAAATTGAAGCAAAATAAAAATGTATGAGGGCTCAAACTCTTCTTTATGTCATACACTTTCTTATGCGCACAGCATATTTTGAAAATCTAATAAGACGGCAATGTGTGGCGTCATATTGGCGAAAGGAGAGTAGAAAATAACAAACTTTTAAATTTTCTATCTAGTCAGCAAGATAAGGTCCTTATTCGTCTAGAAATAGTCAAGAACACACCAGTACTCCACAATTATTAGCGAATACTGAACCTAGAAAAACGGTAACGGAAAGTCACTTGCTTCTTCTAATTTCTCGATTTTCTGTTTCTATTCAAAAGGCAGAATGTAGTTTTTCTGGAGATTGAATGAGTAATTAAAAAATGTATTCAATATTCTTTACAAATTTTTAGAAAGTAAAAAAACTTTTTTAAAAAATTTATTGGAGCCTCTGTGTAGAATCATGGATACATCCTTATAAATTTGTACTTTATTGAAATTCGATATCATTAGGCGTGCTCCAGATCCGCTTATAGGAACAATTTTACTCAAAATATGCCTAAGGTACACCCGCGAATTTTCTTCAGACAATTCAGAAACATTCTGCATGTGCCTTATACTGTTTTGCCTGAAAACGTAGGATATAAAATACATTTAACTTAATATGTATGTAAAAGATATTCCTATCAGAGATCTTAAATTCGATACCATATGTTTTAAATAAAATAAATTTTCGCTACTGTATAACAATTATTTTCAAATCAGTGACTTCAGAGGTGATTTTCTTCTTTACCGTAAACAATCGAAATTCAGTTCAAGGCGAATTTTTTATTAATTTGTTTCTACAATAGATTATTTAAATAACGAATGGTTTTTCAAACTAAAAAGTTGCAGTAATAGCGTCACTATTATAATTTATCTTATTTATCAGATATATAACTGGATTTATGTTAAAGTGGGACTTAAATTCCACATTTATTAGTTATATGTCCAGCTATACCATAGCTACCATAGCATACCAGCTATACGATAACAATATAATGAGTTAAAATTAGTAAAGCCAATTTATCAACACCAGATTTGAAATAAATAATAAATACAGCCGTTGATTTAATGAAAGATGCAACAAATTCCCAAATATACGTCTATTATACAAGGTGTTCTGCGAACTCTATGACAATCTTTGACATAGGTGGCTGGAATAATTTCAAAAATTTTAACTTATATGAACATTGGAAGCATTTTAAAAAAATATAATTTCGTATTTCAATCAAAGTAGACTGATACCTAAATAAAAATGATGGTTGCTATAACAATAATTACTGTTTGTGTCATTTTGTTTATTCATTTGATACTTAGCGTTAAAGTACTAAATAAAAAAATGCATTTATTCTGTCAAAGTTTGTCATAGAGTATGTAGAACACCCTGTATAAATTCAGCGTAGTCCACGTTACAATCTATTGAACTTAGTTCAAGATCAACTTAACTTATTTTCAGTTGCTGTCGTAGCGGCATTTTTTATCTGTTGGGCGCCGTTTCACGCTCAAAGACTGCTGGCTGTTTATTTGGCGGGAGCATCAATGGAGGCTCAGCAGGCCTTTTTCAACTTCTATCTGTATTTGATGCACACTTCTGGGGTGCTGTATTTCGTTTCCACTACCATCAATCCGCTCCTGTACCACATCATGTCCAGGAAGTTCCGCAAAGCATTTAAGGTAGGTACAGAAAGTCTGTCTATTTGTTATTGTTATTATCAGTAGTACTTACTTTTCGTCGCTATCAAAAATATATCTGAAAATTTGATTTAAATGGGTAGCCAATAAGCTTGTAACAACTATTTATAGCTTATCTCAATTTTTACATCGTAATTACTGAATGTTTTTTGTTTATTGTCAACGGAGATAGTTTTCTTAAACATCCTGTACCGTAAACTTTTAAAAAAACTGGAATATGCCTTCCTATTTTAATGACGATAGTATTAATATTGAACTTAATAAAATGTTAACACATGTTTATATAAAATTATAAGTAGCATTAACTTTTTAATTATTGGTGCTTTATTTGATATGTCCCTAATGAAAATTTTTAAGAATTTGTTTTTGTAGAACCAATAATTTAACGAAGACTTAAAATATTTGCAAGTTCATTCTGTTTATCATAAAGCTGTTGGAAAAATACACTTTATATTTCATCCTCATTTAAAAATAAACAGTTCTATACTTTGTATTTCGGAAAACGATTTTCGCCTCGTAATATTGAGATTACGGCTATGAACTTGAATTTGCTTGTAATATCAAATGAAAGAAGATACATTATTATTGAAGGGGGCGATTTTATTGTTTATTAAACAGCATACCTTAAAATTGTATTAAAATTCTACTTAATGCAAAGTTGTCGGTCATTCTAGGTACGAATAGTTCTTAGATGTACCAGGAATACATCTGATAATTAATTTTCGTACCATGAACTCATCCATTGCGTGAGCAGTCAGTTCCCAAGAGCATATGCCATATCTCAATCTTGATGATACCTGTGCATGATAAATCATAAATCAGGTACTCATGTGACAGAAATGTTCGTAAATTCCTTATTAAATACATATAGAAATTAATTTTTAACCTACTGAACACAGTAGAGATTCTGGTCAATTGCGGCGCCCAATATTTTTTGGAAAAATAATAATGTGTTGGAGTCATTTTTGACTATGCTTAAGGCTTTAAAATATTTGTTTGTTATGAAATCTTATAACATTTGTGTTTCTGTATTAAAATAAAGATCATTAGATCTATACCAGTCATTTAACAGCTGTTTATAACATTTACGTTCCAACTGTTTGATTGTTATGTCTGGAATCAATAATGAGTAATCATCCGCATACATAATAAACTTCGGTCAGTAGAAAGCGAATCTACGAGCCCAGGCTCATAATAGTTCGGCCGGTAATAATTTGAAACTATATTTTTGAAGATAATATTAAACTTAAAACAAAGGTGCAAAATTTAATCAAAACTATTACAACTATATTCTAAACTATACTTTTAAGTAGCTGAAACTGAAAATTATAATTAAATTACGTAAAGAAACAAATCAGTATAACCAAAAATGTATTTCACGTGGTGGGTCATAATAGTTCGGCCAAAACCTAATATTGCGTTACGTCGCCTTTATTAGCAATAACCGCCTTAATTCTACTGGGCATTGTATCCACAAGTCGTGCACACTCTTCTGGTGGAATATTATTCCATACATTTTGCAAAGTAGCTTTTAATTCGGGTACTGTCCGCGCTGGATTTTTTCGAAGTTGCTTCTTCATGTTGTGCCAAAGTGTCTCGATTGGAGACAAATCTGGACTAGAAGACGTCCATTTTAGAACAGGAATGTTATGTTCTTGAAACCACGTCTTCACAGTTTTCGCAGTATGACAAGGTGCACCATCCTGTTGGAACATGAAGTCACCGTCATCGGCTGCACATTGCGCGATAGATGGTAAAAAACTTGCTTCCAATATCTCCTTATATTTTTGGGCGTTAACAATTCCATCGATGAAGTGTAATTTGCCCACTCCTTTTGCAGACATACAACCCCATATCATGACTGATGCTGGGAACTTTACATTTTTTACTAGACAGTCATTATGGAATGCTTCGCTGGATGTTCGTAACACCCTTTTACGGGAGTCGCCCACACAAACATCAAACTTGGACTCATCACTCCAAATTATATTGTACCACTGTCTTTGAGTCCAGTTCTGATGTTCCCGAGCCCACTTTAGTCTGTTGCGTTTTTGTAAAGTTGTCAGTAGTGGCTTTTCTTTTGCCTGTTAAAAAAAAATTGGATGCCAACAGTTTCACCAAAAAAAAAACGAATAAATTTTACCTTATAAAATTTGTATCCTATTTTTCTAATAGTCCTTTTAGTTGTAGACAACGAAATATCCTTGGCTATACTTTCTCTCCATAAAACAGTTATCTCTTTAGTGTTAGATCTCCGATTTGTTTTCACAATTCTCCGTAAAGCTCTTTTATTTGCTTCTGTAATTGTAGATGGTCGGCCGGTTTTAATTTTTTGATCAACTCCATTAGTAGTTTTATATAAATTGATAATGTCTTGAACGGTAGAACGCGGCACAGAATGAGAAACTGAAATTCGACGTGCCGAAATACCTTTCTTATGGGCATTAATGATGGACAAACGAAAATCTTTACTTAAGGGCTTACCACGAGGCATTATGCTTTAAATATGATTTGAAACTAATACTGACAGCTGTCTTGTTGATATATTTCATAATTGCTTTGTTTTAACTAGTCAGCTCGATTTCATGGCAATTACGATAAGCGGCCGAACTATTATGACCTACCACGTGAAATACATTTTTTGTTATACTGATTTGTTTCTTTACGTAATTTAATTATAATTTTCAGTTTCAGCTACTTAAAAGTATAGTTTTGAATATAGTTGTAATAGTTTTGATTAAATTTTGCACCTTTGTTTTAAGTTTAATATTATCTTCAAAAATATAGTTACAAATTATTACCGGCCGAACTATTATGAGCCTGGGCTCGTAGGTCATTTGTGTAAAACAAAAAAGATAACTGGTCCTAGTACAGAGCCTTGAGGGTCCCCCAATATCATCTAAGTGTACTAAGTTAACATATTGCTTATGATTACAAAAAAGATTTTGTCCACTCTAATGATATTTCGGGTAGGTAGGTAAGCTTTTATCGAAATCTTCCATGACCGTTTTGCATAAATGCAATTGGTAGTCGTGGGCTTGATGCTCAAAAACTGGACATTGCTAATATATTTCGAATAGCTCACTTTTGTATTTTAATAATTCTTTTTGATATTCTTTCTTTAATTTGAAGTATTCACCATATTTTGTGATTTCTTTTTGTAAAAGGGATAAAGCATCTATGTGATTATTTCCACAACACAACTATGATTAATCATCAGCAAACATTATTAGGTTATTAGTAGAGTGGGTTGACAAATCATTAATATAAATTAAAAAAAGGAACGGACCAAGTATGGAACCTTGAGGTACCTAAAGTTTTATATTTACTTCTGAAATTGATCCATTTACTGCAACTACCTGTGATCTGTCACTGAGAGAAGATATTAACCAGCTTTTAACTTTTCCACGCAATCCATATTTTTCAAGTTTTGAACTAAAATTTCATGATCAATTAAATCGAATGCTTTACTTAAATCCATGAACAAGCCAACACACTTTTAATTTTTATTGAGATTTTCATATACATAATTTTTCTATAAAGGACATGATTGCAGTTGAGTAGATAGTCCAACCACATTACAAATGGAGGAAAAAAAATTGTTACCTGGACTTTTATGAGTAGAAATGCTAAAAGGGCTTATAATAAACCTAAAAAAATAAATGCGTGCGCAGGGGTGGCGGAGGGTTGATTTTGGGGGGTTGAAAAGTTGTGAAAAATTGTCTGGCGAAAGTTGACGTATCCAATCCATATCCGAAAAGTATCCAATGCAAAAGTTGTAGATCATGCAAAAATTTACAACTTTTATAGAGGTTACTTCAAAATTTCCGAGAAAAATGCGAAAAACAAGTTTTTTTCTGATTTTTCGTTTTTGTTTCTCATTTCCGCAAAAAGAACATCATTTTGACGAAACTTGATGAAAGTATATCTTTCTGTGTCTTAAATAACCACAATTTTATTTAGATAAAAAAATCAAGAAGTTTCCGAGATATTCATTTTTCCGGTCTGAAACACTTTTTTTCCAAAGAAAAATTCTGCTTAGGAAAATCATCGTACAGAGTTCAGCCCGTGATATTTTTTTTCGTTTTTAACATACTTTTTGGTGAAATAATAAAATCTGTAATCACAGTTCAAAAATATGCTGAAATTTGCAAAAAAATTTAAAATGACGTGCAAAAATGAATTTTTCAGTAATTGTTGATAATTTGTTTAAATTTAAAAAAATTCCAAAAACTGATTACACCATTCAATTCTACAGAAAACAATACAAAAAAAACTGTGTCTCATTGTTTGACCCAAAACTTTATTTTTGTATAGTCGAAAACATCTAAGTCGAATTACAAATGCTCAAATGATAAATTATCTCTGGATGATTTGAGATTTCAGCAATACAAAGTATTAACTGCAAAGTCTACTGTTGACGCCAAACCCGAAAACCCGAAATTTTACAAAATCGTTTTATTTTTTTCCTGGCTTTATTTGAAAATGAATTTTAAAATAAATTGCATATTTACATTGCCACTTTTTTCGCTCTATCCAATGGCGACAACATTTTTGCAATCCGACGTTTCGTCTTCGAGGGGCCATCATCAGGTAAATTTTTTTAAATACGTCGCTGCTATTTTTATGACAAAATCTAAAGTCATTTTATTGGAGGAAGTCATAACAGTATAATAGTATATTACGTAATAAGTGTTGTAAAACGCAATTTACGCACTAATGGAAAAGTTACGCACGACGCCGCGTAGCGGCGAGTGCGTAATTCTATAAGTGCGTAATTGCATTACACCACGTATTACGTACTATACTTTACCTACAACCACTACTTTAAATACTTAAAAACACACCGTCTGCGATCAATGCAAGATTCCTATTACGTCGTACAGTAAAAAAAACGCACAGCTTGGTAAAAAAATCGTACAGTTTTCCTAGCAACCGCCTAGCAACGGTCAATAAAAACAGTATTGTATTGGCCGTTGCTAGGCGGTTTCTAGGAAAACTGTGCGATTTTTTTACCGTACGAAATAGGAATCTTACATTGATCGCAGACGGTGTGTTTTTAAGTATTTACAGTAGTGGTCGTGGGTAAAAGTCAATAAAATATCAAATTTTTTTTAATCAATAATTTAGAAAGTAGTACCTAATAAAAAATAATACGAATTTATGAATGTTGTATATTTTGTGCGGTATTGACTTATACTCATACTGTTATGACTCCATCCAATAGACATTTTGAAAGCGCTCAGGAAAAATTTTAAGTGATAGCTAAAACAATGACTTTAGATTTGGTCATAAAAATAGCAACGGCATATTTAAAAAAAATTAACCTGAAGATGAAACGTAGGATTGCAAAAATGTTGACGGCATTGTACAGAGCGAAAAAAGTGGAATTATAAATATGCAATTTACTTTAAAATTCATTTTTAGACATCCAGAAAAAAAATTAAACAATTTTGCCAAATTTCAAGTTTTTCCGGATATCTCGGCGTATTGTTAGGTATAAAAAAATACAGCTTTTTTCTAACCTGAGCCACTACGTATCTCTTACCGTTTCCTAGATCCTAATGCTATCCCATCCTTATCTTGGACACACTGTTTATCTATGCATTCATCAAATTTAAAAAAAATAAGTACACTAATCGATCTTACGGAAAAAATTATTATTTATTTTATTTATTCACTATTCGACTTATGTACAAAAATAAAGTTTTGGGTCAAACAATCACACACAGGTTTTTTTATATTGTTTTCCGTAGAATTGAATGGTGTAATCATTTTTTCAATTTTTGGAATGGTGTAGTTATTTTTTATTTATTTTTGCATTTTTGAACATGTTTTTGAACAGTGATTACAAATTTTTTATTTCACCAAAAAATATATGTCAAAACTAAAGAAATAATCACCGGCAGAACTCTGTGCGATGATTGTTCTAAGTAGAATTTTTCCCTGAAAAAAAGTGTTTCAGACCGGAATAAATGAATATCTTGGAATGTTCTTGACTTTTTTGTCTAAAAAAATTTGCAGTTATTTAAGACATAAAAAGGTAGGCATACTTTCACCAAGATCGTCAAAATTAAATTATTTTTGCGGAAATAAGAAATAAAAAACGAAAAATAAGAAAAAAACCTGTTTTACGCATTTTCCTCGGAAATTTTGAGGTTAAATTTTTGCATGATAACTTTTGTATTGGATACTTTATTGTTTGACGTCAACTTTCGCCAGAAATCCCAATGATACAATTTTTCACAACTTTTCAACCTCCCAAATTAACCCTCTGCCACCCCTACTCACGCATTTATTTTTTTTTCGTTTATTATAAACCCCTTTACCATTTCCACTATTAAAAGCCCAGGTAACAATTTTCTTTTTTCCCTCTAAATGAGTTATTTCGATCGGTCTGAGAATGAATTCTCCGAAAACCATGTTGTGCTTCTGACAATATATTAAAATTTTCTATAACTTCTGTTAAAACAACTCATTCTAATATTTTAGACAGTCGATAAAAGTGTAATAAAAGGCAAAACTCTTTTCAGTAAGGAAATATGAGCCTCATACAGTTACATTTTTTAACTTATTTGTTAATACAATCCTTTTCAAGAAGAGGATCGAAAAACAAAGAATGATCTAACAATTTATAAATACTAACCCTAGGTACTTGTAGCCCGTATCTCGCAGGCAAAGTTACACTTATGGAACTGCAAAAAATCTTTTATTTGAGCCAATTAACGAGGAGAACTTTATATACTTTTTTTTTGTTCCAGGATACTTTTTCTGACTTCTGCGGCTGCGACACCGAGATCAAGATTCGCCACTACACCGCCATCAGAAAGCTACCCCCCTCCATGAGAAACATGCAGCGCTCGGTCTCCGACGGCGTCACCCAGGTCAACAGGGATTTTTTAGGGCTCAGGAGGGGTCGGCCAGTGCTCGCTTCGAAAAACCCCAGCAGCTCTAAGGGCTCCCAACACACCCGTATTAGTTTTTTTTCGAACGAGGCCCGGTGCAGTTCCATGTACGAAAGGAATAAGTCTTACGCCACTCAAAGCAAGGCCTCTCCGGGGGAACACGGTAAATATTTAAGTTTTTTACCCGTGGGGTTTCGTGATGCCTTTAAGACCAACGAGGTGATTCGAACTAATCTGGAAACGGAGAACTGTGATAGTGCTAACACCATCAGCAATTCTAGTCTTAAAGATACTGACATGACGGAGTTCAACTATTCGGATCTTGTCAACGACATGATAGAAATAAACAAGAATATTAGTTAGGGTATAGATTCATTTCGATGTACAGAGTGTTAAATGAGGTTAACGTGATTGCAGGCCAATCAATAGAGCAATAAATCAGTGATTTTGTGACAAAAATACTAGTAGTAAACGGACTGTGCCATCATGTAAAAGACAGTCTGTAGATATATGCATATATGTTATGTGTAAGTTTCTGGATGCGTTGGAGGTGGTCCGATTTTAATTTTTCAGCAGGATTTTAAAAGTAGAAGTATAAACTACAAAAGGTATATTCTAATTTTCCTATAAGATGATGCGAAATAGGTGAAAAATTTCTCCAAACATGCTCAAAAACGGCCGAGTGCGCGTACGCGGTCGAGTAGTGGGGGCAGGTCGGGAGATGAAGGGCGGTTTACAATTTTGAGTATTGTTAGTTATAGTATAGTTTAATATTATTGTAAGTGGTGATATATGCAAATGTAATAAAATTTCTGTTGCCCAAGCATTCATTATGTATTTTAAACATTACGTCATGTTTGGCATCAAAGTAGGTTTTATTTGGTAGTCAAGAAAAAGTTCTAAAAAAAAATGTTGATATATGTCATAACAAATTTATCATAATCATTATTGTAATCAAAATAGTAAAAATACAGTCCACTAAACATAATATAATATTTTTAATTCAACACATAAGCATTCCTGAGCTGCAAAAAACTAAAAAAAAAACTTTGTTGCATAAAAATGTTTATAAAAAATTAATTATTGGTAAATTGGAGTAGGAAACATATAAGCATATATCTACAGACTGTCTTTTATATGATGGCACAGTCCGTTTCACACTTGTATTTTTGTCACAAACAAAACCTCTATTGATTGGCCTATTGTGGAAAATTCTAGTTATTTGAACGATTTCTTATCGACAAGACTTACTCCTTTTAATAAAATATTAGTAAAAGGTAGCATTAAAGTCATGACCAGCTGAATTCACCGTTTTAAAAATGTTCTTCATGATTATTATATTTATTGAACACTCTGTACATATTTTACACGTATTTTATGTTTCTATCTAAATATGATATTTTGTATTTACAAGGTAGTATTTACCTACCAATCACAACTAAGGCTGTCTATTATAGGATCACATCATCACAGAGTCAGTGTATATTATATATGTATAATGGTAGGTATATTATATACCAAATTACTGAAGCACATTTTTCAATCCGAAAGGCAATCTCGTTAGATCACTTCAGTCTCGAAATATATTTGTGCGGGCTATTAACTAATACTTAAAAAACCAATGAAACTCAAGTATATATAACTAATTTAGAGTTGACTTTATCTCTAATATGATTTAAATTTAACTATTATTGAGTCACTTTTACTCAGACTTGGTTTTTAATTAACTAAATATTGAGTGCAAATATAATTCACTCATAAATGATTAATTAGGATATACAGAGGTGAAATTAATTCACTTCGCGAGGCCTCCTTCTGTCCTGGTTGAGACCCGCCAGCTGAGACCTGTTCCCCTGGCGATCACGCTTTTCTGGAGCATCTAATGGGCCCCTATCAACTGTGGTCGAGATTACAGAAGGAATATATAAGTGGTGCCATCTTCACGGCGCCATTCAAATTACTAGAAATTAACATACATTTAAACTCACTTAGTATTGAGGACATTTACTCTGATTTAGGTACAAGTGCACCAAATACGAGTTTACGTGAAGAATATATAAGGAGTACCTATATTTGAGTGAAAGTAATCATAAATGAGTAAAATGATCAAAATGCCCAGTATTGAGAGAAAATGTACTCAATAATTTCAGTCAATGGATTTACTCCGAACCTTTATTGTTTTGCCTGCTTTATTTTTTTTAGGGTAAATTTTAGACAAACTGTGTTTAATAATTTTTTTCTCAAATTTAACGGTGCCATTATTCTACATCCCTTAGTTTGCCGTAATGCGATTTTATTTCCATTAATAAAAACTAATTCTACCCAGAAATGTAAAGCTCCTGGAACATAATAAAGCTTATTATAACTACTAATATAAATAAGAAATTTTGAGAATTGTTACATTTTTAAATTGTTTTGGTATATACAAACTTAAAATAAATATATTTTGATGGATATTTGCACGGGGATATTTTGAGGATGTAGAATAACATGGTGTTGCTTTTTTATTCTACTGGATATTTCTGGTCCACTGGAAGGAAAATGAAATTTTAAATAAAGAATGTTTCAGCAAAAAGAATGTCAATGTGTTGATTTTATAAATTATTAATTTTTGCCTAATCACAAATATCACACTGAGGAAGTAGGTAGTTGCTTGCCCCAAACAATAAAGATTCTCTGTCATTTTGAAATCATAATACAATTTAACATTCATTTTATTGCTAGGACAGTTGTTAATATAAATTATGTTACTATTTATAAATAGTTATTTAAATAACCAAGGCGAATACAATTTACAGCAGACGTAAAAAAAAGGTATCGACTACTACAAGGTTCCGTAAATAACTGAACAGTTCAAAACGCGAGTCAGCTGTGAAGGCCACCGACCCGCAGGCCGGCTCTGTTAGACTCTGACGTGCACTAAGCCTATTTATATCAACAACTTCTGGCGTTTATTGGTCAATTTGTGAACTCTTATAGAACTATGCCTCAAGCGTTTGGCCGGGCATTAATGAAACAGGTTTATCAGGATTCTTTTTAATTTACTTTTTAACATACCAAATTGATCTAGGTCGTAGCTATTAAACAACTGTTATATAATCGAAGCAAACATAGCTCTTATAAAATTGTATTCACCTGTCAGGTGTATGATATTCAATTAATAATATATCACTTTTAATTTTTATTCATTGGTATTTGATTAATACTATGAAACAAAAACAGGAAGTGTTTATTTTTCTACACTAATCGCTTCACGTGGAACTTACAATAAAATATTATATACATGGTGTAGTAATAATAAGTATCAGCAAAAGTTAACAAAATAATAATTTCTGTTCCGCATATCTAAAATAGTACATTTTTTAATATATGCTATTGATACTATTTTTAACAATGGTAGCGAAGCATCAACTACTTCACATTTTAGTAATCCCGCACTATCCGCGTCATTATATAATAACATGTACATGTTTACCTCTGATATGAAGCTTCGCATCGATCAATTTATTCGATACGCATCTAGCGATACCCTAATGTCTCACTATTTTTATAATTATAATTTATTAACTTTTTATCTTTGTAATTAAAAACCACATTATGTCATAAAATATTCCCTTTTTGCGTTTGTAAACGTTGTACAAACGTTTTGGAAATATTTATGCACCTTGTTTTATAAAAGGTGTTTTATAAAAATTCCTTCAGATTCTATAAAACATCAAATTGGTAGTTGAGACTATACACAGAGAAATTTTAACTTTTCGAAAACATATCCATTTACTCTCTATGTAAATGATAACAGTGACTCGGCTATCTTCTCAGATTGATATATGTGTGGTTAGAAAAAACTGAATTTACAAAATTTGCCTCTTACCTGATCGATTTAGCTAAAGATGTGATTTATTTAAAATTTGTTTTTATTTTGAGTATGGCAGAAATGTCCAATTAGATATCAGGGAACGAAAGAAAAGGAACAGATAAAAAACTACTTGAAATATTTAATATATCATAATTTTAAATAAAAAAGTCCCTGTAATATATTTCAATAATTGGTCCCTAAAAAATCAAGGCAGGCTGGGAGGAAGTATGCGCTTCTAAAGTTTCTTTAATATATATAAAATGTCTGAGCTTTATTAGTTTTTTAGATATTATACCTAAGTTGATGGCCTGTACACCTGTACGTCATACACAGATAAAGAGTGTATTCGATTTATTTGCGTTCTGTGGACCGAAATAACTAAAAAAAACTTTAAATCACTAAGTAAAATCGGGGAATAAATAGATTTATATCTTCTTGCCCTTTTTTCACAGAAATTATGCGATGCAAATAAATATGTAATAAATTGCAAATTGAAATGAAATGATGCAATATGATGTAAGTTAAAAATAACTCAAATTTCTCCTCTTCTTTCTTCTCGGTATTTATTCAGTTTGTGAAGTGAACAAAAACGGGGACAAAATTCTTTTTCCAATTACTGATTTTACTGTCTACTGAATAGAATGAACAAAAATAAGGCGCCATTATAGATTATTATAAAAATAACTATTTTTTTACTTTGTATCTCGATATCGAACATTATTAAAATTTGATTAGAGTTTTTCCAAGCATTTTACTTAAATTCTGAATATTTTAATAACAGATTTGGTGTAAAAAATATCAATTTAATGTTAATCTCGATACGTAAAAAAAATCCTAGTTCTGAGTTTAATAAGATTTAAATTACGTTTCTTTTAAACGCAGAATATAACCGTCTCCGTTTTGAAATAGAGTAAGCTCTGTAAATATTAAAATATTTTAATCCATCAGGACAAATCTGTGACACAAATCTTATGTATTCGATTAAATTTAAATTTATTTTCAACGTAATTTGTTATTGAAAAACTAATCGAGTGATCCAGTTGTTTTAATTATTGTTAGAATCACATCTGAATTTGCACTAATGAAATTTTTTTATTAAAAACAATATGCTGAAATTTTTTGTTGTATGTGTAAAGACTTGACATTGATTTTGTATCTCAATATTATTTAGAATATAAAATTAATTAAATGTGACCAACAACTATTGTAAATATACTCTTTCGTCTGTAGTACTCTATAATACAGTGTAGCCCGCTAAGAACAAGCACGCAAGATTCGTACGTAATTTTTTTTAAATATACCTACTTCAAATCAGTTAACAATCCATGGGCTGCTGCAATTTTTGTAAAAATGGCCTTAGAGATACGTTTTATTAAAAATCTGATTACATGATTGTTATAATTGACTAAATGAGAAAATATTAAATCCTGCTTAAAATTATGAAAATAATTTATATGAAGAGTCGTTATAATCTACAAGCTCAGTAATTGGCCAATTTTTTAACTGAAATGAAAACTTTGCAACCGCATAAAAGAATACTCCGCAAAAAACTCTATAGTGGTCCATGAACCGCTTTAAAAAAAAATCCAAAAACTAAGTAACAGTCGAAAATAATTAAAAACGAAAAGTTATTATCAATTCTGTGGATTGATTTTTCATACGTCGACAACTTCTTAAATATAGTGTTATTTGTATTTTGGATTTGTTTGTTTTTTCAGTGTGAGATCTTTGGTGGGGCAAAACTATTTTCATAAAAAATAATCCTTGACCAACTTTTTGGCAGAGAGATTTATTTCATTAGTTTTTTAATTTCCAGTTGGCAAAAGTTTTAAACTTCAACAGTTTGTATGTCAGAAATTAAGTATTTTTTGGCAAAATTTTATTTGAACTGCTACTAAGGTTGTGCGTCATAAAAAATGAGAGGGTTTTTAATAGAACACACAGTATTTACAAATTTAATTAATTTTCCTGTTCATTTATGTAATGCAGAATCCTTAAATATCCATGAACATATCCACGATATACACGTATGTAAAAGCAGAAATAAAAAATGTTATTACAAAATACAAATTGATAACCAGTAATTCCAAAGAGATTTAAGTGTAAATAATATTTATATTTGTACATATATTAAATCTATATTGCCTAGATTTTAATTTAAATGGCATTAAAAAAATTATCATTCTACATTTGCCCTAAATTTTTTGTTTTGAATAATACAATGAAACTTAATCTACGCTTTTTGATTTTTCAGCATTTAATAATATAGCCTAGAAAATAATATCTATGGAAATTCTTTTCTGTGAAAAGGAGAAAAGACAAATATATGTGAGGGATATTTATTTAATTTTTTTGTTTATTTTGTACTTAGTTTACAAAGTTAGTATTAAATATAATTTTTTTGTAAAAAAATGTATGTGTGATAATAAAAATTATATTTCTGTACAATGTTCCTTTTTATTGTGTTCACCTTGTTACCATAACAAATACACGTACCTAATGGGCTTTCTTTAAATTTAAAAGTTGTTCAGAAATTAATTGAAGTGATTATACAGGGTGTTAGTAAATAAGTGCGACAAATTTCAGGGGGTGATTCTACATGAGAAAATAGTGGCAGTTTGCTTATTAAACGTATGTCCGCAAATTATTCGTTTTCCGAGATACGGGGTGTCAAAGTTTTTCTTAAAAACTGACTATTTAATTTATTGCTCTGAAACCGGTCGAGATGTGCAAATGAAATTTGGTGGATTTTAAGAGGTAGTTATTGCGCATTTTTTGACACGCAATTAAGAATTTTATGTTCATCATTGGCGCGTGTACGGGTAATAATCTCATTTTTTTTAAAGAAAAAATTGGTACGCCACTGAGATATTACAAATTAAAAATCACTTTTGAATTCCTCGTTCAATTTGTGACAAAAAATCTCTCTTGCCTTTTCTTCGTATGGGGTGCCGTTTTGATGCAAAAAAATAAAACATCTTAACGCGTATTTTTTATTTAATACATTACCTAGTAGGCTACTGGCAACATTTGTCTGTTAAATACGAATATTTTTAAATGTCAAATTATCGTTTCGTCATTATTAATTTATTAAGCTTTTAGTTTGCTATAACATTAGTGTTAATAAGTAATTAATTTTTCTTTTATCGAAAAGAATGGAAAATTTTACAAATGCGGAATTGTCAGACATGCATTCTGTCTATCGTCGGCAAGCTCGACGATTGTATGCTGAGTTGTATCCAGGACGTAGGGTACCTCATCACACAATATTTGCTCGTCTTCATCAACGTTTGCGCGAAAATGGTTCATTTAAGAAACAAACGGTTGACTGTGGGCGCCCTCGAGAAGTACGAACTGTGCAACTAGAAGAAGCAGTTCTCGAGTTAATGCGGAGTCACCTGAAACAAGTACTCGAAAAATTGCCAATATATTGAATGTAAGTAACTTCACTGTATTTAAAATTCTTAATGAACAGCAATTGTATCCGTTTCATATTGAACGTGTGCGAGCTCTACTACCTAGAGATTTTTTTCCGCCACAGCTGAGACAACACCTATGGTACATGCATGATGGTGTACCAGCCCATTTTAGCATTACTGTACGTAATCTCTTAGACACAGTATATCCAAATCGTTGGATAGGTAGGGGAGGTACGGAACATTGGCCTGCTCGATTGCCGGATTTAAATCCTCTTGATTTTTGCATTTGGGGTTTTCTTAAGTCATTAGTTTATTCCACTCCCGTTGAAAATGTTGATGACCTGAGGAATCGAATTATAGTAGGTTTTGAGACAATAAGAAATATATCAGGAATATTTGCGCGAATACGACAATCAATGAGGCGAAAAGTTGATTCTTGTGTCACGTCTGAGGGAGGTCATTTTGAACATTTGTTGTAGCTTTGCGCCTTTTCAAAATTATATTAGTGTTATTTTCTGTTATTGTTCTGGTTTAATGTTATTGTATTAGATAGTTCTTGATAATGTATTAAAGAAATAAAAAATACGCGTTAAGATGTTTTATTTTTTTGTATCAAAATGGCGCCCCATACGAAGAAAAGGCAAGAGAGATTTTTTGTCTCAAATTGGACGAGGAATTCAAAAATGACCAAAATTTTAATTTGTAATGTCTCAGTGGCATACCATTTTTTCTTTAAAAAAATTGAGATTATTACCCGTACGCGCGCCAATGATGAACATAAAATTCTTAATTGTGTGTCAAAAAATGCGCAATAACTACCTCTTAAAACCCACCAAATTTCATTTGCACATCTCGACCGGTTTCAGAGCAATAAATTAAATCGTCAGTTTTTAAGAAAAACTTTGACACCCTATATCTCGGAAAACGAATAATTTGCGGACATACGTTTATAAGCAAACTGCCATTATTTTCTCATGTAGAATCACCCCCTGAAATTTGCCGCACTTATTTACTAACACCCTGTATTTTTATCATGTGATTCCCGACCGGAGAGTTCTACTTGGATTTCCACCCTTTAAAGTCTCGGGGTTAATTTATTAATGGGTAATATCTTGATTCCAAATTTTGCTGTGTATCCATGATTTCCCTGTATCTCTGACAACACGTTGTCACGTGTGGAAATATTCGTTGATATTGTTTACTTCAATCCGTTGTGTTATAGTCGTTTTGTATGAATTAAACGTTGCGTGAGCAAAAGCAAAATAAGTGCTTGAAATTCATTCTCTGAACGTACAACATTTCTAAGTTCTCACGCATCCTAATTAAAATGTAAACGATAATTTTATGAGCTTCCTTTTGAGAAATTAATAATAATAATATCGTTCGTGAATTAATGTCGTTACGATACTATTCGTAACGATATATTAATATCATTATATACCTCAGGTTACAGTAGGTTCGCGTAGGATTAACCAACTAAAATGTATGCTTGACTTTGATGTTAGAAGGTTTGTCCTTGTCCCATTCGGAAACAGTTATACTAATTAGATACTTCTTTAAAATCGGAAAACATGTGGTAGTTTTCCATTTGATTTTAAATGATAGGTTCTGAAAACCCCATGTCTCGAATCTGTGTGCTTTTCCTGGCGCATTCGGCAAAATCTCGAATAGGTAACTCAACGTTTCGGACTACATAATGTGAAAATTATACATATTGGCACTGCCCAAAACAGAAATGTAGCAACTTTATGAAAATAATTTTCTTTTCGCTACCAGTTTATTTGTCACACCTGTGATTGGGGAGAATGTACATTGTAATAAAGCCCTAAGGAAAATATCGATGGCAGGACTATTTCAACCCACGACCTGGTTCTTTTGAATCAAATTAATATTTTGGGACTTACCTTTTTGATAAAACTACATACTACGAGAAAGGTGTCCTTTGGAACAGCCCTTTTCAACAACTCTCAGAGAAGTAACTTTTTTGTAGTGTCAACTCTAACATTCCAGCACTATCGACACTGTTATGCAGATTCAATAAAATTCAAAATCTATTATTATGTGTTAATTTTGACTATTAATTACTAATAAACCTATTGGAATTTATATATGTTTATTTGTTCTTTATAATAATAAAATATTTTAACTACAATTTAACACTGAATTTAATCCAAAATTAAAGTATTATTTTGTTCATATTCTTTTTATAAAATCCCAGTTAATTTTTCCGCTCCATTAACAGTTATTCAGGTACGTATTAGGGGCGTAAAGAAGACAATTATGACTCACAACGTGAAGATGAATTGCACGTCAGGAAACATAATAGTACATTATGTACCAAGTGATTAAAAGTCTCTTAGGTTCTAAGGTATATAATCTACTTTACAGTTGTTTGAATGGCTATAAAATTCCTCCCGTCTTGAACCAATGTAAAATGGTATTAAATAACAAAAGCCTATATTCCTTGATCAAATTTAACACAAAAAGTTCAAATAAGCTGGAGACAAAATTCTAAAGACTACAAATATTATGTTGACGTAACTTCGAGACTTTTAAATTTTAGAATAGAAGAGCATCGGAACTATATTACAAACTAAGAATTTGAGAAATAGAAAATTCGCTAAATCCAATAGAATAACACAAGTATTTTGGAAACAAATGCAAATTCGGCAGAAAGAAAACTATAATAGATCCTGTATTTATTTTGCTAAACGGATTTCAAACGAGAAATATTGAAAATAACATTCTCGTGTTTCTTGATAGATTACATAATTTTCTTCTTAAAAGTAAAATCGCGAAGGTCTTCTAATGTCTCTAGATAATCGTATTCATCCTTTTTTAAAAACACTATATGACTTGTATAGCATGGACTCATAGACAAAAGGTCAACTACTACTATTAATAGGTTGATTCTAATAGCGCTGATCATCACTGCCACTGTACTTTGTTTTCGAAGGCCTTTGACCGAATACAACACACTATATTACATAAATTAAAGGCTTGTGGATTCTTTGACAGTTTGTTAAAACTTTCTATTCATATTTCTCTTACAATCGATTTAAATCTAGCCGTTACTTTTTTACCACTGAAATACCTCAATCTGGACACTCTTCTCTTTTCTACTTTTATCAATGATATTACTACCTCTCTCAGTTGTCATAAATTAATATTTGCAGATGCCTTTCACGATCTGTTAAGTACAGTGTAAAAAAATATTTCACTCAGTTTCACTCAGTGTTACTCAATAATGTATCAATTTCTGTCCACAACCGATTTAGTGAAAATTTCACTCTATTAATATGAGTACAACTGAGTGAAACTACTGCATCCGAAATGAGTGAGTTTTACTCAAATTCGAGTTACTGCTAACTATCAATTGAGTGACTTTTGACTCTATTCTGAGTATATAAAACCAATTTAGAGTTGACTTTTTCTCTAAATTTAATTATTATTGAATAATTTTTCACTCAGACTTGGTTTGTATTCTCTTTAAATTTTAATGTCATTGTATTGGTGATAGGTGGATTGGGCGAGGCGGACCACACTTATGGGCACCTAGGTCACCAGATCTTAACCCCCTTGACTTCTTCTTGTGGGGTCACCTAAAAGAATTGGTGTATTCAACTCCGGTTTATACAAGAAAAGAGTTGATGGCAAGAATAGAACATCATTGTAATGAAATTAAACAGAATCCACAAATGCTATTTAGAGTGCAACAAAATAATCTTAAAAGAATAAGGAAGTGCATTGAACTAGATAGAGGACATATCGAGCATTTACTGAAGTAACCTCATTTAATCCATATGTTTCATTCTTAACTGTTGCGTTGTGTTTAATTATCTTGACAACCGTTCATTTTTTCATAAGTCATGAAGTATACCTTTTTCGTAGAAAAGCAACATAGTCCAAGCATTATAGAGAAATGCTTACAGAAATTATTACCTGGACAAAAAAAAATATGACCGTATAGAAAATTCAATTTTAAATTGAGTTTCTTGTTCTTTAAACTCGATCCAATATGGCGAACATGGTTATTAAATAGTTATTTGAAAAAACATACCCAAAAAAAGTGCAACTTTTTCAGTCATTTTTTGATGATAATATAACTCTTTACGAAGAAAATAAACCGAAAATCGTTACTGTAGGGCTATCCACTGAGAAGATCTAGCCAATTCTCGAGAGCGCCTTTTTTTCTAAAAATCGATATATCTCGAAAAATAATTAACATTTTTTAATTTTTCAAAAATGTACATTTTTGGCTTGCCGCGGGCTATGCTTGCAGTAAATAGCAAATATGGGCACGTAAATGTAAACGAGTTAGAGAAGAAGAGAAAAGAGAAGATTTTTAACGGTATTTTCGATATATCTCGAAAAGTAACAAAGCAATCGATACTTTCAAATAATCAGTCGATAGATCTTTTTAAAACCTACAACTTTCTCATTTAAAATTTTTCAATCCGTGCTATATGTTTTTAGTTATTTTAGAAAAACCGTTTTTTTTCAACTTTGCGATTTTTTTTAACCATGTTCGCCATACTGGATCGAGTTTAAAGAACAAGAAACTCAATTTAAAATTTAATTTTCTATACGGTCATATTTTTTTTGTCCAGGTAATAATTTCTGCAAATTTAACATTAATCCGTGACAGAATGCTTGGACTAACAGGGCTATCTGCCTGCGAGGGCGAAATATCAAATTTGACAGCTCTGTCAAAGTTGCGTAAATTTTAGGACATAATTTCGACCATCCTTGTATAATAAAAAATATTTGATTCAATTTTAAATGTACAAAGATACATTTGAATGCGTTGCTTTGATCCCCCAAATTTCAAGTTAATCAAATAACCCTTTAGAAATTATGGGCAATATTCATTATTCAACGTCTTACTTTGAGTGATCATAACTCCTCAACAATGGCACTTAGGTAAAAAGTTTATATGAAGTACTAGCACTCGTTTGACCTGCTCTATATAACCCTTTATTTTTTCCCCGTAGTTACCGGACACTCTGTATATCTAAATGCAAATGGAATTCAGTTTGTACTTAAATGAGACATTTAAGTACACAATTCCATTCGGTTCAACTATGTTGACACGGTCGAACACTTTACACATTTGGGATTTTACTTTGACAGTAAATTAAAATTTCTCAAATCACAATCAGAATTTAGTCAGAGTCTGATGACATTAGAATTTGTGATAAGGTAAGGTCGCGACCTATATAAGAATAATGTGTTGCTTAAATTTATGCATATGTTACTTTTAAACTTGAATACTGTTCACTTGTTTAGGTTACTTTATACAATATTTGTTTAAACTTAATAGGCTCTACGCAGAAAAATGTATTAAAATTGCTAGTTTTTTAATTAGATGGTAGTTATGGTGGTCATTTTCATAGCCCATCGAAAACGTACCGCAAGGCTTTACATGGTAGTAAAGAACTTTTCGGCAAAATCCAAAATCAGGTCAAATTTGTGTCTGAGGGGGACAACTTTTGGCTCAAAAAGCATACCAAAATCTTCAACCCCCTAAGTGGGGGTGCTATCCCCTAAATTTTTTCAAATGGGAATGGGGGTCAAGTGGGGGGTCATTAGAAAGGGCTTTTAATTCTCTATACATCGATTCTTACTTTTTGAAAATCGATTCATTATTTTAGAAAATATGCAGCTTTGAAAATACGAACAATATTTTTGACGAGAAATGCGAAAATCGATTTAATTTTACTTCAAAACTTACGGTATTAGTCAAGTAAATGCTGAAAATGTTGTCCGCCAACTTGCATACAATGATACAGGTTGTCTTCAAACCGTTGTCGAACATTCTGGAGCACTTGCGGTGTTACTTCGCGACATACATTAATGATTCGTCCTCGCAGATCTTCCAAGGTATCAGGTGGAGTGCTGTAAACTTTGCTTTTAATGTGCCCCCAGAGAAAGAAATCTAAAGGATTTAAGTCGGGTGACCGAGGGGGCCACTCAATTGCACCTCTTCGTCCTATCCAGCGTCCTGGAAACGTCTCATTTAGGTAATTGCGCACATTGAGCGAGTAATGTGGAGGAGCTCCGTCTTGCTGGAAAATCAGTTCGTGTTCATTGTAAGCAGGGTCGTCCTCTATGATATTTGTTAGAGCTGGGTCGATGACATTTTGTAGTAAATCCAAGTACATATCGCCTGTCAAATTTCCAGGAAGGAAAAAAGGACCTACAATGGAATTTCCAAAAATACCTGCCCATACATTCAACTTCTGGGGGTGTTGGGAGTGTGTCTCATGGAAAATCCTTGGATTGGTATCAGCCCAGTAACGACAATTATGGCGATTCACTAAACCATTCAAGAAGAACGTACACTCGTCCGAAAAACACACATTAAAGAGGAAATTATCGTTTATCGCTCGTTCAGTCATTATTTCGCAAAATTGCAAACGACGATCAAAATCGTCTTCATTTAGCTCTTGCACTAGCCGAATCTTATAAGGATGGAATTTGTATTTTTTTAATATTCGTTGGACACTTGTACGACTCACTCCTGTCGCAGTAGCCAATTGCATTGTACTCAGCGTACTATCCATTGCCACTTGCCCCAATACCGCTATTTCCGTAGGTTCATTTAGTACCGGATTTTCAACCTGCCTCTTTTTGTTATGAACGGAGCCAGTTTCGCGAAATTTGGCCACCAATTCGCGAACAATTTTTCCAGACGCATGTTTCTCAGGATGCCGTTGGTTGAACAGTTCGGCGACCCGATTTCCGCATTCATTGTTTTTGAAAAAAAGCTCAATAATTTCTACTCTTTCTGGAATTGAGTACACCATAATTAATCAATTTAAAAGACTCGGCAGTATTGGTACTCTTCAACTACAAGTCACAAGACAGTTATCTAGCAACTTCTTGTGGCCTATCTAAATACGAAACAAAAAGCGGACAATTTTTTGCTCACCAAAATCAGGCTAAAGAATTCGCAAATCAGAAAAAAAAACAGCGAATTCTTTTGAAGGAATTTACCAAGCTAATACCGTAAGTTTTGAAGTAAAATTAAATCGATTTTCGCATTTCTCGTCAAAAATATTGTTCGTATTTTCAAAGCTGCATTTTTTCTAAAATAATGGATCGATTTTCAAAAAGTAAGAATCGATATATAGAGAATTAAAAGCCCTTTCTAATGACCCCCCCCACTTGACCCCCATTCCCATTTAAAAAAATTTGGGGGATGGCACCGCCACTTAGGGGGTTGAAGATTTTGCTATGCTTTTTGCGCCAAAAGTTGCCCCCCTCAGAAGCAAACTTTACTTGTATTTGGATTTTGCAGAAAAGTTCATTACTACCCTGTAATGCCTTGCGGTACGTTTTCGATGGGCTACCCTGTATAAAGATTTTTCGTCTGCCACCAGCAATGTAAGATTAAAAACTGTAATTATTTAGTTGTAACTTTAAATTCAATATTGAACAAAACCAACGAATTGTAATTACCAAATTTTTCATCTATAATTTTTGTGCACGGCTTTATTTTATATAATCAGTTACTTTCTACTTACCTAATTTAATAAAAGACGCACTTATTTCTTTGTAGTTTCAGTAATGCTATTTCGTAATTTCACTATTGGGAAAAATCGATAAATAGATTAAAAAAATATCCCAACAAGAAATCAAATGTCAAACTTCAAGCAGCGCTAAAGTTATAATCTCTTTCAAACTGTATTGCCTCACTGAAATCATTACAACGAATTAATGCCCTCTGTGAGTTGGGGCCGCCTACGTGAACCCACGAAACGGATCAAATTAATTGAAGGAGTGGCAGAAATGTCCTACACGAACGCTGATAAGATATCATGAAACGTAGAACGTATGAAATCTAGAGGAAAATGTTATTAGTGAAGTGAAAAATTTTTTCTTGGAACTTGAAAGTTGATTGAGTCAAATCTCAGTTAGTTTCAGGTGTTTCTAATATTATTTAACAGAAATACAGTAAATTCATAATATTTTTCAACGCACTGAATTTAATGTACTCGTAATAGTGGATTTTGTATTTCTCGAAAAAAAAGGTCCTGTGGCTTCATCAATGTTTCCTCTCCAGGATACCATTTATGTCGAAAAATAAGGAAGTAGAAAGGAGTAAAGCCCTTACCTTAAATTCCATGAATTAAATTAATATTTATTTTTCAGTGCTAAAAGCCTTTAAATTAAAATTAAACTTTTCTTGGTATGTTTCAAAGAAAAATTGTTCCATTAACAAGCAATGACATAAAAATAAAATATATTTTTTTTTCTTGGTTTCTCTCCGATACTGATACCGCTAGAGACCTAAAAATGTATCTAACAGAATACAAAAAATATATAAAGAATAACAATCATATACTTTTCAAAATTACAAATATTTTCCCTAGTTTTCAAACATATATCTTTAAGGATTACCAAGATATGAAAAAATCTCATTGCTTATATTTGACGATTGATAATTGGGCTTTTGCATAAACATTAGCAGTCATTAATTATAAAAAAGAATGTGAGTTCACTGTTTTAATTGATAAACCAAAATTTTAACCTCGACAATTCCATTCTTTCAATCGGAAAAGCAGTAACAGATTTTTTTGACTTCACCCCAACAACAGAGGGCATTCCTTTCAGTTTCGACAACAAAATGGTAGGCTACAGTTAATAATGTTGTGAAAAAGTGCAAAGACAATCAGGTTAATACGAACCTATAAATATAGGTATTAATATGATACAGAGCAGTTCTGCTATATTTTTCATTATATTCAACTCGTATTATAAATCGTTCAGAAATAAAGTTTTTTAAAAACCAAGTTTATGAAACGATTTTCATCATTGGCGCAGTCGGTAGGATCTTGTCAGTCAAATTTTCGGATAAATTTTGGCGTACTTTTTAAAGTTTTAGACAAGAAAAGAACTTACTTAGTTAGTTTCGCGTGTGCAGTGCATTGGGCAACTTTTTGTGTGTGTACTCCATTGACGGAAGACCAACAAGAAGACACAAGGGCTGAACTGAGTAGGCTCTAACAAAGGCGGATGAATTGAGTAGTCTGTCGAGAAAACTCCAAAGAAACGAAGCAAGAAGAGGATTCAGGACTCCGGTACTCCAAAACCGTCAGGAATTGTTCCAAGTGAACGACCAGTCTATTGGAGACAAAAAAAAGGTGAAAATTGTCTGGATACTTCGGTAAGAAACCCTTATATGTCTATAGTAGAGAATAAGGACTAGCAATTTTGCGTTCGAAAATCTATAGAAGACGTTCGAACATAATTAAGGAAGAAAACGAAAAAATTCTGAAATAAAATCCCATTTCTCCATCCCAAAAAATCTCCACAAAAAATTTTACATATAGAGTAAATTTAAGTCAATAAACTTAGTTACAACGAACCTTTCGAAATCTGCTGATTCTAAATTCTTTAGGTATAATTTCAATTAGCTTGTAATTAAATGAGTTTGCAGTTGTATCGTAACTGCAATCTAAAACTCACAGCAAGTACTAGCGCTTAATATATCAAATTCGTAGCATAAAAAGTAATTTGTATTATACAGAGTGTATAAAATTATTCACACAAAATTAAAATTTTGATTAAAATTTGATGATAGAATCTTTAACTGAACTTTTGGCAAATTCTTTAAATTTAGAAGACAGAGAAAATTTAACAATGACTACTAGGAACCCGAAATGGCAAACATTCAACAAACAAATTTTACGGTTTTGCAAGCATATGCAAATACAATTTTTAATTATAATGGAAATTCTGATACATTAGAAATTTTTATCAAAGCCTGTGACGAATTTAAAATTCTCCAACGAACACTCACCCCGTCAACACGTCTTTTTCTATACAACTTAGTTTTCAATAAAATACTTTATTATTACCGTTGAGAGAGCGTTTTATTCTTGCTGTACAACGAAAGCAACCCTCCAAGGTTTAGGACATATATTTATATGAACCTTTAAGGATATAAATATAATGACATTATTGATGATGATACTTTGCCCACTATTCTACTAGATTACTTCGTTTGATTAACATCACATCAACGAATAAGGTTTTTTACAATATCTTCAACATAATCCTGGACGAGGCTAAAATAATAATTATTTAAAAATTAGACATCTATTATGTACAATTTGAAATAATGTCCAAAACGGTAACTTAATAACAATTTTATATTTTTGTTGTTTCTATCAGCAATATCTTCTGTTGTCATTATATCCTCAATGTGGTTCATGGTCGATATGTTTTCGGTAACCTTTAAAAGTTGGATTCACCTGTAGATGTTAATAATAGGCAACGTTTCCTTATAAAACTGTTTATTCGCTCTTTTACAAATTTCTGCATTTTCATAAAAAATTTAGAACATTGCTTCATGCTTAAATGAATTTTTACCTCACTTTTCTTGAAAATACACTGTATACTGGAGACAACTGTTAAAACAAGATCAGCATTTGTTTAATTTCCCACATACCTTTGACTGTTCTTCGTAATTATAATTAAAATTGACCATGTGTTTAGGTACTTTGTGAATGCATTTTTAGAAAAAAGTACTTTTTCATGTTGTTTTGCGAGATTCAATCTCAAATAAGCTTCTTATATAGGTCAAGACAATGCAAAACAAATTTACTGAAAATTTAAATTACCCCAATTTTAAATCTACCGGAAGTAATGCACCCTGACTTTCCCTGAGAATACTAATCAGAGGATCACGTAACATCGGTAAACAAATATTTTTAAAAGAACACGATACTTGAAACTCACTTTGAAATTACTAATAAATAGATAGATGAGGAGACATGTTATTAAATACTTCTCAATTTAATATCATGCTAGGTACTTATGCATGTGTAACAAGGATTAATATCTGTTAAATATAGAAGCACTTCATATTATTATGTTTCTCTAATAGCTTTTATATAAAAGTATAAAAAACTTAATAATCTGTTCTGAAGCATCCTATAACTTGAAAATAATGTAAGTAATAATTATTACTTCTTTCTTAAATTTTGTTAAAAAAATAATAGTCAAAATGCTGTATATCCATTATTATCAATTAGAATGACGTATATAATTTTATCTTTTTTTTCTCACTTTACTTAATTATAAAACTGTGTCAGCAAAACAACAGCAGAAAATAGAATTCTACCTACATTTTTGAAGCGTGTTTGGATTTAATTTAGAAGGAATTAAGTAGGTATCATAAAACTTTCCGAAATTGCATACTTGTCTTAGAAATGTTGCGTTTGTAAAACCAAAGTGCACATTTAGGTTATTTGGTGAATCAAACTCCGAAATTTCTTCTCCCTTCAAATCTCCAATGATGTGGAAACACAAACAAATAGGGGACAAAAAGAAAATCGTTGTTTTGTTTACGGCGTTATTTATTCTAACTGATATATCTTCTACCAAAATATGTCAATAAATGAGCAAATATATTTCGAAATTACTGTCAATTATACGACAGTTCTTATTATGAAAATCTGGCAACTGCTTAACGATAACTGTGAAAGTTTTCATTCAGCAATCTGGAAACACTGAAGGTTAATTACGTTCATTAACAGCAAATTTCAGTTAATATTTTCCCGAAGCAAACTCTGTACAAAGTTTAATTGAAATAATGCATGCGTTCCAAATGTTCCTCTAGGTATAAAATGTGTTGAATATTTATCGATTTAGCAAAAGCATTCCGCACTGTTAGTCATCGCTTTCGAGGAAGTTGTATGAACCTGTTTGAAAATTATTTATCTAATAATATCAGGTTGTAAGAGTGGGTGACGACATCAGTGATCGCAAATTAGTGAATTGGGGTATCCCACAAGGTACGGTTTTGGGACCCATACTGTTTAATATCTATATTATGAATGGCTTATTTTCATTGAATAGTAAGGGAACGACAATAGGATTTGCAAACGACACCGCAATTTTTTATGAAGATACAGATTGAGCAACACTAAAACAAAATGTCGATTCTGATTATCAGATAATAAAACATTGGTTAAACCACAGATTACTAACTGTTAATATTGAAAAAACGTCATACATACCATTTAGCTGTAACATAAATTATCTTCCTCCCTTTGATCATCTGAATATTATCTTACAAGTTCAGCAGATTCCCATATATTCTGTAAATGAAATTAAATACCTAGGAATTTATATTGATAAACTCCTTAAATGGAATTTTCATATTAATTATATAATTAGAAAGTTCATAAATTAAATATCTGAAGACTTCGTATTATGCTTTAGTTGAAAACCATATTCGATATGGCTTTCTTGCTTGGGGTTCTGGGCGAAGGTTCATATTAACCCTCTTGAAATCCAAAAAAAAAATTTTTAACGTAATATTTGGAAAAAAATATGGTTACTCTTCAGACTTGCTATACCCTGAGAGGAGGATTATGGGGACATTCGGCAGATTTATTATTATTGTGCATTATTAAAATATCACACCAATATGAGTAAGGCATTAGTTCCTAGTCATAACTACTTTACTGGTAATAAAGACTATCAGTATCGTACTTTTGGTAATTAAATCGTTCTCCCAACGCTTCTATACTATTATGACTTCAAATTATTTAATTCATTATCTGTAAGACTGAAACATATTACAAACTTCGAATCCTTCAAAAGAGAGTTGAAACCGTTGACCAATGGTTAATGATATTATTGAACGTAAATTGTAAATGATGTAAGAAAGTATGTTTCATTAACTCTTGAGTACCGACCATTCTTTTTAACTATTTACATGTTATTCATAGTCCTGTACAGTACACACTTAACTACGCGTATGTAATTATGTCCGATTTTATATACTTACTGTCTTTGGATAATTGGTTTGTACTAGGTCTTTAGTTTATTTTTATTGTATATTTGTATTCAGTTTCGTTTTTATTATACTAAGTTGTTTCATTTAAGATATTGTATTATTACTTTTGTTGTACAAAACAAGTGTTCAGTCACTTATTGTATTCTTACTTATTCACTATTATTCTTACTGATGTATTTCATTATGCATAAAATTGTTTGTGTGAATAAATTATTATAATTCGAGTTGAGTAGTACTACGATAAAAGTTTCTTCCTGCTCTACTCAAACTCATCTTTTTATAGCACAACTACTTTTCTTACATAATTAATATACATTTATTAATTATTTCAACAGACCATTTTTTTAATTAAGTATATTATGCTGAGCGTCAACTCATTTCCGACTTTAACTCGCTCGTTGGATTACAAGACTCTCACGCTGGCTTAAAGACTATCATTCGCAGGATAAAAGAAAGAAATTTACATTAGAAATAGAATTATTTTCCATGAAAGACAGGATACAGGTAGGCAAAGTCCAGGATGGATAATCCTCCAGATAATATTTAAAAAAAACATTAAAAATATCGTCTTTGCCAAGGGTTATGAGAAAACAACAAATACAACATTCTTCTTCGAAAAATTTCAAATATCAGGTATGTGTTTTTATACTAATTATATTTAAGCATATTATTTTTACACTGTATAAAAATTTCACTCAAATTTCACTCAGTTTTATTCAATAATGTATCAATTTCTGTCCACACCCAATTGAGTGAAATTTTCACTCCATTAGTATGAGTACAACTGAGTGAAACTATTGCATCAGAAATGAGTGAATTTTACTCAAATCCAAGTTACTGCTATCAATTGAGTGACTTTTGACTATTCTGTGTATATAAAACCAATTTAGAGTTGACTTTTTCTCTAATATGATTTAAATTTAACTACTATTGAGTCATTTTTTACTCAGACTTAACTAAATATTTAGTGCGAAGATAAATCACTCATAAATGATTAATTAGAATATACAGTGTTGAAATTAATTCACTTCGCGGTGCCTCCTCCTGTACGAGCTTAGACCCGTCAGCTGAGACCCCACCGCCGGCTAAGGCCTGTTCTCCTGGCGATAACGCTTTTCTGGAGCCCCTATCAACTGTGGTCGAGAATGCAGAAGCAATATGTAAGTGGTGCCATCCAAATATCGTAATGTCCATTCAGACGTTCATCAGAAACGTATGGATCTATTAAATTATTGCTCACTGTTTCTGCCCATGCATACAAGAAATGGCATTTCTAATTCTCATAACTTGCATTTATAGCATGAAGAGAATCTGCATGGTACTGTGCTAAAAAGAGATTAGCACTAATTCATGAATTATTGTATGGGCAGGAATAGTGGGTAATAATTTTGAATACTTAACTTACTTTAACTTATTCTTTAACTATTATATTTTGTTTTTCTATTTTGTGTTATCTGTAAAGTGTGTTTGTCAAATTTTGTTTGTGAAAATTACATTAGCAGACAGTAAGACTTTCTAGGCTCCTATTTATGTACAGCTCTAACAGTAATTATGTCCAATTAAAAGTTAAAAACAAAAAGTGGAGGAGGCGCCGCTCGTTATGCAGTATGGCATGAAATCACAAATATTTCCTAAACTGTTAATTTTACCGAGTTGAACCAAGAGGGTATTATCGTTGGCAAATTCTCCAGGGAACTTATTTTTGATTGCGATCGCCATCTATGCAAAAATTCTGGCTTGTTAACCATTGGGCATAGTCCATCCCTGGCGTTCTGGGCATAATGAAGTTTCACTTAAGACATCAAAAACAAGCTTTACGCATGTGTTATCGGTCACCAGCAACATGCTGAAGTTAATAGTTTAGAGACTAAATAAAAATACGATTTTAATTTTCAACTTTGAGGGCCCGTAACTTGTTAACGAAGGCCCGTATGGAAAAAATTTATATGAAGAATTGATATTATTTTGACGTCATCTATATGTACTCGAATTTTTTGTATAAAGTACCGGGACACCCTGTATAAATATTTCCCGACTACAAAATATAGTTTCAGTTTAATTAAGTCTGCAGACGTTGTCATGGCACTGTAATTTAGAGGTTTCTTATAGAAGGTCTGTCCTTTGTAACAAAAATACGAACAACACGGAGAACCAAATTATTGACGTTGTTCAATACGAAACTTACCTTGCGTGTGGGTTGCTTTCAAACAATAAACATGATATATTTCTGCTATACAATGAATACCTTTTCGCATGCCTTTACTATATACCTTTTAGAAGAAAAGGTTATTGACATAAGTGGTGATATGGGAATTTCTTAGATGTGATATTATTTATAAGACGAAGGAATAGAAAAAAGGCAATAATGTGCTATAGAGGTATGTTGACATGTTTATTTAAGCAAAACTCATTTGTAATAATTAGGCTTAGTGTACGTGCAGAGTCTAACAGAGCCGGCCTGGGTGTCGATGGCCTTCACAGCTGCCTCGCGTTTTGAACTGTTCAGTTCTTTACGGAACCTTGTAGTAGTTGCTGTCGCGTCGGTACCTTTCTTTTTTACGTTTGCTGTAAATAATATTCGCCGTGTATTTAAATAACTATTTATAAATAGTAACATAATTTGCATTAACAACTATTAGTTGGGGGGAAAAGTGAAGTAAAATACCAAAAGAGAAAAGCAATAGACGGAAATATTTCAAATGTGGTTTGACAGTCATCCCAAAGATTACAGGGACATGTGTATTAAAAAAAATGACCTCTCTTATACTGTGCGTGAACGCATTATAAACTCTTGTTACAAAACTAAAGTGACAAGAAATTTGAAGAGCCATGTCTCGTCCAATGCTGAAGACTGTATTTTTCTATGAACTTACAGACGCCTTTCTTTCAAGCAATATTCTATTAAACAAACTAGAGAATCCCAAGTTCCGTAATTTCGTAAATTGGAATCACATGGACTATCCCTAAATGAACAATTTGATGTAATAGATGATGTAAAAAAAAGTATATACGATGCCAATAATATACACCCAGTCAGTAGTACGATAAAAAAAATGCAGTGTTGAAAAAAATCCAGGATACATCATTTTGGAAAACATATGTAAAGTTTTAGCTGCTACATATCAGGAGTTACCAGCAAATATATTAATATTAATATACAGAGTGGTCCCGAGGTAATAGGCCAAAATTCATGGGTAGATTTCCGAAGCAGAAATATTCCGATTTAGTCGAACTTACCTTAGTCCAAAAGATGATAGTTAAAGAGATACAGGGTGTTAAATGTAAAATATTATTTTAGTCTTTTTTCATTTATTCCTTAACAAATGCAAATATCCTCACAAAATTTTGGGGGTTGGAGTTCTTTAAGTAGAGGAACTGAAATTTGTTCACATTTTGGTTAAAGTTCATAGAGGGCGCTATAGCTGGAATAGATTGAATGTGTTAAAAACGACATAACTTTTTTTACACAAAAATGGTATACTTTATGAAACTAGCTGTCTCCGTTGTCGGGATATTTGGCTTTGAAACTTCCAATGCTGTTGAATTAAATTACTATTAAGTACCTATTATTAATTTATCTGTAAATCAAATAACTGACGTTTTATTACTGTCATTTGTATGCTACTTTCCATTATTCAATATTATTCGTAGCTAATTAAAATTACATCTTAGCTTACAATTTAAATTGTATGTACATAAATGTAAGATAGAATGCCGAAACTTTCGTTTTTGGGGTTACCTGAAATCAGTTGTTTATGGATAAACTATAAACACCTGGGAAGAACTTTGGCAGCAGGTTTTAAATGCTGCAGTCATTTCGTGTTAAGGATTTATACTTACTTTAAAATAAGACAAACTTTTAATAAACGTGTTGATAAATGTACCTATTGAAGTTAGAGGCGGACATTTTGAGCAAATATTGTCAAAAAGTCATATTTTTACTAATGTATTTAGTTCATCACAATATTTAATTCTAAATAAAAAATAAACCCTTGTTTTTAATATTTCTAAATTATTTTAATTATTTCAATTATTAGCATTGGAAGTCTCAAAGCCAAATATCTCGAAAACGGTGCGAGACAGCTACTTTCATAAAGTATACGTTTTCTGTGTAAAAAAGTTGGAAAATAAGAATTTTATACCAAAGATGAGATACCTTAAAGTACAAAAAAGTTATATCGTTTTCAACACATTCGATCTACGGCAGCTAGTGCCCTCTATGAGCTATAACCAAAATGTGAACAAATTTCAATTCCTCTACCCAAATAACTCCAACCCCCAAAATTTTGTGTGCATATTTGCGTTTATTAAGAAATAAATGAAAAAAAAAACTAAAATAATATTTTACATTTAACACCCAGCACAACATCTTCTTAACTATCAACTTTTGGAATAAGGCAAGTTCGGTTAAATTGCAATATTTTTGTTTCGGAAATCTACCCATGAATTTTGGACCATTACCTTCGAGACCACCCTGCATAATTCATGCTTCAACAATTTCTGATACTGTCCGTTGTCAATAGTAGACGTTGAACGTAATTTTTCCTACAGAAGTTAATATTAAGTGATAAACGTCGCCGTTTCATTAAAGAAAACTTAGAAAAGCACGTAGTAATATGTTTTAACTCCTTCCAATATGCCACAGAAGCCTTGTCTCAACGCTAAGGTTTATCCGGTAAGTGACGTTATTTAAATTTATATAGGTATTTTATCTTCTACTTAGCCTTGCTCTTTGGTAACAGTACTATGTTGCAACATATTTTCTGTAAACGTATTAATGTTTTCATTCGTAGTCTGACTACGGTCCTGTAAAACTCCGCGCCGCACTAAGCCTAGTAATAATGGTAAAGAATAATATGGTTAAGACATGTTTACATTTTAAAATGCATTATTCCTAATCTCATTTACTACATTTGATGTAATAATACGAATAAGAGTGTGAATTCACATGACCTGATTTGACTTAACCAATCGAACTAATTATGTAATCACTCAGTGTGGTGTCACTGTGCATATAAGCACTGTGCTAGTTGTTCGGTAGGTATGGTTAGATTCATTTGTGGTGTGATCACAGTGTTTTAACTGTCTATATATCGAGGTAAGGAAATAATGACTGCGTGAATTACATAAATCTCTCGGTCTATCTTCATTAAAAGTTATTGAGTATGAAAAACATCATTAATAACCATATGGAACTTTGCCTAACCTTTACACATTAACAGTCATATTGTAGTTTACTATTTAAGACTTATTTTATTTACTGTTTTACTTATACTGCATTTTGTTTTCAGTTTGATATTCTCAAGAAGCGGCCATTGCTCCCGAAATTGTTTTGTTTTTGTATAAAATTAGCTGAACCCTGCCACAGTTCGCAGCGCCAACTATTGAAAATTGATAGGTAGATACCTAGTGTAACAAGCTTTTAAAGTAACTTTAAGTTACTAAACCAATGGTGATAGTGGTTTTAAATTGTAGCATTTAAGTTGTTCGCTTCTGTTTGTAAATTGTATTCCAATAAAGTATACTTCCTTACGTTTATTTTAAAGCGGAGACAAATATTTGATTTGGTACCCTATATTTAGCTGATCACTAATGAAAATTACAATTTCACACCAAGCCATTTTGATGCCCCAGTTAATAAATTTAATTCAGTTTAATGAAATTTTCACTAACCCAGAGCGCTCGCAATTTGTGCTTTATATTATCAGAAGAAATAAATCTGGTTACAGATGGGAATTCTATTCGCTTTCTGTAAAGTTTCGGAAAAATTGAAGTATTGTAGTGGAATACTTTGTACGTATGTTTTACAAATGTTGAAATTAGTGTTTTTTGTTAAGGTTCAAGGCAAAACAACTCATTAAAAATGTACGCAATTATAGCACCGTTGATTACAATTTATAAAAAATTACGACTGATTACAATTTGTGTCACACATTGTCACCAATTGTATTTAAAATGTTGTGTTTAACTTCACTATAATTTTGTTAAACATATTCACTTTTTATTTTGCTATAGAATACCTACATACAATTATGGTAAATTGTCTATGAAATTTCTATTACTTTTTAAATTTGTTTTAAAAACTTAGTATCGAGAAAGGTTAAAGTTCGAAGAGAAAACTGGGATAGAAAATTCTTACAATTCTATGTTTGTTACATGAAAAAATTCTAGTACAAGAATATAAACTTATAGAAATGTTGATTGTACGATTAAAAATAAGCTATATATGAATACATAACAATAAAATAATTGCACACATTAGCATTTATTAAAGAATATATATTTTTTTACAAACCAATAGAAAATTAGAACCTTATTTCATATACTAAATGGAAATTTGCTTCGTAAAATTATGCTAAAGTATCTGTTAATCTGAATTGAATGTTTTTGGTAAAATTTTTTAAACGTCCATAAGAATTAAGTTATCTTTCAAAATAGTTATCGAAATGCTTATAATAAAAAAAATATAATTGAAAACATCGCTATAACATTTACGATTATTTAAAATTTGTTTAATTTACTATGAAAGATGAGAAATACATGCTATTTTTTCAAATTGGCAGTACATTGAGAAAAATAAATGAATAAATTATTTTTATGCCAAACTGTGTTCAATGGCGCATAGTACATTCATAAAAATAGAAAGAAATCGGATATACGAAGAATACTACTATTTCAAAGCATAATTAAAGTGTATTAACATCATATGGTAAAATGTCACGTCAAATTACAAAAATTCTTTAAAAATTGCTCAGATCTCCTCCAAAAGGCGGCCAAACTTTGATGTGTTGCTCTTCGCAAGCAAAACGTGATCCCTTGTATTGGAAATAATTTGAGTCTCTTTGGCCACATTGGGAAACGTAGTGTAACAGTAGAGTAGGAGAATGCCTGCATGTAAATTTCGATTTGTACGCCAACCGTAGCAAATCAGTAACTTCAACTCATCTTAAGTAAGATTAGCCGCGTTGGAACATATGTGTCTTGGCCTGAACTGGAATATCTATCTGTTTGTAACGTTAAACATTACCCCACTGAGTGATCGAAAAGTATTTATCAAATATGCAACTACCTTAATCAGATACAGGAAATAAAATTAATTTATGTAAAGGGTACTTCGTATTAATTACCATCGATATTACATTCCATTTACGCGGCAAACATTCATGAATTTATTACAAATTACGGAACAGGGAAATTGAGATAATGAAGACATAGATGTCCCGTAATGTTAGTAATTTCGCAGAGCTATTATTATACGATACCTCAATCTAAATTTGATGAGACTTGGACAATAGAGGAGTTCAACGTTTCAATTATCATCTTGGAGCTGTTTTCGTAGATAGCCGAAATTAAACTGAAACAGTATTAAGTAAAATTTTATCTTCTAATTTCGTACAAAGAATGTTTTTGTATAAAAGATTTGATTTTTTTTATTTAATAAAAAACACTATTATTTTTCCTGAACTGAGTAATTAGAATTACGTTTTGGATAGTTACATAATCTAAGAAATTATTGAATACAGGATTGTACTTTATCGTAGTAAGGTGTAATTAATTTCCGAGAGAGAAAAAAATACTGAAACGGGGAAATGGAGGACCAAGGAAACCATGCTTTAAAATTGTTTCTAAGTTTACAGGATTATAGGCTATAGAGTGATATGTAAAATAGCACTACCATACGAGTATATGTTCTCTGTCTCCGATGTGCTGCAAACAAATTCTGGTTAACTAGATTGGTTGTTATCGAAATACTAATACATATAATGTTTAAAAAAATTGTATACGAATTTTTCTTTAGAATATGTACGGTGGCGTACTGAGTGTTTTTCTTAGTTTCATTTGTTCGGAAAAATGCCACTGGATTTAGTTATTTCCACTTGAACATTCTGTACATTTTTGCGGCACCGATTTTTTTAAATATATATCCAACAGTATAATACAGTTTATACAAAAAATACATTTCTTATATATTACAGTGAAAAACTTATTGTTCAACAAAAAAATATTGTTTAATTTAAATGTAAACATGTTTGAATGTAAATTTGACAGTTTGTTGTTGTAACACATAATGGTACGTCATATTTATAAAAAATTGACACAAAGTAATGCATTTTTGTTTTCAAATACGTTCCTGAAATTTGCTATGGTTATTTTTACAACGAAAACTTACTACGCTAGAATTTTTTAAAACCATGCAATATATCGAAATTAAACAATTTTTTCCATAATAGAATGAAGATCACTATTATCCAGTCTTTTTTTAAGTTCGGGACGAAACAGTGTCAGTCACCATGATACTATTATTAAACTGATATTTAAAAATTTAATAATGTATTTCCAAGGATTTTTAAGATACAAGATTAACATATCGATGAAGAGATTACATCTCCAATATTATTTATTTCAAAGAAAGATTTATACAGGGTGTGGCGCGTATAATCTATAAAAAATTAAACTACAGCTTCCTGATAATATTTGTAATAGAAAAGTCTTATACGAAAAAGTTCTATCTTCGCGTTTTTTTTTTGTAAATTTGTTCATTTATTCAAAGAAAATGAAGGCCTGTGTTATTTATTAAAAACTTTGGAAATGTTTTTATGCGACCCGAAATGCAACCTTATAATATTAGTCGGTATAATCTAATGCTAGTAATACTAAAAGAAGGTTAGGTTACATTGTCAAAAAATTTTTGCAGTCAACTGATTTTGTATTTGTATTGAATTCATTATTCACTTAATTATTAAATATTAAGCATCGTCCATCGACCCATCAGTGTTAAAAAAGTGAAATATTCCAGACAGAAGTTTTTATTTTGTAATTCCACGATAGTGACAGTATAATTTTTATAAAGAAATAAAAAATAAGAATAGCGTGCCGATTACATTAAAAACGAGATTCTTATTTCTTAATTTGCTTAATTTTTTAGTTTGTGCACAAACTAGTTTTACAATGAACCGAGAAAACAATGCATTTACTATTTCCGAACGTGTCGATTTGGTGTTAGTGTATGGTGCAGCCGGAGAAAATGCGCTCGCGGCGACTAGGTTGTACCGGGAACGATGGCCACAACGTCACCCCCCATGTGCAAATACAATCCTACAGTGCGTTCAGCGGCTGCGAGATACGGGAAGTGTTATTCCTCGAGGAGAAGGACGTGGTCAGCAAGTGAATCTTAATGTTGAAGGACGAAGACCCCACAATTAGTATTCGACGACTCGCACAGCAAGTAGGAACCTCATCTCGTACCGTACATCGCATCTTAAGGCGCCAGCTGTTGCACCCCTGTCATCTGCAACCAATTCAACAGATTTTACTCCCAGATTGTGATCAACGAATGCGTTTTTGCAGATGGTTTTTACGGCAATGTACCAATCAAGTAGCTTGGGTGCGTCGGTGCTATTCCTGTATCCGCGCTAATGGGGATCAATTTCAACATTTGCTCTAGAAATGGTAAGTTTTATTTCATTTTGTTCCATATTTTAATAGAGTTTGGTGCACGCAGTTAGCAGCTACAGTTGCTTACGGATGTGATTTTGTTTGCGAACTCTTGCATTAATTATTATAATAAGAAAATATCAATTTTTTTAAATATCTAAAAATTGAGACGTATTTTTCTATCTTTCAACGACGATTTGTCTACGCGGCTGGTCTTACAGCACGTAACTCATCGTACAGCACACGGACAGGACCGGTCCAGAGAAAATATTTTGATTTATAATTGAACTTTAATTTACGAAAAAAGAAACGCAAAAATAGAACTTTTTCGCATAAGACTTTTCTATTACAAATATCGTTAAGAAGCTGTACGCCACACCCTGTATACACCTTAGTTTTTAAATAAAAAATATTGGTAAGTGTTAATACATAAACCACAACGACTATACCTATTTTCTTGTAAAACGAAAATTACTTTTAAATTTTATTCTAATGGCATCACCAAATTCACAATTAGACAATATTGTTCTATCAATAATTATACTAATTTTCAGTATAAGAAAGAAACAAGTTAATATTTCCAGTGTTTACCTACCTCTGTTACTCTCATTTTAAGAAGAATATGGGGAGGACTTCTTAACATCTTGACTATAGACTTAAGAGAGGCGTTTTTATGCGTAAATTTCAGTGAATTTATAAGCAGTCTTTTGAAGAGTTGATATTTTGAGATATTTTGTAAAGGTTCCGATGTTTACAAGAGTGCCCATGTTTTCCATGGTGTTTCACTGAAAAAAATGTAAGAAATTCTTGAGTTTCAACATTTTTATAGTAGAGATGGATTTTCTTCTATTTATTACTAAAAATTCTACCTTAAATGATCATCAAAACCATCAATTTTCTTCTTTATTCATACCTTCTGCTTTTGATTTAAAAGCATTATTTAATAAAAAATAACAGATATAAAATATATGTGTAAAAAATCTAGAAATTTTTTTAACTACTTTAATAACCTCTGCAGTTGACGCCGCTTAAAAAAAACTATTTTAACTACATGCTTATTTCTCATCACAATTTTATGCTGAAGCAAGTATTTGTTTACCTTGCACTTAAAATATTAATAACTGTATAAATTAGTGAAATGCTTTTAAGTAATGAGTAAATTGAAATTAAACGGAATTCTCTGAGGCATTATTTGTACACTGCAGATATCAGATACGCCAAGGTTTCTATTTAAAAGGGCCAGGTTAAGAATAAAACAAAATAATATAAAAACATTTATTATAACAATAATTGTATCAGAACTACAACAGCCATTTGGGTGTATATCGATAACAGCAGCATTTGCAATAACAAAAAGTATATCAAATATCTAGAAATGTCATTGTTTCAATTATTGAACATTCATTTAGATATCTGGCACACAAACGCCAATAAATTTCATATAGGTATATTTTTAGCAAAAAAAATATTGTATATTCCAGTAAGATAGTACAATGCAACTGTTTACATTTTGTTGAACAGTGTAACTTATGACAACACTTTCAGAAATTAGTTTATTAATATATAGCAAACTATGTTATTAGTGCCATTGTTAACAAATACATTAAGAGCTAGCATAATATTGCAAGTCAGATGATGGCAAAGTTGTTCCCAAATATGTCCTGATTAATTTATATAAACTACCTATATCATTCACGGAAACATCTTACAAATAGAATATTTCAGTTCTATGAACAAATAATTTTATAAGTAGTACCTAATAGAAATGTAAAAAAAAAATATTGACATAGTATAATAAAAGTTTAATGTCACTGCAATACTTATAAATTCTACACATAAAATGTGAATGAGAATTTTGTAACAAGTTTGTTCGTTCTGTCTCCAGAAAAGAACTTCGTGATTGTCGTAAATTTTTCTGTGGAACTGACAGGTCTAGTTTAGCCACTATAGATTGACAATCAAGACTATTGTGAACAATTTTATAAAGACAAAGTTTAGCAATAAGTGGGGAAATAGAAAATGAGTCAAAAATACTACACTGAGGATGTTCTAAGGGTGGATACGCATACTGAGTTTTCAAATTCAGTAATTTCAAAAATCTCCGGATATTTATATGAATGGGACACCAAACAAGTGATGTATATTCAACTTTGCTTCTAACAGAGGCACTGTAAAAGGTTTTCAAAGTGTTTATGTTAATTAAATCGCGACTACTTCTACAATGACCGGCAATAGTTGCGATATGTAAGGAAAACTTAGTTTTAGATCGGCCTGGAGGCGCCTATAGTCTTCTAAGGTTTTGACAGTGGTGAGTAATTTCAAATCATTAGCATAAAGCAAACAAGGTACATTTAATGCATCAGTTATGCTATTTACATTGTACAAAATCTGAGGCCTTTTTCTAATATTTAGATGCTCCAATGGCGGAATCGGTGGCAATTTTTCTAAATAAAATAGTGCGCCACTGCTTTTTTTATTTATTTATTTATTTATTTATTTATTTATTTATTTATTTATTTATTTATTTATTTATTTATTTATTTATTTATTTATTCATTTATTTATTTATTTATTTATTTAGAAATTACAATATCCAACGGGACACAGTAGCAATTACAGGATAAGGTAAAACAGACAACCTAAACTAAATTAAAAAAAATACAAACTAACATTAAATATAAAAATACAAGTACTACACAAAATAGAGCAATCAAAATATAAAATATAAACATAAAATATTTACAACAATGATGATATTTCCCGGTTCGTCTTTCAATTTTCTACAAATTACTGTTTTTTTGTTTTTCGAAGAAGAACCTGATTTTCGAGTAAAACTTAAAAAACTAATTGAAAACACCGGACCTCAACCCACTGGATTTCTTTTTGTGGATTGCTGTTAAACGGCTGGTATACAGTGAACAAATTAATACACCTGAACTGTTAAAGAGCAAGAATGCTTTTCATCAGATTCAAGCAACAATAAATTTCGAACAAATTACATTTTCGTTATTAAAAGGAAATCGCGCATGTGTTCGTGGAAATGGAAGTATTTTTGAGCATTTACTCTGTAACAAAAGCCGGGACGCGTAGTAATTTATTTGTTAGTTCTCGGAACGGATGAACCAAAAAGTAAAATATTTATCGGAAAGTGAATGGCTCTCAAGTAGGTATGGCATTGACTTTCGGGGAAATTTAGTAATATTTTTTTAACAAGTTCACTTAGAGTCGGGGCCATGTGGCAGTCATCTGTTGCGTCTGGAAGGCGCCAGCGTAGAAACCCATATTTTTAATAACGCGCGAAATCACGAGATGAGCGTAGAGGTTCCAAAGTACAATTAAATCAAATTGTTAAATTGATAGTAATTGGAAAAGAAAGTAACAGATCAAGTAGCTGGTTCTTTGATCGATTTTCCAAGCTATAAGAGTAGATTAAATGAGATCGACTAATCCGTCCCGTATTTACTACACGGAGTCGCTAGAGGAAGGCTAGGATTACTTGGCACATAATTATTTATATAAATGTAAATTCAGTCCATTAGATAATTATTTACATGGCATAGTTATGCCAAAGCGTCCCGACATTCAGGGTTCCCGCCAATAAGATAAGAACTGAAACTTCTGGACCCAAGAAATGGGCGTGTCGAAGCGAGGTGTCGAATTCTGGAAAGATCTCGAAAAAGGCAGTTCTTCCTTATGTTCCACATTGAACAGTCGACTTAGTTTTAGAGTCTCGAGCTAATTAATTAAATTTAATCATGGATAAAGTTTTTCCCAAAATTTGCTATGAAGCGCGCATTCCCTAAATCTCAGTACGTTGTCACGTGTCAATAAATTAATTAATAATGTTGTTCGAGCCGTTATGTTGCTATTTTGTTTGTTTGTTTTGTTTATTGTTATTAAAACCCTTCCTGGAAGTTTTGGTGTTTCTTTTTGTTTATTCCAAAATCAGTGTCACCCTGTATAGCCAGTCACTGGATTACATTCTACGTAAGCAATAGAGGGTAAGTGAATGAAATTCATTCTCTGAACATACAAGATTTCTAAGTTCCCACGTATTAATTAAAGTATAATGATAATTATAAACTCCCTTTCGAGAATAGTATAGTAAAATCTTTTGAAATCCAGACTCGTTATGATACGGGTCATAACGATATATAAAGAAATAACCCCTCAGGTTACAACTCAAATAATAGTATATTATTCAACGAGCGTATAATGATGGGTATTATTCACGAGGTGAAGTTTACCCGTATTATTCACCGAGTGAATAATACCCATTATACGGGAGTAGAATACTATACTTTATCCACGACTACTAAATATTTTTGTTGAAGTTTTTTTTGAAATGTTTCGAAAAACATGGTATGTTAAGAAACAGATATACGACTCGCACAAATGAAGTCGCTGATGGCTCAGTGTAGATGCTCTTTCCCTTCCAACCGCGGGTCCCGGGTTCGAATCCGGTCTAGGAAAATTCACTTTTTTAATTTTTTTTTTATATGTACAGCACTGAATTGAAAATATTTAGTGGTTTACACGATAAAATTTTAAAAACGGATTGTTTGTAGCAGAGCAATATAATATTATAGCTAAATTAAGGAAGCATCTGACAGTAGTGATTAATGACTCATTAATCACTGCCGTGATTAATGGGTATTATTAAGGTCGAGCAAACAGACGTATAATGAGTACATTATACAATAGTCGTGGATAAAATCATTAAAATGATGACTAATGTTATTAATTTCTTTATTCGATTAAATAACCGAATGATTAGTGTTTGTCATGTCATTTAAGTAATAGTGCTTTTGTTCGTTTTTTAAGTTTTACTCGAAAATCAAATTTTTTTCGAAAAACAAGGGGGTAGTAATTTGTAGGAAATTTGAATAACGAGTCCGAAAATATCATGATTGTTACTGTAAAGTAGTAGCGTACTATTTTATTTAGAAAAATATGAAACCGATACCCTGTACCTCCGCCACTGAAGCATTTAAATTTTAGAAAAGGTGCTCAGATTTTGAACAATGTTTACATAAATACATGTGCCCAATTTCAAATTATTTCGCTTACTAGTTTTTAAATTATTAAAAAAAAATAAAAATATTTATATAGGACACGCTGTATCCTAGATTAAAACTTTCTAGGAAAGACGCCCATTAAAATTCACCAAAGAATACGAAGTTTCATTTTTGGTCACCGTTTGTGAATTATCCTGTATATTGATCGGAAAGGAATTTTAGGCATTAATTTGAGAGGGCAAAATAACATACTTTTTAATTGTGTTTAATAATACTCTTAAGATGGTGCGAAATATTTTGTTCTACCATATTTCCCTTATCCAATGTCAAGCCTCCCTGGGAGATTTTTAAATTTTTTTAAAAAAGATTTTCATAGACAGGGAAGTATTTAAATTTACATACTTTTTTCAATATTTATGGTTAAATATGCGTGTTATACAAAAACAAATTAAATTTCATTTATATGATTTTTTTATTAAAAAAACGTATCAATTTTCCAAAATCATTCCTAACTGATCATATCACGAGTACAAGTTTGTATTTTACGAAACAAAAAATTAAAATGTATATAAATAAATTAGGGCATTCTACAGTCAAACTTTCTTCTTCCTTTATAAGGGATTTCTCTCTAAAAACATCAGTGGAGCATGACCTGAAAGTAAATCTCATAAAAAAAATTCCTTTGAACTGAGTGTCAAATTAAAGGGAACGGGTTAATTATTTTTGTTGGTGATTATATTTTGGAGCTTACATTCTCGAAAGGGTTATAAAATTTTATGACGGTGATATTCCCCTAGTATTACACTTGACGCCATTATTCAGTAACGTTTTAATGACAAAAATTTCAAAAGGGGGTACGAAAATCCACCTGCAGCTTTAGAAATGAGAGTTCTCGCTGAAGCGGCCCCATTCGTATTTCTGCAGTTTAAAGTTTAGAATCACTCCTTCCTTCTATGCACTGCTGTTTAATAATGAATCTTCATTACCTTGGCTCTGCTTGTTGCATATTAAATAATAAATCTTCGGAATACAAACACGTTTGTATTCCGACTACCGATTTCCAGAGGCGGCTCTTGATTTCCATATCAGGGAAGGCAGAAAAATGGAGGTAATATAACTGGGTAGTTTTATTTATTTATTTTCTTCAATTATTTTTTCATTAAAGTTTAGTATTTCTCATACCACTGATTTTTATAGGCGCTACAATCAATTTTACAATTTTTTGAAAAACACACAAGAAACAATAAGTAAGTAACGAAATTGACACCACACCTGAACAAATTACGTTCACTTAGGAAAAAGAGCTGTGAATAGTTATTATTTGGTTACGATCGGATTAAACAGAGCCCAAACTTCATAATAAATACCTATACGCTACTTCTACTCAGTCTTTCACTGCTGCACGTAACCATGACCACCGCTGTAAACACTTTACAGATGTAGAGGCGAGGTACGAGGAGCCCACTTATACAGAGTTTTGCAAACGAAATTTGCAAGTCGAGGTAAATTGACTGCACAGTACAAATTTAACACTAACAGCCACTGCTACAGACACATCAATTTTATATTTTAACTTGAACATTTATAGCACATGATGTTTAAATAGGTTAGAGGTAAAGAGGTCACTAAAAAGTAATAAGAGTCATGTAGTTTAGTGAATATTACTTTCCTGAAGCGAAATCGAAAACATTTCGGTAATTTTGAGATTTTTTTTAAAACTGATTTAAAGATAGTAAACGTTTTAAATATTTTAAGGTTTGCCTTTATTCTTTGACTCGAATAAGAAGGAACGTTTTCAGTCGACATATTTTATTTTAACTAGCACCATCAACCATATTTTTTAAGTGCAAATCTGTCAAATTTCTGTCATCTGTTTCGGAAATGATCAATATCATCGGTTAAGAATCTCGTCGATGAGTTTAGATATATTTTGAGTATCTAGATCTTTGGCATCGAAGAAGTCTGTATTTACTTGATAAGGTTTTTTTGGAGAAAAATATTGGATTTATTTAAATTTGAACTAATAATTAAATAATGCTTAAAAATGTATGAAAACTTTAAACAAAGCAGCTTTCTGAAGATACGCCTTATTTTATCAGTTGAAATGTAGAGTACTTGGCAAATATCAGCAGATTCTTATACTTTGAACATCTCTAAAAGCTTTGTAAATGTTAGCATTTGTACGAGTAATACCTGCCTACATTTCCAGTAATCCCCCATCTATTAATTTTAATGTAATTCCAATGTTTATTTTGTTTATACAAGCTCCTTACTTGGAAATGCTGTTTTCTGGCCCTTTTCTCTGGGTAATATTCCACACAAAATATCGAAATGGAGAAAATAAAATTACATAAAAAAGTATCTTTTAAATTAAATTACAAAAAAATAAAGGGTCAAGAAAATTTTAGATTTTTTCCGTGATTTTTGGCAGACTGTATTTAGGTTAAAAATGGTCGTATCGGGAATAAAAAAAGTATTTTGGAGCTCTAAGATTCTAGTTTTAGATCTTTCGGTAGAATTTTTTTAGGAACTACGGTTATCATGTAATTCTAAGAAATAGCGAGACAAAAAAATTTTGCACGAATTTGGAAAAAATGTTTTCAGCTAAGCCATTGAATGGACCAGATAGCTTGTTTATTCAGCTTCAATTTCTTTTTTTTTAATTTCTATACTACCATTTTTTATCGAAATATCGGACTTTTAATTGAAAATGATCCTTTCGTCTTCAATCATCGATATCTTGGCGACAAATGGTCGTACAGAGAATTGAAGGGCAGTTTCGAAAAATTTCCTATAAAATGCTGCTGCAACTTTTCGGAAAAAAAAATGTTTTTCATCTTTTACACGACTTGTAAATAACAGGAAAAAAAGTGTAATTTATGGTTTTTTAGAAAATTGACGGCTAAATTAGAAATATTCACGAAGTGACTATTGTTAATTAAGCATGACTTTTATAGATCGATATACCCAGAAGAACCCTGTGAAGTTTCATCTCGATCTAGTGGACCGTTTCTTTATTTCAAACAGTGAAACTTTTGAAAAAATGAAAGGGTCACGTTTTTTGAGCTTAAACACACAAATATGCCACGGAAGCCTTGCTTCAACACTAAAGTTTATCAAGTAAGTGGTGTCATATAAATTATATAGGTATTTTATCCTCTACTTAGCCTTGCTCTTTGGTAATAGTACTATGTTGCGACATATTTCATGTAAACATATTAACATTTTCATTCGTAATCTGACTACGGTCCTGTTAAATCCCGCGCCGCACTAAGCCTAATTATGACACTACTAGGATCTCATTATTTCATAATATTTGTAGTTCTTACTTAATCGTTCTTGAATTAATGACTTTAGGGGTAGAACTTTTAGTTTTGTTCCAGCGGACTCCTCTATCTTGCGCTAAATATCGCATCTAACATTTTTCTGTGCTGCCTTTCTACTTGCCAAGATTTTTTTAAATATTACTCTTTTTTGGGACCTGGTGTTCTTCTGTCTTTCTTAAAAATCGAATTCCATTCAGTCTGCCTTACCCAGTCTACCATACGTTAGAAAGACGTTTTTATTGTCCAAACATTGTTAGAGAAACGTGTCGTTTTTACGTACAGCCAACTAAAAACGTCGCGGATTTACATGTTGAAGATAACGAAAGAATGAACGTGCTAGGGAAATGCAATCTCCCGATTTTCATACAATTTGAACGTATCAAATGCTTCCACTCAAGTTTCCCGGGTTGTATAACAATAAACCATATTAAATCAAATGTTAAAAAACGTCTGCGTCGTACTTTTTTATTGCACTATTCCATAAAGTAACTAATTTAAAACTGGAACCCTGTAGATAATAATCTTTTAAGTCCTTAAATGCAAACGAAAACGATGGGGAAGCGTTATTACCGTAATAAATTCTATTTTTCAAATAATGGGCGTGGAAGTAAAGAAGAGAAGTTGCCCGAGGGTGTAAATTTCATTAAAATACTCCGAGCAGACGACGTTCTGTTAGTTGGGAGCAAAAATGTATTTGTGAATCGTCCTATTTAGGCATAATATATCTGACCCTTATTTCCAAACACAAATTTTCAATATAGACCAAGCAAATTAAATTTTTACTCGAAAAAAGTCCTATCCGCTAGATTATTGTAAAATTGTCTAAAGGAACATAATACATGACATCTTTCGTCTTGTGAGTCAAAAACTTTTATTAGCTAACTTTTCTATTAACAAATAAGTGAGAAAAACAGTTTTTTCACTTTGCTGGGAAAACCATCAATTTTAGCGAAAAGTGACTCTCAGACAGCTTATAGGGAGTAAAATTATCTACAAAATGAGACTAGTTAAATTAAAATCGGTTAATAAACAAAAAAGTTATTGCAAAAAAA